>NC_088331.1:41700000-42018750 GCF_036884655.1 Musa acuminata AAA Group
CCTGTCTCGCCATGAAACAACGTAGGAAAGGGCGACACTTGGCTATCAAAATCGAGTTCCTGGAACTGCTACCGATTGATATCTTGGTCCAAAGCCGACCTTGCTGTGATGGGCCTTCTGCGACTCGTACAGCCTGCATTGCAAGAAGTCTCGACTCAGAGCGAGAAGAAAAAGATGTCTTTTGAGTGTGTCGATCAAAAACGATAAATAGTTAATGCAACATCTTATACCAAATAATGATCAGAATTAGTACATCAATGATTGATAAGGGTTGTCACAAAATAAATCTGTAATATGAAAACATTAAGACCAAGGATTTAGACATAATCTATCTTAGATCGAGAATAAGTACCTTTATTTGCAATGCTTATGTCGAATTGTATACGTGGATGCCTCCAATCCGTGCTTTAAGTTAGCCCCCTTCGCCTCTCTCTCTCTTACCACTTCCGATAAGGCTATCGTAACTGACGGAGTTATGTTCTCAAACATGTTAAAACACAATAAGCCCAAGAGGGGAGGGAGGGTGGAATCTTAGATATTTTCTTCCATCAAGGTCAATATCTAAATTTTTTTATATCAATAAATATTGATATTTAGATTTTTTTTATTAGAATCTAATCATTATCTTTAATAAACTAAAGAAGATATAAAATAAGCATTCAAAATCATAATAATAAAATAAAATTTTATTTTTAAAATAATTTTACTTGATTGGATTATAAGTTTTGGAAAAATTAATTTATACGTGCATATTTTTTTAGAAAAAATATCGATATATCCATTAAATATCATAATATTATAATAAGTCAATCTATTAATATATGTCATTTGTGTCATTTGTGTTATAGTTTCTTTTATATACTATAAAATCATCAATCCGATCGAATACGGTTCATAATAACTTATATAACTTATCTGGTTAAAATAATCATATTATCAAGTACAAATATAATATATATATATATATATATATATATATATATATATATAAATTGAATAGCAAAAGCTATGATTATTTATGAAAATAATAATATCAATTATAATAACAACTTAGACAAGCATCATCATATTGTTAGGAACGAGTTGGCACTAAAAGAGGGGGTGAATTAGTGTAGCGGATAAAAGCATATCGGTTCGAAAAATCTTTATACGATAAAACCCGTTTCGGAAAGATATTAACTTTGAAAGCGTATGGAAGGGTGTGCAGCAAAAGTAATGAGGAAGTACAACGGTTTGTAATAAAGATAAACAGCAAAATAGAAATGCAAACCATTTTATAGTGGTTCGGTCATCGTGACCTACATCCACTTCACTTATTCCTCTTCCTTCGAAGCCACTAGCATCCACTAATGATCTTTTTTCAACGGACGAAGATCAACTACCCTTTTATAACACTCTTCTCCTTTTCATAGGTTTAGGAGAACCTTTTACAAGCACACACTCCTATCTAAACAAAATTCTAAGTTTAAGCTAGAGGAGGGGATCTCTCAAGTAATTTCTACAGCATTTTCTTACTTTTAAGTTCTTTGTGCTTGTGTATGTTAACTAGGGATGAGAGGGGTATTTATAGGCCTCAAGCTGATTCAAACTTTGAGTCTAAAAATATCTCATCCTGGGTCTTCAATGTACGATTGGTGCCACCGCTTGTAGCCTGACACTCGGTGGTACCACCTCCCAGTCTGGTGGTACTACTACCTAGGAGACTATGTCTGGGCAGTACCATCGCCCGACAGCCTCGGAGACTGAGTTTGGGCGGTACCACTGCCCAGACTAGTGGTACCATCGCCTGACATAATCTCAGAGATTGTGCCACGACGGTTCCATCTGTTAGGTCACTGTTTGGACCTTTCACTTGGCCCAATATAACCCAAACTTGGGCCTAGTTAGCCCCTAATTGAGTTAGTCTAATTAAATTTTAAACCAACTCAATTATACTCTAAACTAACTCAATCTAGACATAATTGATTATAAGCGAATCCTTTGTTGTCCGGCATGTCATTGGTTCTTCCGGCGCTTTGTTCGATCATTGAGTGCATCGTCCTCTCCTTCGATGTATTGCTCAATCAGCATGTTGTCTTCTCATAACATCTGATCTCCTTTGCGTAATATCCAATCTTCTTGGCTTAATGCCTAAATTCATGGACCGAAACCTTCTATCGACACGTTGACCGATCCTTCAGCTCAACGTCCAATCTTTTAACATGTTTACTCTGGCCCAGCATCTAATTCCTCCTATTTTAATCGATTTGTCTCCTCTAATCGAAACTAGTCTTGCGTCACTCAAATGCATATTAAATAAACACTATCAATTGGTTTCATTATCAAAATCTGATATTCAACACGTATATATTATGGGTTAAAAAAAAGATTCATTATAAAAATATGTCCTTCATGTATAGACTTTAGTTAATGAATCAATAATAACTAAAATGGTGCTGAGGTTCCCAATTGATACTTTTTGTTTTTATATTTTTTCCTCTAACAAATAAGTAGTTTATCTTAATGTGATTGGAATGACTTGAGCACTTATTATTCTTTGAAAAAAATTAATATAGTATTATCATAAAATATCATCAAGGACTTGGTAATTAAATCGATGATACAAAGTCTTCAGATGAAATTCTATAACTATAATGCTTAATTTGTAGCCTCAAAATATTTCAGAAATTCAACTTTTGATGATATAATAATATATTGCTTAGTATTATTTTTGTAAAAGTTATCCTGCCGAGTACAAAAAAAAGATATACCTTAAAGTGGACTTCCTATTATCGTGGTAACCCTTAATTAGCTTCTAAAAATCTTGTCACTTTTAGTTAATTGGACCTTATATAAATGAGCATATAATCTTTCATCCCTTACAGATATTATATTATTTTCTTTACTATTTTTCAATACTCTATTCCTAGGTTACTTGAGTATCTACCTAATATTCCAACTACCAAATTTGAACATTTGGTAGACTTCTAATTACACATGTACGAAATATCTTTCCTCTGATTTTTTTTCTCAAGTCATTTTAAGACACTGGCTTAAATTAAAATTTTCATATTTAATTATAGGTGTACCATTCACTTAACAAAGCTACGTATTAAATCTTTCTAAAACTTAGTCAATATTTCTAAAACTTAGTCAATATATCTTTTTTTGAGACGGTTCTAGTAATTTTTGAAATTGATCTCTTTGCTAATAATATAAGTTATCTATGCTAATAATATAAGTTATCTCAGTCATATCAACTATATAAATTTTTTTTATGAGAAAGTTCCTAATTTCGTGCAATAAACCAAGATCACTATTAATAAGTAGGATATACAAAACTAAAATAATAAACTTACTCTAACTAACCTTTTAGATATGTACATTGATCAATAACATTTTTATTAAGTATGAAGAAAGTAATATTATCATGAAACTTTATATATTATTATCTAGAAACTTATTTAAGGTATTTCTTAAGTTTAGAAACTAAATTTTCTTTTCTCCTTTTTTTCGAGTTGCTCCATATAAATATTTTTCCTTTTTGTGAACCCTTTTAGTTGTTCTATATAAATTTTTTCATCTAAATTTTTTTCAGAAAAGTTATTTTCACATTCATCTAATATAAATTAAGATCATAATAAGCTAGTAAGGCCATAACAATTCTTAATGAGTTATTTTTTAAAACTAAAGAAAATATTGTATTATAATCAATGTTTTCTTCCCGAGTAAATCTTTAGCTACAAGTTTAGCTTTATATCATTTTATATTATCTTTCGAGTACAGTTTAGTCTTAAAGACTCATTTACAACTGACTCTTTTATAATTATTAGATAATGCGATAAGTTCCTAAACACCATTTTGGTTCATTAATTTTAACTCTTTTTTTATGATATCATATCATTTTACAAAATCATTACTATTCAAAGTCTTTGAAAATATCAAATGGTCATTTTTTTTATTTTTATATTATAATCTAATTCTTATATATATGCCACATAATTATTAGAAATGATGTGTCTCTTTTCTCTTTAAAATCTATCGATTATGGTTATTCTACAAGTTCATCAAGAATGATATTTTCATCATATAAAAGTTTTTCAATACCATCATGTTATTCATTTTTCTTAATTTGTTCAGTAATTTGAGGAACAATGACTTTTCTCCTATTGGTTTTACCATTTTTCAAAAATCTTATATTATCAAACTCAACTATTCTTGTACTATAGTTAGGAGAATAAAATCTATACTTCTTAGATTTTTCTGGATAATTAATGAAATATCCAAAAATAGTTCTTGATCTAACTTCTTTTCATATTTGTTAAAAACTCTTATCTCTCCTACACAACCTCAAATATATAAATGTCTTAAATTGAATTTCTTACCAATCCATGACTGAATGGAGTTGATTATACTGATTTATTGGGGACTCTATTCAAGATATATATAGCAATATTTAGAGCTTCACTCCACGTAGAGTTAGGTATAAAGAAAAAAACTCATCATACTTCTAACTATATCCATAAGGGTATAATTGTACCTTTAAACAATATGACACTTCTGATAATGAATATTGAGTATAAATATCTTATTTTTTTAAGAATTTAGTAAATGATTTTTTTTAAGAATTTAGTAAACGAACAAGGATTTCGACTTAATTCATCATATTGATCATAGAATTTATCACCCCTATCTAACATCAGAATTTTGGCATTTCTATTTAGTTATCTCTCAACTTCATATATGTACACCTCAATGATGTCAACATCATAAGATTTTTCATGTATCAATTATATATATTTATATCTTAAAAAGTCGATAATAAAATATCTTTCTCTACTAAAACATAAAATGTAGAGCAATTCACAAATATTAGTTTGTATAATCTCAAGGAGTTTTTTTCTTCTTATAATATTTTTCTTGATGTGTTTGGTTTACTTTCATTTAATGCAATCTATACACATATAAAAAACAGCAAGGTTTAGATTTTTTAAAATTATATCTTTTACTAGTCTCTCAATCTTTTCTTTGGAGATATGTCCCAAATGTGTATGCTACAAGATGGAGGAATTTTTATTAATGGAACTATGTTTTATTCCAATATCCAGTTGTCAAAGTTTCTTTTAACTCAGGATTCAAATTAATTCCATATAAGCTATTATGTAGAATGTAGAACTAACTTTTATTGAACCATAAAAATATTAAGTTTTTTAAAACCAAAAGAAAGAATGTACCCTAATTTATCCAATTTAGAAATAAAAACTAAATATTTAAAAAATAAAGGAATGTAAAAAAGTATATTTAAGAGCCATCATCAAGTGATTTTTCTTGAGATGTAAGTAATAAGTTCTTGCTACTGCCACGTTTGTTTTGAGATAATTTTTTTATAATAATAAATCTTTTAATTATTTTTAACTTCTGAATTAAAATAAATCCATACAAATTATTAGTAATATAAGTCAAAGAATCAAAATATATTTGCCAACTATTAGAAAGGATTTCAATAATGTTTGATTTAAAATATACAAAGGTAAATGTTCTATCTCAGTTTTTGAACCCAGCATTATATTTAACATAATGATTCTTCACATATTCTTTCTTCTAAAACAAACGTGACACTTTATTGTGAATATTTTTTTTCTGAGTAAAATTTTTAAATCCAATGAGCTTCTTTGGTGGATAATACTTTATCTTTCTTTTTTTATTACTAGATCCTTGAGAACCATTGAAAATATCATGATTTTTTTTTGCTTTAATCTTAATTCCTCCTCCACACACTTATTAGTTAATTCATTCAAGTTTCATCGATTTTTATTTATATTATAATAGATCTTGAATGACCCAAATTATGAAGAAAATGAATTAAAAGTAAATTACATAAGAAAAGACTCCAACATTGATACATTAAGGTATTAAGCTTAGCAACTTTATTTACCATATAGAGAATATAATTTTTAATTCCTCTAGTATCATTATATTGAGCTGAAGTTAATTTTTTCATCAAGGTATCTTGAAATGCTTTTCAATAATTTTTAAGTATTCCACTATACTATTTGTTAATAAATTATTGATATTATTTGTAATTATTATTCTTATGAACATCAAATTAAATCTATTAGATCTTTTCTAAATATTTATTTCATTTACTTGTTTCATAATAATATTAATAAGCAATACAGGATAATAAGATCTAATTCTCAACTATAAACTAGGATGTTAGATGCTTGAGTATATAAGAAAAGAGAAAGAATTACTGAAATTATAAAATAAAAATAATATTAATGATTTTAGTTTTTAAATTATGATAAATTATTGATATTATCTACATTTCTTGCTTGAGTAAAATATTGACATATCTATTATTTACTTAAAACTATAATTATGAAGAGCTAATACTACCAGTATATCTTAGTGTTATTACCTTTAGGTATATAATCCTAATTTACGTGGCTACTAAAATAATATTATCCTTCCCCACCATATAAGTAATTAAAGAAGAATCTCCTTTAAGATTATCAAAATCTCTTAATTATGGGTGTAATTCATGTTATTTTGATGATCATAAAATTAATAAAAATATAAAATAAATAATAGATCATTTATTATAACATACATCTATAAGTCTACTAGGCCATTTTGGTGGGTACCAATCATATAAAACCTATAGATATAAATTATAAATAATATTTATTTAATTCTTAATTCTATTATTATGTAAAATTTATTTAATAAAAAAATCAATAATTAAACATAAATTTTAATAAGCACAATAAGATAATAGCAACAATCAAGAATAAATATCATGCTTTCATGTAAAAAATAATAATATTTTATAATAACCACATAAATATCTAAAATAATAATAATCAAAATTTTTAAATAACATAAGCAATTAAATTTGACAATAATAAATTATGTCACATGGATAATAATAAAATATCTATCATTTATTTTCCATTTAATTTTGATAAAAATTATTTATCAGATTTAATGACATTATTTTTTTATTATTAAATTATCACTGTTGGAAGAATAATGTCATAGCAGAAGGGTAAAAGAATAAAGGATATTAGCTAAAAATAAGCAACATAAAAGGGTAAAATTGGAATTTTGCTGGCCAAGGATGTTATTTGGAAATAGGCAACTCATAAGGACAAAATTGGAATTCTAATGATTGAGGACATCAGTCAAAAATAGTTAATTTTGAAGGGCAAAACTGGCAAAATGGAACCAAAGGATATAATTAGAAGGGGTAAAATTGACTTTGGGTGGAGTGGAAACCGTAAATCCCAAGGCCCTCCGGTATCTGCAGCAGTTTTTGATGTGTTCCACAACCGGCTTCCGCTGACGCTCCTGCCAGCCACCGGCCACGCACGCTCTCCGTGGCCGTCCGACAACTTCCTACATTGCGGCGCATCCTTATAAGGGACCGTCGTCCGCTGCCGCGCAGCAATCTCGTCACCGCGGCCACTCCGTCGTATGATCGTCACGTGCCACATCCCATCGATCGCCGCCGTTGCATGGTCAATTGTGGCCGGTTCCTCAATGCGACGCCCGCATCGACGCTGAAACCCAAAGCAGATCCTTCACCGATATGGCTACCGGTTTCCTGACCCGTACCACTGTCTACTGCTGCCTAAACTTCATAGCCGCCAGTGCCGGCACACATCAGCGGTCGGGGTCCTACTACCGTGACGCTCGAGCCGTTGTCGGCAGTCGCCCACAGCAGGGGCGCCGCACACCAGCAGAGTAGCCATAGGAGACCGTCGCCCGTCATAGCGCCGCCGCATGCAGCAACGCTACGACCCAAAGCAGCCGCTGCCCATGGCCGGGCCAGCGACCACAGTAGGTCGTCGACCGATCGCTGGGCTGCCTCCGACAGCAGCGATGACCCCACCACATGCAGCAGGCCGTCGCACCCCACTGCAGCGACTGTCGACCAATCGTCGCACCTTCAATGACAAAATGCTGCTGACAGAAGTCCGCGGTTCAAACAAGCATGGCTTTCTAACATAGTTTCACCCGCGTTGCATCGTTTGCAAGCACACAATGAGCACGGAGGGGTAGACTTACCAATCGAACGTTAGATTAATTGAAAAACAACGTTAATCCGATATTAAAATAATAATTTAAAAGATTAATATGATCTAAACTTTTTTTATGATTTAAGATAATTAGATTTCATTAACTTATGATCTGGATACCAATTGTTAGAAAATAAATCTTAATACGAAAATATTAATGCGAAGGATTCAAATCTAATCTATCTTATATCTGAAAAAAAAAAGGCTCTTTATTCTGCATGCATATGTCGAATCATATACCTCGATGTTATTATGCCTTCAATCCCTACATAGAGCTACACCCCTTTGCCTCTTTCTCTTACCTTCTATAAGGTCATTATAATTGATAGAGTTGTGTTCTCAAAGTGTATATAAAACATAATAAGCTTTGCTTCTTTATAGGTGAGAGAAGGAAGAATCTTTTCTCCCCAAAGTACAAGACGAGCTTTAGGAGCAAGAGCTCGGGCTCCTTTCTGTCGACTCAGTGACATCCACCCTATGACTATTAAGTCTCTGGGTCAGAGATCGAGTCAAGTCCTATAGGGTTTCTGCGATTCAAGTCGATCAAGGACTAAGGTGTAGAAATGAAATTTTTGATATTCCCTTTCATTAAGATCTCAGAATAAAATTTAATGATTATCTTTAATATATCTTCTCAGTTAGGTTATGGGTGACAGATATAATTTACAGTCGTATCTTACTCGATTAGAAGAATGTGGAAACAACATCTCGATGTCCAAAAACCTCGTGTCAGGAACTTTTCAGTAACTTGGCCACTAAATCATGGCATGACAGGTGACGAGGAAGATGGGATAAGGCGTAGATGTTAGTGTCAAGAGACATATAGGCAGGTGGAAGACGTCTCAGCCACTTCTCCTGTGGGCAATCTTTGCAGCCATCATGAGTCCCACTCGTAATGCTTCTTGTCTGCTTTCATATGTAGCGGCCATAGAATCATCCTTCGAGGGTTGATGTCAACAATACTCTCCTACTCTTAGCTTCACTTTCTTCCTTATCTAATGGGCATATGATCTCAGAACTCATCATAGAGGCAGTCATTTGCACATGCAGATATGTGTGCAGTTTGATATGGATAGTAATTACGATAAGACTCGACTGACGTCAGCCGACGCCTCACGCCTAGATCGACGCGACTGTACTCGGTCAACCGAATCAGAACACTGGCCGAGGCGCATTAACACATACTCAGGCTAGGTTCTTCACGCCACGCCAACCCCCATGTCAGACGCTATCAGCATGCCTCCTGCAGGCGGGCACATCAAGTAACACCAAACTCTCCTATAAATACCCTTGCATCCTAAACGGAAAAGCAGAGACAGAAGGGTGGAGACAGAAGGGCGAGATACACACAAACACTTCTTCATCCAAAACCCCCTCCACATCTTCCTCTAACTTGATCATCGGAGGGGTCGGGTCGAGCTTCCCGACCCGACCTTTGTGCAGGTGTGAAGCTGAGGGTCCCCGCTAGACGCGCAGACGACGAGCCCCTGCCCGGAGGAGACGGCGACCCCGTCCCAATCGAACCATCGCACCGGACTCGCGGGATCGAGGCACACCCTGGGAGATCCCCGTCGTCCGGACCCGAACCGAGCCGCGTTGGCCCCGAGGCCACGACTCTCAGGTTGCTTACCGCAACATTTTGGCGCTAGAAGGAGGGCCCGGAATGTCGGGTGATCACCCGAATGGCTCACATTGCTCGAGCCCACCTCAGGGCGACTTGGCCGCTTGAGTCGTGTCCCTCGGCCCGAGCCATGTCCCTCGGTCGTAGACTGCCGAGCCCACCTTAGGGTGGCTTGCCCGCCTGAGTCGTGTCTCTCGGCCCGAGCCACGTCCCTCGGCCATAGATTGCCGAGTCCACCTCAGCGCGGCCTGCCCGCCTGAGTCACATCCTTTGGCCTTTGCCATATCCCTCGGCCACATATTGCCGAGCCCACCTCAGGGTGGCTTGCCCACCTCAGGGTGGCTTGCCCACCTAAGTCATCCTTCGGCCTTTACCAGATCCCTCAGCCACAGATTGCCTAGTCTACCTCAACGCGGCCTGCCCGCTTGAGTCACATCCCTCGGCATTTGCCAAACCCCTCGGCCACAGATTGCCGAGCCCACCTCAGCGCGGCTTGCCCGCCTGAGTCGTGTCCCTCGACCCGAGCCATGTCCCTCGGCCATGGATTGCCCTAGTCCACCTTAGCGCGGCTTGCCCACCCTGAGTCGTGTCCCTCGGACCGAGCCATGTCCCTCGGCTATGGATTGCCCTAGTCAACCTTAGCGCGGCTTGCCCACCTGAGTCGTGTCCCTCGGCCCGAGCCATGTCCCTCGGCCATGGACTTCCCTAGTCCACCTCAGCGCGGCTTGCCCGCCTGAGTCGAGTCCCTTGGCCCGAGCCACGTCCCTCGGCCATGGACTGCCCTAGTCCACCTCAGCGCGGCCTGCCCGCCCAAGTCACATCCTTCGGCCTTTGCCTAATCCCTCGGACATAGACTGCCCGAGTCCACCTCAGCGTGGCCTGCCCGCTCGAGTCACATCCTTCGGCCTTTGCCTGATCCCTTGGACATAGACTGCCGAGCCCCCCTTAGGGCGGCCTGTTGCCCGAGACCACGCCTGCGCGGCCTGCCCACCTGCGCGGCCTGCCCACCTGCGTCGTGCTACTCAACCGCATGACGCTCGAGACCACGCCTACGTTGTCTGCCTGCTTGCATCGTGCTCCTCGACCACATTATGCCCGAGATCACACCTGCGCGGCTTGCCCGCCTGCGTCGTGCTCCTCGGCCCCATATTTTCGAGACACACCTTCTCGGCCAGCCCGCCTGCGTCGTGCTCCTCGGCAGCATGATGCCCGAGACCACACATGCGCGGCCTGCCCGCCTGCGTCGTGCTCCTCGGCCCCATGCTCTCCGAGACACACCTGCGCAGTTAGCCCGCCTGCGTCGTGTTCCTCGGCTCCATGCTTCCCGAGATCACACCTGCGCGGCTAGCCCGCCTGCGTCGTGCTCCTCGGTAGCATGATGCCCGAGACCACACCTGCGCGGCCTACCCGCCTGCGTCGTGCTCCTTGGCCCCATGCTCTCCGAGACACACCTGCTCGGCCAGCCCGCTTGCGTCGTGCTCCTCGGCTCCATGTTCCCGAGACACACCTGCTCGGCCATCCCGCTTGCGTCGTGCTCCTCGTCTCCATGTTCCCGAGACACACCTACGCGGCTAGCCCACTTGCGTCGTGCTCCTCGACTCCATGTTCCCGAGACACACCTACACGGCCAGCCCGCCTGTGTCATGCTCCTCGACGTCATCTTCCCGAGACACACCTGCGCAGCTAGCACGCCTGTGTCGTGCTCCTCGGCTCCATTCTCCCCGAGACACACCTGCGCGGCTTGCCCGTTTACGTTGTGTTCCTCGGCTCCTCGGCCCCATGCTCCCTAAGACACACCTGCACGACCAGCCTGCCTGCGTCGTGCTCCTCGGCTCCATGTTCCCAAGATACACCTGCGTGGCCAGCCCGCCTGCATCGTGCTCCTCGGCCCCATGCTCCCCGAGACACACCTGCGTGGCCAACCCGCCTGCGTCATGCTCCTCGGCTCCATTCTCCCCGAGACACACCTGCGCAGCTTGCCCGCTTGCGTTGTGTTCCTCGACTCCTCGGTTCCATACCCCCCGAGACTCGCCTGGCCAGCCCGCCTGCGTCGTGCTCCTCGGCTCCATTCTCCCCGAGACACACCTGCATGGCTTGCCCGCTTGCGTTGTGTTCCTCGGCTCCTCGACCCTATGCACCAAGACCACACCTGCGCGGCCAGCACGCCTGCGTCGTGCTCCTCGGCTCCATTCTCCCTAAGACACACCTGCGCGGCCAGCCCGCCTGCGCGGCTTGCCCGCTTGCGTCTTGCTCCTCGGCTCCTCGACTCCATGCTTCCCGAGATCACACCTGCGCGGCTAACCCGCCTGCGTTGTGCTCCTCGGTTCCATGCTCCCCGAGACCGTGCCTGCGCGGCCAGCCCGTCTAAAAGCTAAAGCCATGCCTCGGACTCCCGTTACAACGTCCGACGCATAGATTCTTTCCGGGGGGAATATGATATGGATAGTAATTACGATAAGACTCGACTGACGTCAGCCGACGCCTCACGTGTAGATCGACGCGACTACACTTGGTCAATCGAACCGGAACACTGGCCGAGGTGCATTAACACCTACTCAGGCTCGGTTCTTCACGCCACGCCAACCCCCATGTCAGACGCTATCAGCTTGCCTCCTGCAGGCGGGCACGTCAAGTAACACCAAACTCTCCTATAAATACTCTTGCATCCTAAATGGAAAAGGGGAGACAGAAGGGCGAGATACATACAGACACTTCTTCATCCGAAACCCCCTCCACATCTTCCTCTAAGTTGATCGTTGGAGGGGTCGAGTCGAGCTTCCCGACCCGACCTTTGTGCAGGTGCGAAGCCGAGGGTCCCCGTCGGACGCGCGGACGACGAGCCCTTGCCCGGAGGAGACGGTGACCCCGTCCTGATCGGACCATCGCACCGGACCAACCTTGCGGGCTCGAGACACGCCCCAGGAGATCCCTGTCGTCCGGACCCAAACCGAGCCGGGTCGACCCTGAGGCCACGGCTCCCAAGTTGCTTACCGCAACACAGTTCATCTTTACTTTGAACATGATGTGCTGTGACTCTTCTGCATCATAAATTCTGCATGTCTTATTCTAATTATTGAAAGGTGCTTGTAAAAGTAACAATGAACAAGAAACAATAATTTCTTTTGCATTTGCATCACCTTCAAGATTAAGACATGAAACAACACAATGCTGCAATCATGTGGACAGGCCAATTGATCTCATTTGCTAGATTCCAACACAGTGCTTTCTCACAATGAAGCAATAGGTAGAAGTGCAAACATGCCCAACAAAAGGAAAGTATAACCCCTTATACATTTGTAAATATTTATGTATATCAAACCTAAATAAAGGTAGGTTGTTATATAACAATCATCATAATTTTTTTATCAAAATTAATGTGAAAAAGATTTAAATAAAGGGACCCTATCATTATCTGCCCAATCTCACACTTTGTTTTGGGGAGGTTGCTTCTCTCTGGTCATCTTCACCATGAATGTTTCCATTCATGTTTATCCAAAAGGGAAGGGAGTGGTGGTTCCACCAGATGATCTTCTAAGCACAACCTGCCTGCCAAATTGGCCAACAAGTGGCAGAAGTTGCACTCTTGTTTGACTCTTTATATATATATATATATATATATATACTTGATGTCTGTTACTAATAAGGTCTTCTGGTTTAGTCAGGAACAATCACCCTTACCAGTCTGTTACCTCTTAGAACTCAAAAAATGAAGTGGGTATCAAAAGATGGTGATTTTTTTTTCCTGCCTTGCAAAATGTAATCAGATTTGGAGGATCTAATCTGCAACTGAATATGTAACTATTTAGTCAACTAGAAGACATGATGTATTTCATAGAAAATAATATAAAACTATTTATACCTTAATATAAAACTATTAGATATGCTTTAAAGCCACTGAGTTCTTAGCAAATAATATAAACCTTAATGGATTATGTGAAACCGTTGATTGTGAAACCTTTACTGTCTTTAAGAGACAGTTCAGCAGCTGTTTGGGAGCATGCTTTAATCCTATAATATTACATAATAATATTTATGCTGCTGTTCCAAGCATTCCTCGTCAAAAGTTGACTTCAACATCTGTATCTTAATATCTTAAACTGAATTTGATTCTTTTTATCTCAGTTCTGAACCAATAAGTTATAAAGCTACGACTGCAGCCTCTTTTCCTGACAAAAATCTAGATTTGTTCTTACAGAAATCTTACTTTAGACTATGGATGATAATATCTCGTGTCCTAAAACTTCTCATGGGATTTCTCTCAATTATACTCTTACTCAGAATCATAATCCGACTTATGTATGCTAAAGCTCAAGATATTTTGGAGTTAAATGTAAGTTTGGCTGCATGATATGATCGGCATCGAGGGAAGGTGGGGCTGAAACTGGAAGCGTACTGTGGCTGTGTTGGTGGACTTCTGGAGCCCGTGAGGCAGAGGCGACACAGACGCCGAGACTCCCCGCGTCATGTTGCGCTGCAAAAGCTGCGCCGGTCTCGCCCCCACCGAGTCGCTGCAAGCGATGACGCAGGCCCCGACGCCCCCATTTAAGCCTCTCTGTGGGCGCTCCGAACTCGGAACACTGGGAGAGCTCGACGCTTCGCGCCGGGTCGGGACTCGGATCGGCGTGGCTGGCTCGGCGCCGCTTCCCTGGCCCGTCCGTCCCGCATCGGACGGCTCGGGTGGCCTCGCCTCGTCGCCCTCGGCGATGCCCTCGCCACCCAGCTTCGAGAGCCGCAATACCGGCCTCGCGAGTGGATGGATAGTCGTGGGACCCACTCAAGGCATGACAGGTAATTTCGTCGGTATTTTGTTCATCGGTAGTAAAAGTTTTGCTGAGCCGACGGAGCACCCTCTCAACACGACGGACGGCGCAGAAAGCTTGTGAATGCATTCGATCTTGGCTCTCCATCTGCCTTAAGATCTGCAAAAGGATGGAGTTGGACGGTTGATATGACATCCGCAGGCACCGCTTTATCCATGCAATTTGATTGCTTAGATTACATCGAGGTGGACCTTAGCTGGCGGGGCCCAAAGAGACGGGCCACCGCTCCAGTCCCCTCGCGTACATTAAAGCTGGTGGGTCCCAGAGGCGGCGGGAGTCTGCTGCCTCGGAGAGAGCCAATCATCTCAGGTTCGTTCCTTCGGATAATATCGCTCACTGTCTTGGGCAATTTCTCGGAAAAAAAAATCAATTTTAGATTTTTATAAGAACGTTCTAATTTAAAAAAATTAGATAATATATATTTTTTAAATGATCATCCTACCTTTATAAACCATCACTCTTGGATTACTGAAATCTCTCTTTTGTCCGATCGATTACTCTATATGTAATTTAACCTTGTTGATTCCCCTCTTTCTTTCTCCCCCTCCTTATGTTCATAAGGGATGGCTCCATTGGCTAATCCTTCCCTTGATCATTTGTACATTAGTACTCGAGTTGACCTCATCGACGATCTCTTTTCACGTATGTAAGTAAGTTTTATTGATCGTCCTCCTCCCCTCTCATAGTCATATATGACTCCAAGTGAATAGATCTTATCGATCGTCTTCCTTCCCTTTCTTAATCACTTAGATCTTCGTATATGAATTAGCCTCATCGATCGCTCCCCAAACTTTTCTCTGTATATAAATATTCTTCGTTATTCATCATCTTTTTTGTTCGGGTGGGTCTCTTGGTCTAAAAATGATGCAAGATGGTAAAAATGACATATAGAAAAGGAGGTGACAATGATTTGGATGAGGTAACATATAAAATATTTTACATGGTAGAGATATTTTTTGAGAAGCTTTCAGCAGTACTCGATGGAAAAAATTTAAACTTAGGGGATTTTATGAAAATTCGTCTTTTTTTATATATTTATTTAATTTGTATTTTGTGTTCTTAAATAAAAGCTGGTTTTGTAATTATCCTATCAGCACCGTATCTACCGTACTCCGCACAGTCTCTCTCTCTCCTCCCCGCTTCTCTCTCTTTCTGCACTCTTGAGACGCGAGAATGAGCAAGAATAGTAAGACGGCAGCTGTTTCCTACTTCCGTTCTCCTTGATTTCTCTCCCTCATTTATGACTCTGAGCTCTGTCTTCTGCTTCTCCCGCTGACCCCTTTCTTTCTCTAGAAACATTTGCACGGTTAGAGGAGAAGAGGAGGAGAGGGAAGTTCAAGAAGCTAGGGTTTCCGAGTAATCGTCCGGGGATTTAACTGCACGGTTTCCTTATCTGGACCCGTCCACCAATCCGCTCCGAGCCTAGGGTCTCCCATTCTTGCGAAAGAAGGAAGCTTTCGAGCCTCTCGCTTTCTCTGCACCGTGTGTTGGCGTTTTCTGCGTTAAAGAAGAGAAGAGGAGAGATAAAAGAGTGGAAAAGAGATAAAGGTGGGGTTTTGCTAGTTGGATGAAGCTGAAATGACCTTTGCCACTGCTTATCTCTACCGCTTCTCTGTCTTTTCAGCTAGGCATCGACTTCGGGGCTCCTCCTCCTGATCCGAGCCCTAAAATTCGGATCTTGGGTGGTTCGGGTAGGTTTTTCGCGTTTACAGTGTCGAGAGAGGGAGGGACAGCTCCTGCATGGACGGGAGAGATGCCATGGCCATCTCCGGCCCATCCTCGTATTATATGGCGCATAGAGGAATTCCTGGTCCCGGTGCTGGTTCGCAGCCTGGGCTGCATGGAGCGACGCAGCCCGGGGTTCGGTCGATGCTAAACCCCGGCTCGAGTCTGGCCGTGCCGTCCTCCGGGGTTAGTTCAGCAGCGTTTCAGGTGGAGTCTCCGCCAGCGGTCTCATCCCACGGCGGCGGCGGAGGTGGTGGCCAGGGCGAAGGAGGCAGCCAGGTGGAGCCGGTAAAGAGGAAGAGGGGAAGGCCGAGAAAGTATGGGCCAGACGGGAGTGTAGCTCTGGCTCTCTCGCCTATTTCGTCGTCCGCTCCTCCAGACACAGTGACTGGGTCAGGGTCTGGCGCTCCTGCGCAGAAGCGGGGAAGAGGGCGGCCGCCCGGCACTGGAAGGAAGCAGCAGTTAGCATCATTGGGTGGGTTAAAGATCTCTCTTTTGGCTTTCGTTTGCGAAAGAAGCTCGCTACCTTCTTATGTCCAGTGCCTCTTTGTTGGATGAGCCGAAAGATGCAATGCTACTTTTGTCTGATATGAAGTATGAATCATTTCAATTTGAGCTTTGAGCTTTTGGAGATTCATGGTTCTATTACCAGTGCTAGTACGTATGAGAATCTTAATTGCAGCAACGAAAGGAATCTAATACCATTGCCGTATATTTGTAGCTGCTTCAAAAGATAAATTATTTAAGGCGCTGTGTCTGTGATCAGGGAGATCACCATGTCGTCTCTACTTAAATAAGTTATCGCTCTTTTCCTTCCGTCTCAGGAACTAATTGGTTATGGTGGATACTGTCAGGTTCAAGAATATTATAATAGCTTTTTGTTGGGCATGAGGGAATGTTTTCTATTATTTAATTGCTGTAAAAATTGTATGAAGAATTCTTTGAGTTTAAATAATCGTGCAATCATTCTAATGGTTCATAAGTTAAGGGATGCTCATTAACTATACTTTCTAGAACATTGGTTTGGGTTTATTTTTAAGTGGTTTATCTTTATATGCCACTTGAACTGCCAGATTAGCATCTAAAACCTTCTTTGCTTGCTGCCTTTCGAAAGGTGAATGGGTTGCCGGTTCAGCTGGAATGGGTTTTACACCACATGTCATAACAATTGCAGAAGGAGAGGTATGAATTTTATTGATCTTTTTTAAAATGGACTTTGGATCTATTGGTTATGATTTGACTTCCTAGTTAATTCCCAAAACCGCAGATAATTCCATTATTTGTGCTTGTTGAAACACATTGCTTATTTGAATCAAGACAAACATTGTTTAATGATTTTTGTTTCCTGTGGACTGGTGAAATAGTTATTGTCTGCTTATGTTTATGTGCAACTTTTTATACCCTAAATCTGAAGCATGTTGTGGTAATGTCATCTACTTTAGGTACCCAAACCCAACTTGAGTATTGAGTATGTGTTTTTCTTCCTTGTACCCATTCCATCCAATTAATGGTTACACTAATTTGGCTTAAGCAGGTCAGGTAGGTGTGAGTAACCAGAAGAGCCTGACCTATTATCTAGGACTGAGAATGGTAGGTGCACACAAAATTTACCATATTTGAACCAAGGCCCAGCTAGTTACATAGATAACCTAAACTCATTGAATACTTGACTCGGTTATTTTGTTCTTATGCTAATACCCATTTGAAACTTGAGTAACTAATATAGCTTAAAAAGGTCAGTCAGGCACTAGTACTTTAAAAAAGCCAACCCACTGACATCCCTGACTAATGAATGGAAGTTTTGTACTTTACTTGCCACTGTTGTTAGGTTCAAGTATTAAGCTCTGTGAATTTAGCTTGATTTATGTTGAAGCATTTTCATATCTGCTTTTATGTGTAGCATAGTCCTCTGTGATATTTTTTCCCTTGTTCAACAGACATGGTGGTACATGGTTATGATATTTATATTAATTGTTCTTATGCAGGACATTGCTGCAAAAATTATGTCATTTTCACAGCAGGGACCAAGGGCTGTCTGTATCCTCTCAGCAAATGGTGCTGTGTCTGCTGTGACCCTTCGGCAATCTGCAACTTCTGGCGGCACAGTCACTTATGAGGTTAAGTTCTTTTAATTTTTTTTCCTGGAGCATTTATGTCACTTTTTATATCAATTCTAATATTTTTTTAAGCACTGTTGTGGTTTGCTTATATGACTTAAACTTGGAAGACGCATTTTACAAAAGTACTGATAGTGTGCATATCTTGTAGTTGAAATTAGAAATGTTCAAAAGTTTTTGATAGTGGATATGCTTTTGTCCTCAAATGTAAGTTCAATTTACTGAGTGAATAATCTGTGTCGGTTGCTGTTTAAATTGGGTGATAGAGATGAAGTGCTTTGAGTACTACAAGAACAAATTGTGAATTTTATACATAATTCTGGAAAGAAAAGAACCTATACCAGTTTATGCTCTAACGACAGGATCTGGTGTAACTTGATGATTTTGTTACAAATGGCTTGTTAAAAGTATTATTATCCTTTCCTTTCTAAGAGACTCACCTGACTTGTAATAATTCCAAGAACCTCAGTGCTTTCATTTGCAAGATATTTTTGACCAGTTATCTATGTCATCAATGAAGGTAGTTCTCGTAACAGTACTTTTCTTTTGATACTGCAGCTTGAAAATGAGAGTTAATGGGATGGCTTCTGTTGTATGACATAAGATAATATTTTGTGATTATGTTATGATCTCTATTCTTCAATTATACTCTTAAAAAGAAGAATGGTACTAAATATTGATATGATCTAGAGAAGTTAAACTTGAATACCCAGGGAAATAAAAGGAAACATTTATTTAATTTTATTTGGCACATTTATTTTAATTTTAATTTCGAAAGACCTCAGTCTTTCGAAATATTACTGGTAAATAGTTTTGATTCTGCCCATCCGTTTGTGAAAAACAACATTCACTGGTAGAAGAAAAAAAGGTGCACTATTAGCCAATTAGTATATCCAGTGCCATCCCAAGTGTCTGCTCCATCAATTCATTTTAACTCCTAAGATTTACTCAGGGTCAGATGAGAAGGATTTATTTAGATGTTTGCATGGCTCTTTACTGGAAAACAACCTTAACATTAATATCGTTACCTCTAAGCGGCAAATTATTAAACTGTGGTTGAGATTGATATATTGTATTAATTAATTAACAACCTGGAAAAAGCCCACCGGAAGGTAAAATAGTATAGCATGGCTATATGCACAAGCTGGCCCTTTGCTTTTATGTGCAAGTTGATATAGCTGTATCTTCGTCTAGTCTCAACAATTCAAGGCCCAAGTCTCATAAGGAAAGCGACTGATTTATGACAAAAGTGACACTTGACACCTCTAAATCTTTCCAATGTTTAAGTAGGTCAATATCTGAGCTACCAGTTACTTTCTTATGATGCAAATGGTCTTGACTTGTGCAAACCCTAATTGCATGTTCACCTTAATATCTCGAGTTACCTGCCCTCCCTTTTATTTATTGTTCCCTCCTTTTCAAATTCAATGCTTTTATGAAGTTGAAGAATAATGCAAGAAAAATAGGAAATCGAATATGGAAGAAATTCAGCATTTAGTGAACTTAAGTTGGATAGTTATACTATAATTAACAAGAGATTCTTATTCTTAATAAAATCGGTTGAAACTGCAATAGTGTAATGCTACTAACATGTTGTTTTTGCCCACTGTCATCACAAAATTTTCCTAAATGAGATCTTAGATTGATGGCCATTTGGAGGTTAATGAAGTTTCTTTCTACAACACCACATGTGTTTGCTTTGTGCTTTTGAAGCTTGTTGTATTCTCTGTTTCCAACATGCAATTTTAGTTTTGCCTTGCAATATGATCATAATGTGTTTAGGTTGTAAAAAAAAGGTACAGGGGAACTTTAGCTAAGTTGTTGATCTCCACATTTTCCTGAGTTCATGCTATTTAGCTTATGCAGAATTTTGAACTTGACCAGGGCCGTTTCGAAATACTCTGCTTGTCTGGCTCGTACATGCTGACTGACAATGGTGGATCCCGTAGCAGAACTGGTGGACTGAGCATTTCACTTTCGAGTCCTGATGGCCGGGTAATTGGCGGTGGTGTGGCAGGGCTGCTCATAGCTGCAACCCCTGTACAGGTAACTGCTGTAATCCTTAATAACATTCTCAAGTGTTGGTGTTGTCTGTCCATGTGTGTTCTTGGTGGTATTTGAAGCTCATCTCATACTGATCCATTCCTAGGTTAGCTTTGCCAACATATAAGGCATACAGTGTTGCAACCACATTTTTTCACTGCTGTACCTCTAAATTTGCTTTTCGCTTACCGAGAGATTAAAATGGAAAAAAAGAATAAAAAGTGTTTTCAAATCTTTAATCACATGGATACCTCTGCAATTGAACTCTAATTTTTATCTTCTTTTTCTCGGTACACTGTTCTTACTCCAATGTCAGTTACTTATCTGTTGTATAATCTGCACCTTTGTAAAGGTAATTGTAGGAAGCTTTATTTATGCTGGATCAAAAGCAAAGAACAAAGCAAAAGTCAGCAATGAAACAGGTGCTGAATCTGAACTTCATCAGGTTGGGGATAAGCAAAGTACTCCATACAGTGCGCTTACCAGTCAAAATCTTACCCCTTCTCCGGTCATGGCGGGATGGCCCGGTTCGAGGCAGTTGGATATAAGGAATGCCCACATTGATATCGACTTGACACGAGGATAGCTTGTAATTGTTTACTCAAGTCAAAATGGTGTTTATATGGGTCATCAAGTAGTGACTTGAACAACCACAGGTAGCAACATTCCATGAGACCTGCAGAACTCACATTATTTGCCTGTTTAATCTATCTTATTCTAACATGCTACGACCTCCAGATATCACCCCTCTGATGCTTGCCAGAAGTATTTGTTTTTTTGACTTAAAACTTCTGTATTCAAAGAATCTGGGCTGTGTATCTGCTTAAACTGGCAATGACATGTTATGCTTTGTCATGCTGCTACTTGTGATGGATTGGGTCTGTGCTGTCAATGTGTTGTCGAAAGAGACTTTCCAGCTTAAGTAGCTATTTCTGATGATGATGATGATGATGCACCTTTGTCATCTGTTTGACTTTTTGAAATTGATTGGACAGGCTTTCTGAAACGTGAAATTGTGTTAATATACAAGGCAAAGCAAACATAAATTGTGTTAATATACACTTGTTTCTGTGCAGTTCCCGTGTATTAAGCCAAATTTGTTTTCAGAAAGCTTAACAAACAAGAATTTATGTTGGACTTGTCTGTAATGTGTGTCTCAGGATGAGATTTTGGTTCCTTTTTTCTCCATGTAACAGGAAGAAACTAGATGTAAAACCAGCTGCGTAAACAACAAAAACAGGATGGGATTATAGCAAATCTGATGGGTTTTATGATGGACCTCTAAGCAACTTCTATACGGGCAGTATGCTACATCAAAATTTTCCTGTGATCTGATACTGCCATCTGCAGGCACTTGCTCAACAAGCAAGACAGAGTAGCCCGAGATCCATAGAACGACCGAGCTACTGGAGTGGTTGTCAACGTCCTTAATTAATGGTAAACCAGCATCGATGTTTGAAGACTCCTACACATAATATCACACAGCTTCATATTTCTCAGAACCAATGCACTGCAGATATTGTCGAACAAGAGAATTGGCATTCTGCCACACAAACGACAGGTATAATTATGTGCTTGGCTGTGTAAGAAACAAAATATGCCAATAGAAAAAACGATGGCAAGTCTATGGAAATTGTGAGCCAGTATGACTCGAGCTTGCTGCTTATAGCAGCATATCCAGAGAAGCTGGGTCGAATCGAAAGGATTCATTCTGTAATACGCAAAAAAGCTAAGCAAAACCGTATTTTACGTACATAAAATAAAATTTCTCATCTAAAGATCAATTATCTGAAGTGCTTTCTTTCATTGGAATATTCAAAAGCCAGAGATCTAAGACGATTTGAATAGTCATGCAATCATTGTCACGTAAATCTAACAAAGGATTTAGTAGCAAATGCTGGAGCTATACCAAGATGATTTCGTGCAGGGGTGGGTTTGACAACGTAGCATTGTGTTGGCAATGAGCCCATGCCAGATGAAACAACCATCTTGTGACTGACTCTTCTTTATGATCAGCAACATGCCAAGCTAAGCTAGCAAATTATTGATGCAAGGGGAAGCTAAAACTTTTTAATCAAACATAAAAAATGATACATATAGAATTCAAAACACAATCTTAAAATATGTTTGAAAAATCACAAATCCTAAAAAAAACCCAATATATGCTTTAATGTTTTCATACACCTAAAATAACCTTCATTCGGGTTGAAATTTCCATGGTATTTAAATTAGATTTAGGATTTGATCATGTTGATCCTGACTCACATTGATTTTCTCGAGTCTCTCTTTGTCAGTATTTGTCATCTATTCTTATGGTTTAAATAATTGATATGAGAGTTTGAGAGCTTTAAATCTCTTGATTAAAATTTAGACCAAGATGAAAATAGTCTATCTGAAAGGTATGAAATTTGGTATAATTCACTAAAGTTAGTTCTGCTCCTATGAATTTCATGAATTGGGTTCTAAAAGATGTGAATTGAATCATTAATAGGTAAATAGTCTACCATCTTAAAGTTATTAAAATCAGAAGCATTGAACCTAATAGCACCTTCAAATTGTATTTATCTTGTAAAACTTGAGTTTCATATTTTTCTATATATCTCATATAGGTTATATGAAAAGTAGCAAAGGATTTTTGAATCCACAAAGGAATTCAGTCTCTTTAGGAGATTTACCAAAATCAGAAGACTTAGAGGGTAGTTTTCTTACAGTAGATATTAGACCTAAAATTATAAACTAGGCTTCTAGTTGTTCAAGCCACCTAAAAAATCTGTCCCACTAAACTTTTTAGGTTTAAAAGACAGAGTCATCAAAGGTTTTAAAAAACAATAGATATTAGATCTAAAATTATAAACTAGGCTTCTAGTTATTAATAAATTATTATTTATTAATAGAGCAGAAAAATAATTTGAATAGAATTTTTGTTTCAAACATCTAAATTATTTGTTATGCAGTTGGTTCAGAGCAACCAAATGTTACATACAATAGTTTAACACAATATATGCACAGATGTAATTGGATCAGAATTAACAAATGTAAAATAAATTTTATGGACTAAGATGTAATAATTCTAATTTAAAACTTATTATTCTAATTCGAATTTTACTATTTAAATTACAAAATGCATTGAGGTAAAAAATGTTGCAATTAACAATATCTGTCATGAATCTGTATTTAGAAAAGTGTGAGTTTCTGTTTATAATTGATATTGCACAGCTTGAATATAAATCAGTAACTTAAGATTTCAAGAGGTCTAAGAGTTCAAATCCGAATCTGGACAAAATAAAAATAAACAGCTCAAATAGAATTGGACAGAAAAAGATTAGATTAGGTTTTTTTAATTTGAAAAGGTTTGTAGATATATACCAATAATAATATGAGATATATTTTTTTAACTGATGACCATGGTTTAAATCCAAAAATACAGATTTCAGAATTCTAATCAGATTAAAAACAATCAAGAACAATTAATAATAATAATAATAATAATAATAATAATAATAATAATAATAATAATAATAATAATAATAATAATAATAATAATAATAATAATAATAATAATAATTTTTATGAAATGATAACCTAATTTTAATTTAGTATTAATAATAATAGTAATAATAATAATAATAATAATAATAATAATAATAATAATAATAATTTTTACGAAATGCTAACCTAATTTTAATTTAGTTTGTTTTAGAAAATAATCAAACACTTACAAATATTAAATATAAATAAATAAGTACTTTTTTTATTATCGGGCAAGCATTCTATTTTATTGACAATACTTACATTGTTAAAATATGAATATATATTAATCCTCTAAATAGAACCAAAATAGGTATGATTGTTAAAAATAAAAAGAAGCACAGAAATAAGAATAAAAAAATATGACAAATGTGATAAGCGTATCCCTTAGACTCTCGTGCTGAGAAAGTTATATATATATATATATATATATATATATATATATATAAAGAATCGATTAAATTGTTTGCACATGTTGAGTTAGGTCACTCGAACATAAAGAAAGTTCAATAATAAATAATTTAGTTTATGTACTTAAACCCATTAGGGTTATATTTTGAGACTCTCATGATACACAACTCAATTTCGTAATATCCACTACAGAGAGAAAAATATTTCTAAGCTTTCCTAAAAATTCATCCAGTCAATTTTCGTCGATGATCAGGGCGGTGAGATTTTTGTTAGATCATGCTGATTATTAATAGAGATATTCTAGGCTATGTGATCTTCATTCTGAATGATGGAGATCTAGTTTCGAGATCTTTTTTATAAGGTTTTGACTTCTTAAATAGCAGTTATTCATTGATTATTCTATCACCGATCAATTTACTTCGACTCTTTACTGAGTAGTGTTCAACCATTAGATTTGGTTAAAATTTTATCGGTAGGTATAAGGCTTTTGGTTATGCATTCTGAATAGTGAAGATCAGGTTTAGAATTTTTTTAAGTTTCTCTTTTGTTGCTTCAACGAAGACTATACTGTTGGTTTTCTAAACAATTTTATCTCATTCAACATTTGTTATTTGTGGTTCAATTTAGCTGATATTTGGTAACCATGTTCTAGACTAGTGTTTCTTTAATATGAACGGTAGAGATTATGTTTAGATGTGATAAACACTTTCTAATACTTAACAGTAACTACCCTCTATGATTTCCATATTTGTTTGATGAGTATTTGTGTTGTGGGTTTTGAATTTGTTATGAAACAAAATTATTTATGGATTTTTATTGCTGTGAATAATATTTTCATAGTGCAGATTTTAATTTAGATCAGAAGAGGTCTCATAGTTTTTATCTTTCACATTAAAGTAGTTTTTCACATTAAAAATTATCTGTATTCTTATATATTTGATTGTGATTTAATTGTTCATTGCTCATATACTCAATCAAAATAATACTCCTAACATATTCCTACAAATAGTTGAAAAACTTTTGATAATTAGTTGTCTATATCCACATATATATATTTTATTTATTTTTTCAAACAAAGTCGTATTAGAGTTAAGTTATTATTGTTTTTACTTGTTTGAATTATGGAGCCCAATTTGGATAGAATAGTTTGTTTAGATATCACAAACTATCACAAATGGAAAAGGAAAGATGAGAGATCTTCTCTTTGTAAAAAAAGTTGTATTTACTTATGTTCTTATCTCAAAAACCCGAGTCTAAAAGATAAAGAGTGGGATTTTGAGCATCAATAAATTTATAATTTTATAATGTGTAGAAGATAATGTCTTGAATCACATTATTAACGAGACAAACGCAAATGTGTTGTGACATAAACTTGAATTTTTTGTATGCTTCAAGAACTAGTAATAATAAACTATTTTTGCTTAAACAAACTATGCGCTTGTAGTTTAAAGAAGGAAGCTCCAGTTTTGATCATCTGTCTGGTATGGATATAAACTATTGGTTGGAGGCTTAAGTCAATACTGATCATGTTAATGCGGTTGAGAGTGTTAACTCTTCGTATTTATGATATAAAAGGTTGAATCATATCAGTATAAAGGGATTTTATTATCTAGCTAAGAAGAATATACTTTTAGGATTGAAAAGTACAAATCTAGACAAGTGTGTTCATTGTTTGGCTAGGATATAGAAAATGGTTTCTTTCAAGCATATCTTCCTTCTAGAAAGAATGAGCTACTTGAATTGGTACGTTAATATGTTTATGGTCATTTGAAGGTAAGGTCATTTGGTCGTATATTTTACTTTGTGATATTTAATGACGATCATTTCAGGAAACTTTGGGTTCGAAGTCAAAGGATTTGAGGAAAATCCTCTCTCTTAATCTGTATAAAAGGGATATGTTAATGTATTCAAGCTAAAGTTATTTCAATAAAACTTCTTCATTTCTTATTCAATAAAGATTATACAATAATTATTCATATCTTCTATTCTTTTCTTCATAGTATCAGAGCTACTTGCTTAGAGCAAGCTCTCTTCTCGCTGTCGACTCATCTGTTGCTTCTTCACCTCCAGCGATAAAAGAAAAAAGCTTTCTACTACTGCTTTTCCTACTGCTTTTCCATCGTCAGGCCATTGGTGCGATAAATCTTTCCTCCTCGACGAACGACAACTATCTTCTCTACTGCCACTCTGCACCAACGTTCGTTCCCTTCCGCTGGCGTCTCTGGTACTACACTCACCAGCATTGCCCCACCTTTCCTCCTTTGCTGTAGCCTTCTTCTCTATTGTAGCATCGTTGCAGCTTCCTCCTCTACTGTACCTATATTGCAGCTTTCTTCTCTCTCCTCTGCTGCACCTCTATTGTAGCTTCCTCCTCTATTATAGTATCACTGCAACATCGTTGCAACTTCATCCTCTACTGCAACATCATCCTCTGCTGCAACTTCCTCTTATACTGCAACTTATTCCTCTACTATAGCATTCCTCTTCTACTACAGCTTATTCCTCTACTACAGCATTGCTATAACTTTTTCTATTACTGTAGCTTTCTCCTCTACTGCAGTTGTCGCCATCACAGTCGCAACAACAACAACAGAAGCAGTGATATGCTTTTGCCCTACTCACGAAGCCTCTGACTCGTAAATCATTATTTGCATCGATCCAAGATTAGTATCCTTGACATGAGCACCATCTTGCGGGGGCATGATAGAAGATACTCTTTTAATCTGTATAAAAAGGATATGTTAATATATTCAAGCTAAAGTTATTTCAATAAAGCTTCTTCATTTCTTATTCAATAAAGCTTATACAATAATTATTCTTATCTTCTATTTTTTTCTTCATAAGGTCCCTGATGTATTCAAGGAATATTAAGCTTTTGTTGAGAGAGAAACAAAGAACAAATTAAAATGCATCTATATTGATAATGGTAGAGAATATTACAAGCACTTTAATGCAAATTACAGGAAGCAAGATATCATGCATCAAAAGACACCTCCAAGGACTCCTCAATTGAATGGTCTTGCATAAAAGAGATAAACAGAATATTGATGAAGAGAGTCAGATATGTGTTTACGGAAGCAAAATTGCCTAATTATTTTTGGGACGAGGCTTTGTACATTATTATTCATACTATTAATCTAACTCTGCTATTGCTTTACAGGATGATGTTCCAAATAAGATGTGGTATGGTAGAGATGTTTCCTATGACCACTTGTGTATTTGGTTATAAATGTTTTGTACATATCTTTTCAACAGGGGGTGGCGTTACATATATAATAGAAGAACAAAAAACATAATCATAGATTTTTCATATAAAATGTTTCATCAAAGATTGGTGTGTAAAATTCATAAAACCAAAAAACTATGCATATATGAAAGATGTGTTACCTAAGGAGATCGTATTTCCCTTAAATCCTATAGATCTATGGGAGAGGATAAAGAAGGTTAACTACCTTCCTCTATAGCGATGATCCACATGGCAGGGGCTGTGAAGACGCTCCTCAAATCACTACACAATTCTCCTTTTCATGCGCACCACGCAATCAAGAAGGGGTCAGCCCTTCTTATTGTCCACATGCCCTAAATTGAAGTTATTGGCTGAGGAGGAAAGGGAGAAAGGAGTATAAGAGGTGGCAGCCAAAGGAGATTGAGCCTATGACCCTGTAGTTCCCTCCTATTTATAAAGGCTCTATGTCAACTTAACCATAATAGATCCTACCCTATTGGGTACTATATCTCCATTCAACTACCCAAGCTTCTTGGATTAGTGGATCTCTACCAAATAATCTTTCATTGGCTCTTATTGGATCTTATTTATAAGATCCAATAATTCAGGAGCTTATTGGATATCCAACAAGATAAGAACTCTAATAGATATCTCATATCCGAACCTCTACTCGTCATAATACTTACCATATGTGTGTGATCCTCTAGGCTCAATATTGTACTGGACATGAGTCATACCTATCAAAACTCCTTCTAACTCAGTGAAATATTATCTCCATAATAATTCACTCGACTCATCGACTACAGACGTACTATGCCACCACGTCATAGTCCCTAGATGATACAAAGGAATTTAATCCATTAGACCTATATATCTTTAGTCACTGTTTATCTATAATCTCTTATCTATTTAATATCACAAAGATCGTATACTAGGTATGATGCTATCAAGCCCAAACGAAATCTGCTCGATTCTCGCTCTAATCGAATTCTCTTAGATAACTTTTTTTCTCTCAATCTGAATGACTTTGGTTAGGGATTTTCTTGAGCAAGAATACATAGGATATTTCTCTCATGACACCGAAAGCGGATTATCCTCTATCGATATTCAACAGCCCTCGTAAGGTTAGTTGCCACTCTTAATGATCGACTATATTATATCTAGAACTTCCAAGCCTATAAGTCTAATATTAAAGAGTAGAATACTCATATTGGATAGCCTTAGTGTCTTAAGTCTAAGGACCAGATACATTATTGGGATGATAGAATCGCTATTTGACAATGAGGTATCATCAACCATCTAATATTTCGTGAGAGGATCGATTAGTGAACTCATTCTCCAATAAGCACTTGCACTGTATCTCTAGTGTTCCCACATGAATAACTATAAGACTAGTCACCTCCATTATATAGATGGGTATATAACACACCAGTTTATCCAGTTATCTCGATGTCCCTCTCGAGTAACCTATGATCAGAACTATTTATGGTCTATATTTTAAAAGTGAATGAGTCTCATTATCATCTCATTACGATTCAATTTTCATTATACAGATCAATGAATATCATAATATATGGAACGAGCAATATAAAATGAGAAAAATATATAAAAAAAGAAGAAGTATGTATCATGTCATACGTGTCATCACTCATATAATTAGCTTACAGGACATATATGACTAACAATCTTCATTGGGTATGGCGGAGATGAGTTTGACTACAAATATTATGACTCAATTGAAAAGAAGCTTGTTCGTGGTTTTTGTAGAGGATCAAACAATTGAAGATATTGCGATACAAACAGAAAAGTCAAAGCCTCGAAGGAATAATAGTTTAATTGATTTAGATCCTACTCCTATGGTTGATCGAGGTGATGTACAAAATCATGATCGATATAATTGAGATGAACATGAAGTCATATATCAGGTGGATACTCCTATTGATGAAATGGTTGAAAATGAAGTGCCTGAAGTTGCTCACAAAAGGTCTACCGGAGACTAAATGCCTTCCACTCGATACTCACCTAATGATTATGTTCTCTTGATAGATGATGAAGAGCCAGAATGCTATGAAGAGACTACTAAGAGTGAGCAAAAGGACAAATGACTACTGTAATGAAAGAAGACAATCATACCTTCGAATTAGTCAAACTTCCTTAAGACAAAAAAACCTTGAAGAACTAATTAATTTATAGGGTGAAGCACGAAGAGAATTCATTTAGTCCACGACAAAAAGCTAGACTAGAGGTTAAATGCTACAGTTAGAAGAAAGCCATTGATTTTGGAGATATTTTCTCACCTATGATGAAAATATCCTCAATTTAAGTTATTCTAGGTTTGGTCCCAAGTCTTGATTTGGAAGTTGATCAAATGGATGTAAAAACGGCTTTTCCGTATGGTAACATAGAAGAGAAAATTTACATAAAGCAATTTAAAAACTTTGTGATGAAAGAAAAAGAGAATTATGTCTGTAAATTAAGAAATGACTTGTATAGTTTGAAACAAGCATCTAGGCAGTCGTATAAGAAGTTTGAATTTATTATGGTTCTACAAAAAGATTACTTCTAATAATTATATTTTTGTACATAAATTCTTTAATAATGAATTTGTTATATTATTATTGTATGTTGATGACCTGCTTATTGTAGGTCCTAACTGATCGAGGATTGATAATTGAAAAAAAAAAGTTGAGTAAGTCGTGAAAGACTTAGGGCTAGCCAAGCTTATTCTTGGGATGAAAGTTATTCACATTAAATGAGTTTTTCAATGTGATTTTTATCTTTTACATTGAATGAGTTTTGCATGTAAAAAATTATCGATATTTTTATGTGTTTGATTATAATTTAATTATTCATTATTCATATATTCAAGATAGTGCTCCTAATATACTCATAGGTGAAAAAAAATGATAATTAATTATCTATATTCACATATATATTTTTTATCCGTCTTTCTAAACAGCACACATAATAAAAATAACAATTGAGAAAAAGTCAAAAAAAGGTAAGGTAGAGAAGGGTAATATAGTAATTTTAATGTTTTTTTTTTTGTTAAATTGTTGTCAGAAAGGACACATTCTTGCATAGAAAATTTTCTTGCAGTTCAAGCCATATTGTTCTCCATGCTTAGATATGTCTATAGATTTATAAAGCATATCAGAGGATTGCTAAAGCTTCGTGATGTCAACCTTTGACAAATATTAGCTTTGTGCTTTCCCAAAAACATTTTGCAGATTGAGGTTAATAATTAATAATTCATAGTAACTAATGGTATATTTTAGTCAGACAAAGTAGGATCAGCATGCAATTACTGGAATATTAGAGGAGTGCCAAATCATGTCAGCAAACAATTCTGTACGTATCCGTCAAGCTCTAATTTGTACACTTTTCTTTCAGTAATATGGTTAATGGTTAGTAGAAGTCCTAAAATTGTGCTTGGACTCGAGCATTTCTTCTTTATGCGTGTGATGCATGCTCCTACATTCTTCTTTTCTTATGATGGTTGGTCATATTGCTTTTACATGCCTCTAGTTTTAGTGCCTTTGGAATTTTCAGTGGTAGGAACGCTCGCTTAGTTCACTCCAACATTTATATCATAGAATGTCTGATTTATTAGAAAGTGTGTTTAGGAAGTATTTGAATACTAATGCTTTCTTTAATAACAACAATGATTGAACATATAAAATAAGAGTTCAAAAAAAGATCCGATTGGACTAATTTAATACAATATACGACAACAAGCCTTAATAATTATATTTATTTTAGATAGGTGGGTTATGACAGATGAGAACCAACCATGGATTTTCTTGTAATTAAAAATTATCAAGGATATAAATATGTATATATTTATTTATTTAATTATTTTGTACATGGAGGCGAGGATGGCGTGGTCAGCGGCTTAGTGACCGCAATCCAATTTGTGTGGACTGTCCATCACACCGTCGATCACATCTACTGTCGCATCTTAGCCATCCATTAAGGAGAGGCCTCGGGATGTGGGAGGGGCCATGGAGCCCACATTGACAAATTGGCTATTAGGATTCACTCTTATTTCTTCTTTGACTCTCTCAGTGATAATTACATATTATATTCCTTTTTTGGGCATATGAGCTGTTCGAATCATCATATGAGCTGTTCCATATCCCAATTTTATGGGGAACACAGATAATTACATATTATATTCGTTTTTTCAGCATATGAGCTGTTCCATGTCCCCAATTTTATGGGGAACAGAAACTAATGATATGCTATAATATTCTTCTCCCTCCCCCATGGACGACACGCACTTGCTTCTTTAATCGACCACGGAGGAAGCGTTCTCTTCTTGCTTTCCTTTGGTGGATGACGTCGTGCTCTTATCGACAGAGACGCCAGCAGCGTCGTGAGTCAGCCCGCCCTTCTCGGACACGCCACTGTTGGACCGAACCGCCCTTGTAACATTGCAGGAGTGACATGGCAACCTTGCGAAAACCTTACCTTCCGCTACTTAACTCGTGGGTAAATGGAAACAATTCCACCGCCTGGTCATGCGCCTTCTCGTTGCCCGATCGATTCATCGGGAAAGGGTCAGAATTGGAGTGCGAGGAAGGGAAACGGAGATCAACGGCTTCTTGTTTTTACCCACTTTCGTACATCCGTTTTTGATTCGGTGAAGAGATGGAGCCCGCTTGGGTCCACTTTCCATTGCACTCTGAAATTAAATCAGATGGGGAGACTCCTAACGGCTGAGCTTTCCAAAACGGAATTCCCTTTCCCTCTAAGAAACGGCATGTCCAACGTTCGTTCCCTCTCTCACCTTCTATATATGAAATTGGAAGCATCGAGCTCCCACGCGCAACTCAGAGAAGGAGAACACAAATCGTACCCCGAGACGACGCCATCGGATGGCAATAGCTACGAAAATCCCCACAAAAATCCCCCAAACCCTCGTCGCCCGATACCTCTCCTCCGCCTCCACCCTCGCCGATCAGCTCCCCGAGGCCCCCTCGCAACCACCGGCCCCGACACTCGACCTCTCCGACACCCGGCAACTATTCGCCTCCGTCCCTACCGCCACCCTCCTCCGGTCCCTCGCCAACCTCTCCACCCTGGCCGCAGGGCCGATCGTCGACCTGGGCGCGGCGGCGCTGCGGGCGGCTGCCGCGGCGCCGGAGGGCCGCCTCCTCCCGGCTGCCGTCCTCGGGGTGGCCCGCGCGACGGTGCACCGCCACTTCTGCGCCGGCGAGGGGTTCGAGGAGGCGGGCCGCGCGGTGGAGGCGATGTGGGCGGAGCAGGGGCTGCGCTCGATCCTGGACTACGGGATGGAGGACGCCGAGGACAGCGCCGCCTGCGACCGCAACCTCGACGGGTTCCTGCGGACGGTCGAGATGGCGTCGTCGCTCCCGCCCATCTCCGTAAGTAGTTTACTTTTGGAACAAGGAATTCATACTTGGTTAATCGTGGAACGACACCTGTTGGTTCCAGACGTTTCAAACGGAGAAGCGTGTTTTGGTAGAACGGAATCTTCGTAGTATAAATTAATTTGGGAAACGCTTCTCTACTTATGGTCGTCAATAATTTGATGGTCAATTCAAATTGAGATGATGGAGATGCTATCGTTTCAAATTCTCATTCAGACCACCTATGAAGTTGTACGTAGTTTTCAACCATTACCGGATCAAGAGGAGTAAAGACCATTGGAGAAGGAAAATAGATTAAAACATGAAGAGAACAATTCCAGTTGAGTCCAATCACTTTCATCGATCGCATCGTTGAAGTGAAGTTTGAAGTGAACCAATCAAATCCACTAATTGCATTGTCCAATAATTTTTGTTCTTTCCTCTTCGCATAATATACATGATTACTATTGTTCACATCATAATTGCAATGGTTCTACACATAATGGTGCTTCATGTTTATGAAAAAAGAAACTGAAAACCTTCATAATAAATGATAATTCTCTTTCTATTTCCTGCAATACTAGCTTAATTATCTGAGAGATTTAGAGAATGAGTCGAATTCAGACATAAGACTCCGAGCAAGTGATAAGTTCCAATTAGTCTTGTTCAGCTAATTTCAGAGTACCAAAAAAAGATCAAAATACTTGCTGAAATGCCAACTAGCTGATTAATACTCCCAGTGTTCATGTCATGTATTCAAATGAGGATGATTTATAGTTCCAAAGGACTAATGATGCTAACATAGTTTTTATGATCAGGCAAGTGTGTGCGTGAAGATTACAGCACTTTGCCCCATCTCCTTGCTCGAGAGAGCCAGTGATCTATTGAGGTGGAAGCAGAAGGACCCCACATTTCTGCTTCCGTGGAGCACCCATTCATTTCCCATTCTTTGCGACTCCAGCCCTCTCTATCTCACCCCTTCGGTGCCAGATCCTCTGACAGAGACCCAAGAGCTTGATCTCCGATTAGCCCAGCAAAGGCTGTCAAAGATCTGCCATAGGTGTGCAGAAGCTGGTATCCCGTTGGTGATCGATGCAGAATACGCCTCGCTGCAGCCTGCAGTTGATTACTTCACGTACTCAGCAGCAATACAGTTCAATCATGGAGACCAACCTATGGTCTACGGGACAATCCAGGCTTACTTGAGGGACTCCAGGGAGAGGATGGTAAACGCCGTCGAGGCCGCGGAGAGACAGGGGATCCCTCTGGGGATTAAACTAGTGAGAGGCGCTTATCTAACAAGAGAGACCAATCTGGCTCTATCTTTGGGTGTGCCGTCTCCCATCCACGGGAGCATCCAGGAAACACACCAGTGCTTCGACAATTGTGCTGCCTTCTTGCTGGAGAGGGTCAGGAGGGGATCCGGTGCAATCCTGCTTGCCACCCACAACGTTCGATCTGGTAAGTACAGAGAACACAGGGAGTTGGAAGTGTAGATCTTGCGTTGATGGTGTACCGCTACTGTGTCACAGGGCAAGCCGCTGCAGCGAAGGCAGAGGAGCTGGGAATCGGAAAGGAAGACCAGAAACTGCAGTTTGCACAGCTACTGGGGATGGCGGACGGGCTCTCTCTAGGACTCAAGAATGCAGGTTTCCAGGTGAGCAAGTACGTGCCTTTCGGGCCGGTGGAGCAGGTAATTCCATACCTCCTCAGGAGAGCCGAGGAGAACAGAGGACTCCTTTCCACCTCCACTGTAGACAGACAGCTGATAAGGTTTGTGGACTTGGTTACTTTGTTGGATGTTTCCTACTTCAAACTTGTAACATCGCATTGCTGCATGTACTACAGGAAGGAGCTCATGAGAAGACTTGCAACTGCAGTTGTTGGGAGGACTTGAAATTACACAATTTTTTTTTATTTATTTCTCTTTTTTTTAGAAAAAAGAAAGATGGGGTTATTATCACCCCATGACAAACATGTTACTAAAGTATACTAAGAGAATGTATGAATAGCGTAAGTAATAGAAGATTCGATATTGTCATTTCCTAAGTTGAGTAGTATATGAAGATTTAATTGCAGACACATATGCCTTAAAAGATTGTTGTTTAGAGGTAACCGAATGCTTACAAGCTAACTACTTACTGCAAGATAAGGATTTACATTACTGAGTCAAAGACCAGAAACCAAGATTAGAGCATAGCCAAGACTGCTTTGCGGTATCCCCTCCGTTCACTCCCATCATATTCTCTCCTTCAGTCCCTTGTCTCCTCAATCCTCATAAACATCACAGCTTTATTTTTCTTGGAGTAACTCTTCCTCCTCTCCCCCGTTTAATCCTTTTAGCCTACATTTTCGTTCTCCTTTGTCGATCTTCATCGACACATATTGAAGATCAACCATGGTGAGCTCGCTTTTCTGTCCCGAACACGAGATGAAAGAATATGTCAGTAGGTGTTCCTCAATGGGGATTGATCATGGTTTGTGTCGTTTGATATATAAGGCGAGTTCTTCGTTGGGGACGGCAGTGAATGACGAGTGCAAGCTCAAGTTCTTGGAGCTGAAGGCCTAAGAGGAGCTGAAGGATCATCATCCCCAAGATCGTGGAGAAGCTTGGCCTAACCCAAGGAGAGCGACGAAGACTTCACTGCATCGTTGCCGGCTGACGAGTGTGTTGGGTACATGGCCCCTTAATTCAGCATACGGTAGACCTTAATAACGCACAGCTTATATCAATTATTAAAATCTATTTTTTAATTTTTAAATTTTTTTTTTGTTTTGATCTATTTTAATTCATGTGGTTTTGATTATAGACCACTTAGGTCTTTATAGTTTACTCGTATTTAAAATAACCCTTATATTTTAAAAAACGCAGCACATAAGTTCCTCCCGTCAAGTTTGAGTTGATAGACATTAGAGTCTGCTTACGTGGTATGTTGATTCATAATAAACTATTAATATAATGATACATATAATTTAAGTTTAAATAAAAGATCTATTTTAGTTCTTGTGGTTTTAGTCATAGACTACTTAGGCACTTATGGTTTTGTTCGTGTCTAAAATAATCTATATATTTTCAAAAATATAACATATAAGCCCTTCCTATCAAGTTAGAGTTTACAGATGTTAGAGTTTGCTTACATGCTGACTCATATGAGGCTATTAATATAATAACATACATAACTTAAATTAAAAAATTGATATCACCATCAATAGTAAGAGAAGCGTCATCGTGGAAGTGACCACTAGCTATAGCATCAAGCCGTTGTTTCCTAGTAGGGTATCATACGCACACAGCCTCTCCTATGTTAATAATAACGATGGTTTCTTAGTCCCTCTTCCTCTTTTTAGGCGTCTTTATCTCCATCGCCTCCCACTTTGTCTTCTCTTACGTCCCCACCTATTATGATTACGATATGGTGGTCCAACTCCTCTCATCTCTGCCTCTGGCTTCTCCTATCTCTATCTCTTCTCCTTAGACTATCGGTATATGATCTGTTGCTTCTTCTTCCTCGATAAGATAGATATTTTAAAAAAGACTTAAATTTCATATATCATTAATTAATAATTTATTATGAGTCAGCATATCACATAAGCAACCTCTAACGTTTGTCAACTCAGACTTGACGAAAGGAGCTTATATGCTATATTTAAAAAAATATAGATATTAGTTTAAACATAGATAAAACCATAAAGACTTAAGTGATCCATGACCAAAACACAAGGGCTAAAATAGACCTATTTTTTCAAACCTAAATTACACGTATTAATATAGTAATAGTTTATTATGAGTCAGCATGCAATGTAAGCAAACTCCAATGTTTGTTAACTCAGACTTCACGGGAGGGGCTTATATGCTACATTTTTTAAAATATAAGGGTTATTTTAGACACGAGTAAACTATAAAGGCTTAAGTGGTCAATAACCAAAATTACAAGGGCAAAAATGAACCTTAACCAATTTTCTTTTAATATAGACTTGTGACGATTAGGACAAAAAAATAAGGGGGCAGCCATGGTTATGGACGTGGCTGGGAGAAACCACAACAACGACAGTTAAGAGCAGAGGAATAAGAGAGGAAAAGAAGAGAAGAAACAAAGGCAACATGTATAAAAACCACTGAACATATTTTAGGCCAATTATGACTTTATATATAAAGCTTAGTTAACTTAAATATGATAATATATCAATCGAACAAGTCATATTAGTATAGTATCTAAGAACATATAAAGAGTTCCCTTTATTCATTCTAAACTTACTAAACTAAGACTACATATGTCATAGATAATAAATCATCAAAAGAGTCATATCAAATGTTTCATTGCTATAATTTTAAATTAGGATGAGAATTGAAAATAAACCTTTTTATATTCTGATATAAGTTCTCCCTTGGTCAAGTCGTGATTCCTGAGTGATATCCCTTCATTAGGAAAATTAGATAGATCAAATTAATTTCATTATATTGAGTTGACATTCAAAATTGATCATATCAAGAGGTTATGGGATCTCTTTGTCTGATCCTTATGACTTGTAAATCAATTTAGTTTCTTACTATTTATTATATAAAAAAAAATATAAGTTATGATCCAAGAAATAAAATTGAAGAAGAACTAATGAGATGAATGACCTTATGACATTTCATCAATTCATTAGCAATAAAAATGTTATCATGAACATTACCTTGTTGGACAAAGGTAGATTGTTCTTTAATTAGTAATCTAACTTATCCTTGTTGTCTATTAATTAATACCTTAAATAGGAGCTTGTAAATTATATTATCGTTAGATTTGAAGTCTAGTATCATATTAAGATTATCCATCTTAGATATAAAAACTAACAAAGTTCTACCCGGGTTATTGCTTTGCCAAACATACAATGGCAATAAAAATTAGGAAAAAAAACCCTACTATACCTTGAGGTTTTCCTATTAACTTTTATAATATTTAACGTTAAATCCATTCAGACTTCTTTCAAAATCCATTTGATTAAGAGCAATATGGATACTGGTTGTATTTCTATCAAAGTTCTTTGAGTTCACGAGGGAAGAAACATCATTCTATAATATAATTAATAGGAAATGAAGCAATCATAAAGCAATTACAAAAACTATAAAGAATATACTTATTACTAGAGATATAATCCCTATTATCTAACGTATTAACTTAATTTTCTAAAAGTGACCACCTTATGGAAGAAAAAAATGTTCCTATCTCCATGGCATTAATACAATCTTCCATAGGTAAGGAATTTGTAGACTTTTAAGATTTCATATGAGTTTCTAGCTTTGTATCATCTATCAATGAGAAAGATAATGATTGATATTAGTTAACTTATGTAAAACTTTACTAAGGGGTTCATCAAGGAAATATCCTATACCATACTAGTCATCTCTCTAACCTTAGTAGATTGCAACCAAGAACTTCTAAATCTATACATCCTACACATGTTTTCTTTTAGAGTTGCCAACCCTAATTAATAAGAGAGTATGGTGAACCATAAATTGATTATATAAGAATAGTTAACTAAGACATTATCAAATCTAGTTAACACTCGAAATTTACTAAGATGATTGGTGCACTAAGTATATTTGCTATCATCATAGTAAGATTAGACATTAAATAAAAAATCTAAAAAAATCATGATAGATTGAGATAATAGGAAAATGCCCTCACTTTATCATCAATTAAGTAAACTACATAGATCACTATAAAAATAACCCATGGAGCCTACAATCTCCAAGACTAAATATTGAACCTGAAAAAAAAATTTTATATGTAAGCAAAGTTCATAGTGCAAATAGCAAAAAAATTTCTTACTTGGCTCTTCTATTATTAGGTTTGAACTTAAGAACTTTTATTGACCATATATGCTCTGAAGTTGTACTAGTACTAAGATACCAATATTTGATCGGATCTCTTGTTTGTTGTTAGAATTTACTCTTTTAGGCTCAACTTAATTTTTTTTTTTTTATGAACCACATGTTGTCCTCCTACAAGTAAGTCTCCATATTCTATGATAGAAGAATCATGATAAATATAAAAATAATTATTGAGGTTTTTGGGAGTCAACGTAGCCTTGCCCAAGACCTCCTCAACTTTGTGAGCCTTCGTTCTTCTTCTTCTTCTTCTTTGCATGGCAAATAAAAAACTAAGTAGAGATTTTATTCTTCTTCTTGTTTGCATGGCAAATAAAAAAACAAGTAGAGATTTTAAACCTTCTTTGTAAGATGCTCATGTGGTTGGGTGGATCTCTTTAGATACAAGATTGATAACTCATAAGAGATCTTCATTTATTATTCTTTGAAATGCCTCCATCTTGTTCACCAACTCATCAAGAGTAAAATGACACCAACTAAAACTTGGTTATCATCCTTAATTGAGAGCTCAAACCTATTCGTAACAAAAACCTAGAATTAGCCTAGAGGAAATTTGATATAAAAGTATTGGGTTGAAGAAATTCAAGTGACAAGCTCAAAAATTAAATCTAAGTGGAGCAATCTCAACCTCCTCTCTTGGGGGTTAGAAGTTGACCGGTTACAAGAGTAAATTCAAAGGACTAGCATTTGATTAATTAAGGGTCCCCAATAATCACTTCAGGGTGGACTCAAAGAGATATGAAAGCAAAACAAACCAACTATAAGATGAATTATTTGCACTCTAATATATGTTTTCCACAACTTGGTTAATTTAAGAAATTTTAATGAAAATTTTTTATAAGCTTTTGGAATTGAGAATGCATCACTTGATGTAAACTTACCAATGAGTGAAGCTAACAAAATCTTTTTTTTTTTTCACATATAAACTATTTATCTTAACATCCATACGATAAGCTAGCTTGAAATCCATATTATCGGAGTGAAAAAGGATAAAAGAAAGTTTGAGAAAAAGCCATAAAAAAAATCACACATCTAAAAGCAGAAGAATAGATAGGGTCATCTCCTATTAGTTAGTTGCTCTATTTTAGATATTTTCTAAAAAAATAATATTTTAGATATTATGATTTTTTTAGATATTAGTTTTAATATAACTTTTATATTTGTTAGCTTTAATTTAGAAAAAAAAATAAATTATGACTAAATATAGTTAATATTAACTAATTAAATTAAAAAGATATGTATACATATCTAAATTATTTTTAACATTTTTTTATAATTATGATGAGGTTATATAAGATATATAATAATAATAATAATAATAAAGGGTAAATATGTTAAAATAAAATTCTTCATTTGATATATATATATATATATATATATATATATATATATATATATATATTGGTTAAATAAATGTTTGAGCAGCTTATTCCACGTTCGTCGGCTTTGCGGTCAGGTCGTAGTTGTACACCGCGTTACGGTCTCTCTCTCTCTCTCCTCGACTTGCCTTCTATCTATCGATCTATCTATAAATACACACCCGCAAGAAGAAATCGTTGAATCCGTCCCTTCATCCATCCCTCTCTCCTCTTCCCTTCTCTAGGGTTTCCAAATCCACACGCAAATTTAGGTTGCGAATCCATCTTTCCTGTCTTTACTTTGTAAGGTTGTTTTGTTTTGTGTGGATTTCATGCGATCGTGTTTGAATTGCGGTGGATTTTCCCTTTTTTTTGTGGGGGATCGTGCAGATCGGACCTAAAGATGTTGGAACAGTTGCTGATCTTCACGCGGGGCGGGCTGATACTGTGGGAGCTCGGCAACGCGCTCAAGGGCTCCCCGATCGACGCCCTCATCCGATCCTGCCTCCTCGAGGAGCGCTCCGCCGACGCCGCCTTCCACTTCGACGCCCCCGGTGGCGGCGCCGCCTACACCCTCAAGTGGGCCTTCGACAACGACCTCGGTCTTGTCTTCGTCGCCGTTTACCAGCGCATCCTCCATCTCCTTTACGTCGACGACCTCCTCGCCGCCGCCCGTCGCGAGTTCTCCCAGATCTATGACCCCAAGCGCACCTCCTATGGTGATTTCGATGAGATCTTCCGCCAGCTCCAGAAGGAGGCCGAGGCTCGGGCGGAGGAGATGCGGAAGTCCAAGCAGGCCGGCCGTGTCCCCGTTGCGCCCAGCAAGAAGCAAGCCCCTGGTGGCGCCGCCAGGGGCTCGGGGAAGCAACGAAGCAGTGGTGGCGGCGGCAATGGTGGTGGTTCCGGGAAAGATGAGTCTGATGGCGATTCAGGAAAGGGGCGTTGGTTAGCGAATGGTAGTTCGAACGGGCAAGAGAACGGAATTAAGGAGAATTCTCGCGCCCCAAATACTGTTGTAAAGGGAAAAGAGAACGGAGCCCCAGACATTGGGGCTTTCGATGTAAATAAGCTACAAAAGTTGCGATCCAAAGGTGGGAAGAAGTCGCATACTGGTGGCGGTGGCACTAAGGCTGCCAAGGCAGAGCCGACGAAGGCTGTGAAGAAAAATAGGGTTTGGGATGATTCGCCTTCCGAGTCAAGACTGGATTACACGGATCCAGCGAATGAGAGAGGGGAAGGGCATGCCGAGGTTGTGGCAGCAGATCAGGGAGAGAGCATGATGGATAAAGAGGAAGTCGTGAGCAGCGACAGTGAGCATGAGGAAGATGAGGAATTGGAGAACGAGAAGCTTGGCATCAAGAAGAAGGGGTGGTTTTCGTCTATGCTTCAGAGGTAACAATTTCGACTTGGATGCCTTCTTGTTTCAATTTAGTGACTATTTTGGTGTGCATATTTCACCTGTTGGTTTGTACTGTCAGTTGCTTTGATGGGATTCATCGTCTTCCCTGTTTAAATAGTCTATTTATGATCGTAAGGGCTTTTCCAAACACATTACTCTTAGTTACTCTGGACATGACTTAAATGTCCCAGATCTTTCTATCTCTTTGTATGGTTCCTTATCAACTGATGCTCATATAGCTGAATAGTTTTCTTGTATGTTAAATGTTGCATGTGGAACTATTGTTCTTTTTTATATCAGCATTTCATCCCCTTCTGTAGTAATGTCTTATTATTTAATTTAATAACTCATCTTTTTTTATAATCCAATGTTGAGCTGTAGATTGAATATTTTGATTCTTTTCTTGTTGCATCATTCAAGTGTTACCCACCATATTTGAAATTTCATTTTCTGTAAATTCAATGGATTAATTATTATCATCAACACATTCAACAATGTATTAGGATGCCTGACAGAATTGCCCTAGCTGTTCATTTCAGTGCGTTGGTCATATTTTATCTATTAGAGAGATAGATCAGCTTTTTTGTTCTTTTATTCATCAGAATTGCCAGATTGTTTCGTGAGACTTTATGGAGAGCTCAAATGTCTATCATCCCTAACTCTATGTAGCAGATATAACAGATCACTTTTCTGGAAGAGAAAATTGTGGGGTGGTGCACAAGGTTGCCTTTTGGTTCTTGTTTATTTTTGCTTGATTATCTTAGAGCTAATCATTAATAAGGACAAGAGTTTCAAGCCACTCGAGGAAATAAAGAATCTCAAGAAATATATTTCAAAGATGTAGGACAAGTTTCAAATAGGTTTTTTCTCTTACTAATGGGATGGATACTACTATAGCAATAACAACAGGCCATTCCAATTGTTTTGGGATTGAGCTAATCATCTTCTTGGATCTGTTCTTGCCATTGTAATTTGTTGAGGGCAGCATCATCAGTTAAGTTACTGGAACCTGCTGATTCATTTGTTTGGGACCTGGCATGCTTTAGCATAGTCCATGTAGGTCCATCTTTCCTTGTGATGGATGTGGTGTCTCTGGAAATGATAAACATGAATCTGATGATAAATTATACCTCTTCCTTTCAAGCATTGATAGAGTGTTTCAAATTCCACTGCTCTTATTTAAAGTGGGAGATCTACATAACCTTCAAGCTTAACTTGGTATAGAGGTTTCTTTAGAAAATATTTCTTTTAGATATATGTTTGCTAACTTATATGAGATCCTAGAAACCATGTTTTGGCTTACTGCAGATTTTCTTCTCTGTCAAATGATGGAATTAAGGTTAAAATTACATTGCATATAGCATCCATTCATAGTTGCACAACATGGATACTCTTTCTGGTGCTTAGTCTAGAATTCCATGTCTACATTCATCAAATTAATGTGCTTGTGGTGTAAATAGTATTATACCCACCATAGTACTTCTTAGTGATAAAAAAACAGAGACTTTGCAATAATTAGTGATCATACCAGTGATTTTGCTATTAAAACAATCTTCAGATCCACAGTGGTCTTTCAGTTTGTTTCTTTTACAACTTTAACTGCTAACTCATACAATCTCAGGCAACTGCAATTGACAATTAATAATTTGTTTGGTGAATTCTCTTGGTTTCAGCATTTCAGGCAATGCTGTGTTAGAGAAATCTGATTTGCAACCAGCACTGAAAGCTCTCAAGGACCGGTTGATGACTAAAAATGTGGTATGTGGCTATGTGCTTGGTCTCATGTGCTTGCTGCTCTTTTGCATGTACATGAAATTATGATGCTTGTTTGAGCTGGGTTTGCTACTGACTTTGGCTTAGAGTTACTTTATCATGGTACTTTTAGGCTGAGGAAATTGCTGAAAAGCTTTGTGAATCAGTAGCAGCTAGCCTTGAAGGGAAGAAGCTGGGCTCCTTTACAAGAGTTTCTTCAACAGTCCAGGTTTGTTGACCCTGTTGCATTCTTTGTGTGTGTGTTTTCTGTTGCAGGTTCCATTTAACGGCAGGTGTCCTGCAGAACCTCATATGTTAATGTTGGATAACATTTGCAGACAGCTATGGAAGAGGCGCTTCTTCGCATTTTAACTCCAAAGCGGTCCATTGACATTTTGCGGGATGTCCATACTGCTAAGGAGCAAGGAAGACCTTATGTTGTTGTTTTTGTTGGTGTCAATGGAGTTGGGAAATCTACTAATCTTGCCAAAGTAAAGCATATTTCTTTTATATGCCAAACTCAACTAGTATTGTTCCATATCTAAGGTATCTTTTCTCTTTTGTAGGTTGCATACTGGCTTTTGCAACACAACATTAATGTCATGCTGGCAGCATGTGATACATTTAGGTCAGGTGCTGTTGAACAGCTCCGCACACATGCACGCCGACTCCAGGTATGCTATGTTTCTCTCCTTTTATCTTATTTTATTCATGGAGTGGTGCTACTGTTCTCTTAATCTTGTTGTTTTTTTACTAAAGAGTATGCCATCTTTCCTTCGTTTATTATTGTTTGTTGGTAGGAGCTTGTTATATGCATAGAGACTGTCAAAGATGTTCACCAGACAACTGTCTAGCCACTTTCAGAAAACATGTTTGAATTGTCACAATACCTGGTGTCTTTCTACCAAAATAGCATTGACTGGTGAACCTTTCTTCTCTGGTTTTTGTGTTGAACACTAGGTTAATATTTAGGAGATGTATTGCTTTCTGGTCAAGTCAGGTAGTCCAATGATTAAAATTAAAATAACATTAGCCAACAGACTTTGATGCACATGTACAAGTAATATTCTGATTTTGGTGCAACACGAGCAATATTACAATTTCAGTGATAAGAAAGTTGAATGGAGTAACATTGTGATACCTAAAATGCTTTGCAGATTCCTATATTTGAGAAAGGCTATGAGAAAGATCCTGCAATTGTAGCTAAGGAAGCTATCCAGGAGGCTAAACGCAACAATTCAGATGTTGTTCTTGTTGATACAGCTGGCCGTATGCAGGTAAGATTGCTTAGTTGTTTGAGGACCATTTAATTTTCTGAACACTTTGGAGTTGTATTTTCTGTAACCTTCTTCCTCTCACATATAGGATAACGAGCCACTCATGAGGGCACTCTCCAAGCTCATCAATCTCAACAACCCAGATCTGGTTCTTTTTGTCGGAGAGGCATTGGTAGGAAATGATGCGGTGGATCAGTTAACAAAGTTTAACCAGGTATGTCAACTATTTTACTCCTTAATATTGCTGGCTATTTTGCAAGAATACCTATTTCAATCTTAAATTTACATGTTTGGACTGTCCATATTACTTTGTTCAACATCATTGCAGAAATTAGCGGACCTGTCCACAGTTCCAAACGCCAGGTTGATCGATGGCATCCTGCTCACCAAGTTCGATACGATTGACGATAAGGTTGCCATCATCAACTGTTTGCTGTAAAAGTTGCTTTTACATATATCGTTTGTTACCCATTCTCTTTTGGCTTTTGTAACTAGTGGAATTTTCGTGCAGGTTGGGGCAGCTCTTTCCATGGTTTATGTTTCTGGAGCTCCTGTGATGTTTGTTGGTTGTGGCCAGTCCTACACAGACCTTAAGAAGCTCAATGTCAAGTCCATTGTCAAAACTCTGTTGAAGTGAATGTAATCTGTTTGCTCTCTCATCATCGTTTGCTACTCCTCCATGAGTTTTAAATCTCCCATGACCTCATTCCCTTGACGTTGGAAACATACGAATTATATAATATCTTTAGGTTTGGATTCATTATATTGTTGCCTCTTTGTTAACAGAATTTACTTCATTCTTTTGGTATCAGAAACTATTTATGGCTACAGAATCTTTGCTGTGGAAACTACATTGCAACTATTTACAATTAACTTAGTTCACTACATTGGATTACCATCGACTGCGTCATTATTGTACAACCCACAGCAACAATACGTTGCCACCACATTCTTCTGCCTCTTTATTACCCCTCATTGTCAACTGCACAACCAGAGTAAAATGTGAAAGAGGAAAGAGAAAGGTGGTATAATGGTTACATATCATAAACATGATATATCTATAGATATATAGCTCATGCACACATCCAGGTATGTCTACTCGTATCATAAGAGACGAAAGGAGTTGATGCCTATGGGGAGTGCCAATGCCAATCACTCAATTATGAATGAATTGAAACTCTGGTTGCCGAATTGCATTCCACTTGCACATGCATGTCTTTTGTGGTTGCACTGTATCAATAGACCAAACTTTCCCTTTTTTTTGTTTCTTTTGTTTTTTGTTTTGTATTTTGTGGGGCGAAACTTAAGAAAGTTTCAAATGGGTACCCAATAGCGATCGTACTATAATGAGAGGATTGTTCGACCTCTCCGTCATCGCACTCAACTTCTTACATATAGCTATATGAATAATTTTTAATGGCTGAGTTCTACAAAGCAAATGTTTACATGATGGTTGTAGTGAAAGAATTTATTAGATTCATCACGAGAATATCAAATTTTTTAGTGCCAATATCTAGTACAATTTATATGAGCGTGAAATTAACATTTAGTAATAGAAAAAACTTTTAATAAAAAAGAAGTTAAATTCGATCGATGAGTTTGTTCTATGGGTACAAGGTTAGGGATGACAGCTGATTTTGCTAAATGCAATATTGGAAAAAAAAAAAGATTGGTTCTTAAAGAAAGACTTTAGCTTACTTAAATTATTGTAAGGCCTTAACTATTAATAGTAAGATTTTGAGATCAAATTTCATCCTCACCATTTATCTTAAAAAAAAAAAGATATTGAGGAAAATTTATATCTTAGGAAAATGGCTGCTCTTCTTCTTCTTTATTATTATTATTATTATTAGAATAACGATGAGTTTCCATGAATTTATTAATAAATGAGGTAAGCCTCCATTTACTTGTGTCTTACGGAAACCAGTGGAGTCAGCAGCGTGAAGAAAGGAAAAAAGAAACAGAAAAAGCTGGCTGTCGAAACAACAAATGCAGAAGCGGACAATTGGATTGTTTGTTTCGTAGCTGATTTCATTCTTCCTTGATTCAATAAAGAAAGAGAATATTTTAAAGGTGTCGAAAAGTTTATCTCTCGCGGATGGCCAATGAACCTTTTTGACAATCGCCTGTTGTCATCATTCCCAAACCTGACTCGCTGTGTATGTGGCATGGCCACAATGTCAGCCAGAAAAGTCCAGCGTTCACTCCATCCTCCTATCACGAATCTCCAGAGGGTCCAGCTTGCGTCGGCAGTGTATGAGGATAGCAGAGTCCCTACGGTGTTCAGAATGAACAATGGAACTCGACACCTTTTAAAGGTACCAGCAGGTGACAGGCTCCCCCTCCCCTTCCTTTTCCCACCTTCAGTGGTTCATTTCATTTGTTAGAACTCACCGGAGCCAGTCATCAATCTCCTTCCTCTTCAGATGGCACAGGTTTGTGTGCACCATTCTTCATGCTACTTTTGGTAGCATGGATGTAAATGTTGTGTATTGTGTTGCTTAGCTTTCATCTCTGTTAATTTTGGGATCCACTGGTTCGAACAGCAAAAGGTTGTCTTGAAGGTTCTGGCCATGGTTGATGACAAAACCAAGCAGAAGGCCATCGGAGCTGTGGCAGAGATTTATGGTATGTTCCTGTTCTACCTCATACTCCATCAAGCATCATCATTCCCTTTCATATGATGGTAAATCATTGATGCACTAAAGTAGATCAAGTAGGAGCCTTTCTTCTGGTTGGAGCATCAATATTTGAGTTCAGAAACTGCAAAAGGATTTCTAGCTTATTGCACATATAATTAGGATAACAGGGATGTTAATGAAGAGTTCAGATCTTACAACAGAGGTTGCACATAAAAACTCTACAATATTGATTTAATTACATCAATCAAAATATAAATATAGCCTTTGATTTGGACTTTTGGTAAGTTTTCTTTTCTTTTTCTTTTTTTTCGTTTTTGGTAAAACCAATCCATGGTTTTATCAGATCCTCTGGCTTTTCACCTACCAATGAAATCTAACATTAAATAGATTACTATTTTTGCACCAGAATAAGTAGTACAAGAAAAGTTGCATCTCTGCTACCAACAAAATGAGAACAAAACAATTATTATAGAAAGAATAATGAAAAATGAACTCACAGTCCGTAATATGGTCTTCCATCTTAGTCTATTTTCACTAACTTAGCTTATTTCTTCGAAGAAAATTATTTTGATAATGCAAGATATAAAACTAAATCGTCTGACATTACCTCCATCAAAGTGGCGCATAAATTTACCAAGAAAACTTGTTTGCTGTCCCAAGGTATGAGCATCTTAGATTACTGAGACATATAAACTATTATGGGCTATCCATTAGATACGATGTGATTCTTGGCTCAGGCATTGATTTCATAGAAGCTGATCTGAAGGAGCAGAAGATGACCATCATAGGTGAGATGGACACAATTGCCATAGCTAAGAAGTTGAAGAAGATGGGAAGGATCGATATAGTATCAGTTGGACCGGCTAAAGAGGAGAAGAAAGAAGAGAAAAAAGACGAGAAGAAAGAAGAGAAGAAAGAAGAGAAGAAAGAAGAGAAGAAAGAGGAGAAGAAAGAAGAGAAAAAAGAAGAGAAGAAATGAATGATCAAGTGGCAGCACGTCAGCATGGTCTTTCGTCACAATAAACCGAGGAGCTATCCTATGTCTCGTTAATGGCATCAAGAAATCGTCAACATCTTGCATCAAAACCATCCTCAAATCTTTTGAGTTGCACATCATAAGAATAACCCCCCCCTTGGAAACATTTTGCTGTAATGAAGAGCATCCGTCTTTGAAATAGCCTTGATATGCTCATGCGTTGCTTACATAGTGTCCATCTATGAATGATAGGCAGCATGGATGTCAAAACTCTCACACAGTGTTCTTGGCAGCAGATTTATACAGCATTTTCTTCCTCCTCTCTGTGTTTACGTAGGTCAGTTTGATTCAGCAGTAACCATGAAAAGAAAAGGAAAAAAAAATATTAACCCTAATCACAACAAGCTTCATAAAGAAATTGAAATGCACAACTGAGGCAGCCACTACAACCAGACACAAAACAACAAGCTCAGACGCAATCGAATTTATCTGTTGCTTTTTGCCCAGATGCAAACAGCTTGACAAATGTTGTGCTCGAAAATGACAGCTTAATTAATCTACATTTTCCAGGTTGTATGTGCAAACCAGTTAAGATTTGACATTTTGTATATATATATATATATATATATATATATATATATAATACACATGTGTAAACTTGTCATTCATCATGGGCTTGTCTTCAAGTTCAGATACCTGATTGAATTATCAGAGAAGCCAGCAGCGAGGTGTCTGATCCACCGACTAGTGTTTAGCCCTCGAGAATAAGAAGGATCTGCCCTCTTCTACGGTAGCAAATGAAAGATCTCTTACTTCAAATCAATAGGAAAATGATGGCTATAAAATGGAACTTCCTGCCAAACCATCCAACACCAACAGAAAAAAAGGAAGAAGAGGAATTATTTATTCTTTATGCAAGTAAATTGATATATAGATTTATATAACTTTTTTTTGCAGTGATAAGCAACGAAAGTGAGATTAAGTAATGTAGCTGACACCTTCAAAATTTGTAGGATAAAACCTAAACCCCTAATAATCTAAGGCAAGTTAATTTGATGATACATCCATAAACAGGTGGCTAGAAGTGATTCACTTGATCTCTAAGGGTTTCTTGACTTGCATTATATGCCAACATCACAAAGCAAATCAGTGTTAACTAATGTAGGATGGTAAGATTGTGTATGAGGTTATATCCAAAACAGGATGTTTCTGGTCCTAATCAGTTTGGTTTGAAGCATGGAGAACCCCACGAACTCTGCCAAGGACAGACATACATACGTAAGTCCACCAACAAGGGATCAACAACAACATGCCATTCCCCCCAGAAGTGCTTCGTTCCACTCGACTACTCTCTGATCTAATCGCAAACAAAAAGAAATAGATCGGTGTGTCGGCCACAAAATCCATTAGCGGCCGACGACACTAACCAGAAACTTATTGCAGTTGTTGGAGTGCCGTCTTCGTGGACATCAAAGTTGGCTTCGTGCTGCACGGTTACCCACACGAATCCATCTCTGTGAGAGTCTCTCAGATTTTGAGATGTGTTCTTGAGTCGACGCATGAAGCAAACCAAATAAAAACAGCACAGATGTCGGATGAGCTGTTGATAAAAACTATCAAATGAGACCAGAAGATATTGTGTAGGGCAGCACAAAACCATGACACAGATGTGTTTCACAAGTCATAAGAATAAAACATAAAATTACTTTCAATCTTGAACTCTAACCTTGTTCCAAAGAGATACAAAATGTTGACAGTCTAAACCGACAGTAAACATAAAATCTGTAATATGTTGTATTAAATACGAAAATAATTTTTTATGTCATGATTGAAATCAAATAATTAGATCTGATTTAACGATGCGTACCTTTTGATGTCATCTAAAAAAGAATCTCTGTTTGATATGCAAATGCATTGTCTTTAATCCAAGATCGATGTAAATCTGCAAAGAGGAACTAGATCCTTCTCTTCTCTTTCTATCATTTCACACGACCATCTAGATTGATGGTTAGAAAAAAGAATTGAGAGAAAAACTGTAATTCCTCGATTGAGATAACCTTTCTATTTCTTCTTATGTTCAGTCCCTAGAGGTTCTGTCTATTTATAAGCGAGAGCAAAGGGTCTAGAATAAATAATTAGAAGAGTTCCTCCGATCAAAGTTATCTCTTAAAGAATCATACGGACTTTTATTAAAATCTAATTAATTATATTATATATATTTTATCCTATTATAAAGGACGATAAAATCTAACACCATTCTCATTCGAACGTGATGAACAACCAAGAAAACTGGGATGACAGTATGAAACTCCGATCAGCAGCGATAAAAAACCCGTGAAGTGAGAAAAAACCTTCCACGGTTTTTGGTTTGTGCATGATGACTCCATCATACAAGTTGATATATATTATCGAGGAGTGATAGCAGATAAGATTTTTAATAAAGCTTTTTCAATAAAATTTGTTCAATAATTTTTTTTATCTTCTATTTTTTCTATCAAAGAGTCCCTACAGAGTCATCCTCAAGGCACTGAAATGAACCCCGCAAAAAAAATGCATTAGTGAACTTACACAAAATGGAATCGAGTGGCATCCACCACCTGATAAATAACTATATTTATCACTCGATGAAAATATGTAACCCATACATGTATGCACTTACACAAAATAATCTGCTTTATTTCAGTTCCAAGTTCTTGCTCGATCCTATACCTACAGTCACACAATAATAATTCCTCTATCAGAAGGAATAAGAGTAGGAACCAGAAAAAGAGGTATTAACGATTCTAGGACTGGTAAGAGTGGATACAAGTTAAAGTGGTCTTTGTAGGTGATGAGATTTGCTGCTAAACAGAGGTGACCAAATCTCCCAGACCGACCAACCTAACAAAGTCAGAAACAAGCCTTAAAATTGTAAAAATTCATGGAAAATTCCAATTTGAGAATGCCATGTATAAGAGAACCTATGATTGTTGATGCAAGCAACCAAATAGTACAAATTATGACTTCTTCCTCTGAGCACTTCAAGTTAGAAATCATGGACTGCTAGCCAACTTCAATAAAGTAATAGCATATATACATACACTTACGATTGTAGCAATACCCAATGGAGTTCTTAGGGAATATCAATTCCCCTAGCAAACAGATCTGCAAAATCAAGGGAAAATCCTTCAGAAACCAATAAAACTTTTGCTGGTCTTTTGCTTTTCTCTTTCCTGCTAGATTTCAAAGGTTTAATAGTTTAGGCTTATTTGTCAGTGGAAGTAGGAAATACAAAACTGTTCTTTACTCCAAGAGATTGCTTTCTTTTAGAGGCCAATTCCAAGAGTATAAAAATAAAAAGAAGCTCGCTACCATAGAATCCTCTCCATTTAAGTTTCCTCAAGTTAGTGATATGCAGCATTTAGGTGGTGGCAAATCACGCACAACTTTGTTTGATACCAATTTGCTTTCTTACACTGTTCCACAAGCGTTTCTTCAGTCGACTAGTATTCATGCATATATATAGTAATTAAGTTAACCACCTCATATCAGGTAATCTGAACAACTAAAAGAAAAGTATTGATGTAAGCCATAGTCAACATTGACTTGTAAGTCTGGGAGAAATACAACAGTCACTAACAAAGGCTTTTAGTAAGAATCAATTATATTCCATCATCATTCAGTCCTTTTTCAAATCACAATCGTAATGTTGTTGGGCTGATGGCCCATATTCAGCCCATGTGAGCTTTATCAGCCCATAGCCCATACCCCCTCTTAACCTAACCCTAATTAAGATTAGGGGGGTGTGGTGGCTGCGTTTTAGAGGTAGATTAAAGCTATAAAAAGGCAGCAACGAGGCGGATCTTTGGAGCCACGAGATTCCAAAGAGAAGAAGGAGAACAAGGCAGAAAAGGAAGAGAAAGAAAGGGAAAAAGACAAGGACAACGCAGAGAAACTGTTCTCAATCATCTAGCAGTGTTCTCATCTTAGGTTAGATCAAATCTACAATAGGCTCTTGCTGTGATTACTTAGGAGGTTTTAGATATTGTGGGCAGTGACGTGATTCTTGTATCCCAGTTATTCTCTTGTGGTTGTTGCTAGGGTTTTGGGCAAGAGATTGAGATTTGTACATTCATTATTCTTATAGTGGATTATCTCTAGTTTGCCCCGTGGTTTTTACCCTTCACATTGAAGGGGTTTTCCATGTATATCTTGGTGTTCTGTTTGACTGTGTTTCCATTTTATTCCGCTGCGTATTTTGGTCTTCTAGTATTTGTTCCTATACAAAGGTTATTCCTGTTTATATCCCCATCAACTGGTATCAGAGCGGGGTTTTAGTAATTTAATTTTTTGTATTTGAACATGGAGGCCAGTAATATTTCTCGCATGATTAGTTTGAATGGAAATAATTATATGATATGGAAACCAAGAATGGAAGATCTCTTGTATTGCAAAGATTTGTATGGACCTTTGCAGGGGGATAGTGCAAAACCTACAACTATGACAGATGATGAGTGGAAGAGGTTAGATCGAAAAACAATTGGGTTTATTAGATAGTGGCTTGATGATAGTGTCTTTCACCATGTTTCTACTGAAATTTCTGTATATTCTCTTTGGAAAAAATTGGAAAGTCTCTATGAAAGAAAAACAGTTGGCAACAAAGCTTTTTTGATCAGAAAACTTGTGAACCTAAAATATAGAGAGGGTGCTTCTATTGCTGAACATTTGAATGAAATGTAGAGTATTACTAACCAGTTATCCTATATGAAAATGTCTCTTGATGATGAGTTACAAGCATTGTTACTTCTCAATTCATTACCAGAAAGTTGGGAGACATTGGTGGTTTCCCTCAGTAATTCTGCACCATATGGTATTGTCACTATGAGTCAAGTAACAAGCAGTTTGTTGAATGAGGAGTTGAGAAGAAAGAGTTTAGCAACATCTCAGAATGATTCACAAGCACTTATCTCAGAGAACAGAGGAAGGTCAAAGTCTAGAAGTAGTTCACGTATGGGTAGGAGCAAGTCAAGATCAAGAAAAGATAATGTTTGCTATAACTATAGTGAGAAAGGACATTACAAGAACCAATGTAAGCAACCTAAGAAGAACAAGAAAAAGGGAAAAGAAGTGGAGTCTACAAAGTCAAAGAATAATACTACAGCTATAGTGCAGGGTGGTGATTATTTGATTTTGTCTCCTTCTGATGATATTTTTTCTTGTGTGTGTCAGGATCTTGAGTGGGTGATTGACACAGGTGATTCTTATCATGCTACACCACGGAGGGAGTTTTTTGCTACATACAGGTCTGGAAACTTTGGTGTTGTCAAGATGGGCAACTATGGCACATCAGACATCATTGGCATGGGTGATATCCATTTAAAGACCAACCTTGGCTGCAAGTTGGTACTTAAGGATGTGAGGCATGTGGTTGACTTGAGGCTGAATTTAATTTCAGTTGGAAGACTAGATGATGAAGAGTATGAAAGCAGATTTCACAGAGGGCAATGGAAGCTCAGTAAGGGTTCTCTTGTTATAGCTAGTGGAAAGAAATGTCATACTTTGTACAGGTTGCAGGCTAAAGCTTATGGTGAGCAGTTAAATGCTACAGAGAAAGACTTCAGTATGGAGTTGTGGCATAGGCGATTGGGACACATGAGCGAGAAGGGGCTGCAAGCTCTTTCCAAGAGAGAGGTATTGCCAGATCTCAGAGGTATACATCTAAACCCTTGTATTGATTGTTTGGCTGGTAAACAACATAGAGTTTTATTTGCTAGTGCTGCTTTGTCTAGAAAAATGCATGCCTTAGACCGTGTTTATACAGATGTATGTGGTCCTTTGAGGACAAAAACTCCTGGTGGATCTGTTGATGTTCTTGGTATAAGTGGTGCACTTTATTTTGTCACTTTTATAGATGATTTTTCTAGGAAAGTTTGGGCTTATGCTTTGAAGACCAAAGATCAGGTTATTAATGTCTTCAAAGAGTTTCATGCCAGGATTGAAAGGGAGACAGAAAAGAAATTGAAATGCATAAGATCAGATAATGGTGGTGAGTATACGAGATTGTTTAATGACTATTGCAGGTCACATGGAATTCAACATGAGATGACAGTTCCTGGTACACCTCAGCATAATGCAATTACAGAGAGGATGAACCACACCATCATGGAAAAGATCAGATGTATGCTTTCACAGGCCAAGCTACCCAAAAGGTTTTGGGATGAGGCTTTGAGGACTGCAGTCGATGTGATCAACTTATCACCATGTACAGCCCTAGATGGTGATGTTGCAGAGCATGTATGGTCATGGAAAGATGTTTCCTACAGGCATTTGAGAGTATTTGGTTGTCGCGCATTTGCATATATTCCAGACAATGAGAGGTCCAAGCTGGATGGTAAGTCTAAAGAATGTATTTTTCTTGGTTACTCACATGATCAGTTTGGTTACAGACTTTGGGATCCAAAAAAGCAGAAGGTGTTCAGGAGCAGAGATGTGGTCTTCTTTGAGGATCAAACCTTTGAGGATTTGAAGAAGAAGGCACCAACCAAGACTTCTATAGAAGGATTAGCAGATTGTGACCCAGTTATTCCTCCAGTATATCAGGGTGATGGGGGAGATGTGCAGGAAAATAGTGTGGAGCCTGATGTTGATTTACCTGCAGGACATGTTGAGCAAGAAGAAGTAGGAGAGCAAGTTCCCGCAGAACCTCAGTTGAGAAGATCTTCTAGACAACGTCAACCTTCCAGAAGATACTCTACAGATGAGTATGTGATGCTTACTGATGCAGGTGAACCAGAGAGTTACCAGGAAGCAATTGAGAGTGAGCAGAAAGAGAAGTGGTTAGTTGCTATGCAGGAAGAGATGGATGCTCTTCAGAAGAACCACACTTATGATTTGGTGCTGCTACCAAATGGAATGAAGGCCTTGAAGAACAAGTGGGTTTTTAGGTTGAAGACTCAAGAGTATTGTTCTCAACCAAAGTACAAAGCTAGATTGGTTGTGAAAGGCTTTGGTCAAAAGAAAGGTATTGACTTTGAAGAGATATTTTCTCTTGTTGTTAAAATGTCTTCTATTCGTGTTGCTCTTGGTATTGCTGCTAGCCAGGACTTGGAGGTTGAGCAGTTAGATGTGAAGACAGCTTTCCTTCATGGTGATTTGGATGAGGAAATTTATATGGAGCAACCAGAAGGCTTCAAAGTCAAAGGTAAAGATAATTTTGTCTGCAAGTTGAAGAAGAGCTTGTATGGGCTAAAGCAAGCTCCAAGACAGTGGTACAGAAAGTTTGATTCATTTATGACAGAAAATGGATACAAAAGAACAGCTTCAGATCATTGTGTGTACATCAAATGGTTTGGTGAGGATTTTATTATTCTCTTACTTTATGTTGATGACATGCTTATTCTTGGGAAAGATATGTCTAAAATTGACAGGTTGAAGAAGGAACTGAGTGAGTCTTTTGCAATGAAGGACTTGGGGCCAGCAAAGCAAATACCAGGCATGCAGATTTCTCGTGACAGGAAAAACAAGAAGATTTGGTTGTCACAAGAGAAATACATCGAGAAGGTATTGGAAAGATTCAGTATGAGCAATGCTAAGCCAGTTGGTTCTCCTCTTGCTGGTCACTTCAAGTTGTGCTCAGAACAGAGTCCGTCAAGTGATGAGGAGAAGGAGAAAATGAAAAAGGTTCCTTATGCTTCAGCAGTTGGAAGTTTAATGTATGCAATGGAATGTACAAGGCCGGACATCGCATATGCAGTGGGTGTTACTAGCGGATTTCTTGCAAATCCAGGCAAAGAGCACTGGGCAGCAGTGAAGTGGATTTTTAGATATCTCAGAGGGAGCTCTAAGGTTTGTTTAAGCTTTGGAGGTGGACCACCTGTGTTAACAGGTTACACAGATGCAGATATGGCAAGAGATATAGATACGAGGAAGTCTACTTCAGGTTATGTACTTACTTTTGCAGGGGGAGCTATGTCATGGCAATCCAGGTTACAAAGGTGTATTGCTCTCTCTACCACAAAAGCAGAATATATTGCTGCTACAGAGGTATGCAAAGAAATGTTATGGATGAAAGAATTCTTACAAGAATTGGGGCTAAAACAGGAAAATTATGTGGTGCATTATGACAGCCAGAGTGCCATCCATTTGTGTAAGAACCCAATGTTTCATTCCAAGTCAAAGCATATAGATGTCAGATACCACTGGATTCGAAATGTATTTGAAGAGAAGCAGTTGCAGCTTTCGAAAATTCATACAGATGACAACGGAGCAGACATGTTGACGAAGACCTTACCAAAAGAAAGATAGGAGATATGCCGACAGTTGGTCGGTATGGCTTCACATTGAGGAGTCATGGGACAGCCTCCCTTATGGGCTGAAAGGAGAGGTTTAGTTGGGCTGATGGCCCATATTCAGCCCATGTGGGCTTTATCAGCCCACAGCCCACACTCCCTCTTAACCTAACCCTAATTAAGATTAGGGGGGTGTGGTGGCTGCGTTTTAAAGGCAGATTAAAGCTATAAAAAGGCAACAACGAGGCAGATCTTTGGAGCCACGAGATTCCAAAGAGAAGAAGGAGAACAAGGCAGAAAAGAAAGAGAAAGAAAGGTAAGAAGACAAGGACAACGCAGAGAGACTGTTCTCAATCATCTAGCAGTGTTCTCATCTCAGGTTAGATCAAATCTACAGTAGGCTCTTGCTGTGCTTACTTGGGAGGTTTTAGATATTGTGGACAGTGACGTGATCCTTGTATCCCAGTTATTCTCTTGTGGTTGTTGCTAGGGTTTTGGGCAAGAGATTGAGATTTGTACATTCATTATTCTTATAGTGGATTATCTCTAGTTTGCCCCGTGGTTTTTACCCTTCACATTGAAGGAGTTTTCCACATATATCTTGGTGTTCTGTTTGATTGTGTTTCCATTTTATTCCGCTGCGTATTTTGGTCTTCTAGTATTTGTTCCTATACAAAGGTTATTTCTGTTTATATCCCCATCAAATGTCTAATTATTAAACTAGTATATGTATTAGTAGTGTTAGGGGAAGAAAAGAAGGAAGACCGAAAATCAAAAGAAAATACTAAATAAGTATTTTGTCTACTTTTGTGTCTCCGAAGAGAAAATACTTTCTCCTTCCGATCTTTATTGCTCATTCTTATTGAATCTCGCCATGGGATTTTTTTTTTTTTGGCTCTAATACCGCTTGTTGAGGAGAGAGAGAAGTAAAATAAATAAATAAACAAAGATCAATCAAATAATGTACCAAAAAATTAATGCAAGATTAATGTGGTTCGACAAATTTCACTTACATTTAAACAGAAAATCAAAATTTTTACCATGTACAAATCAAAATCAATCCATCTCCCTTGAGTTATCCTTACTTGAGTATAAATTTTCATGCACTTCATCTCATATAAACCTCAAAGAATTTATACATTTTCTTTCACCCAAACCCTAAAGAGTACCTCTTTAGACACCATAAAAAGAAACTCAAAGTACACTAAAAGTATTCTTCATTTTTTGTTCTCCCCATCAAAACCCAAAGATACATAAGATATTCATAGAAGAACCAAACCTTAATTTTCAAGATTTTCTTCAGAACTCTTTGTAATAGAATTTCTTATCATACTAGGACATTAAGTCCAGAAATCCTAAAATATTTACTAATCCCAAAAAATAGCTAGAAGGAAAAAAGTTTGAGGAAGTAACGGCAAACCTACGCAAACTAGATTCCTGCATGCACCATTGGGGAAGTCATGGAAGACCTAATTCGGATGATCTTGCAACATTTTAGCATGAACGTAGAAGCAAAAGAACAACTAAGTTCAATAATGTTCTTTGCTAATAGCTCAACCTGATTAACAAAGTTGCGGTTTGATTGATTTGAAGCCTTAAGAAATAGTGCATGTTTCCATCATTAAAAAGAACTACAAACAACTTAAAATATTTAAAATATTAATTTTTAAGAACTAATCTTTGAAAAAAGAGTATTAAGGCAGTGGACCTTCTGCCTTTCCTCCACAAAAAGAATAGTATTGAGTTATTCCCTTGAAGGTAAGTTCGTCCATAAGATTGACTATATATGGTTTAGAAAGATACCTGTCTTTAAAATCCTTCAGTCACAGTGAAGTGAATGTTTCTGAGAACAGTAAAATCTCTCCGTTAGCAGGAAGGAAACGTATAAGCTGCTCTAGAGACACAAGTTTGTCTGCCTACAAAAAGAGAGATGCATTTTTTTGTATGGAAAAATATGCAAGTTCATATATTTTTCTCTGCAAAAGACATAAACAGGAAAATATGTACATGTAAAATGGACAGTTTGTTCTCAGAAGGAAGTCATATTTCCCTTTGAAAAAGCCATACAGCAAAATGAATTAATAACTATGAAACATACATAGCACAGCATTTCTCGCATGTAAAATTATCCAGTGGCCTGTAGAAGCTACTTGAAAAATGCACACAAAACAGAATTAGTAAGGTATACACTCATAACTTATACCAAATACTAGATGCCAAGGATTGTCTACACTTGTAATATAAAGGTAGATAAAGGTATCACATATAGTTGCATTTGGAATTAAGATTAGGAGAACTGCAGCACATTAGTCAACTACAGAATTTAGAATAAACAAGATAGCACCAAATACTTCCCAAATGGACAACCAAGGAAAAAAGACTGTAAGCTAAATGAAAAAGGTGGCTTTGAACTCATCAATATTGTGAATCATGTAACAAGAGATCACGAGAAGCAATAATAGTAATCGAAAGAAGAAATGATCATAAATTACTTGAAAGAAGAGCACGTTAAGAAAGTAAAGGACATGTCAGATAAGAATAAACAGTGAAACACACATAAAATGGCGATAAATTATTGATGTATGTATAACTCGGTAAAGAAGTAAAGAGAGACGTTAAAATAGAGAGAGAAGGAGACTAGAGGAGAGAAGATGTAATTCTTTTTATTCAATCAAATGATTCATCCGTAACTCATATACTTTTAGAAATCTAAAATATAGCTTCTACAATACCTAAAATGAGTGTAATTAATACAAAAAGAACCCTTAGGTTAGTACCTAAAAAGACTATTTAATTTTTAACATAATTTTTAAAAATTTTAGATCAACTAATTGATGACTTTCTATTATTTTTTTTTGTCTAGAATAAACTTTTACGAAATCCTTATAAAGCTAAATGATTCTCTATCATTCTCCCTTGGATTACTTTGATGAAAATGAACTTGATCTCCAAGAATAATCTATAAGGTATTAGTCCAATAAATCTAGCACAAAGTCACGAAGTTCCTTCAAAGTAATCCAAGTTAAGGATTTTAATACCATTACACCGGTCCACCGATACGTAGACCTCCTGCTACCGAGCAGCATCAATCTTTTGGCTCCGTATTGGGTGATACGAGATTGTATCAGGCGGTAACAATCAAAATAAAGCTCTCACGGAAGAAGAAGTTATCTCCCTCCGACCTTGACTCCTTCGCTTCTGGTGTCGACCTCCCTCGTCGACCTCATCGTCAATAACCACAACCACTTGAAGAAGCCCTCATGGAAGAAGAAACTACCTCCCTTTAACCTTGACTCCTCCACTTCTAGTCTCGATCTCCCTCATTGACCATGTCGTCAAGAACCGTGACTGCTTGAAGAAGCCCTCGCAGAAGAAGAAACTACCTCCCTCCAACCTTGACTCTTCTGCTTTTGGTCCCGACCTCCCTCGTCGACCTCATTGTCAAGAACTGCAACCACTTGAAAAAGCCCTTGTGAAAGAAGAAGCTTCCTCCCTTTGACTCTTTTGTTTTTTTGTCCTGTCGCAACTCCCCTCGTAGCGATGTCTTCGAATGATGGAACTCGACCTACCATCGCCTTCATCTCTCATTTCTACTGAAGATGCCGAACTCAAAGAGTTTTATATATTCTTTTTATGCATACTGCTTGGTATGCCCCTGCATACCACTCGATACCTTGTACCATGCCATACTAAGCAAAGCTCAATGCATCGATACAATATAAAATTAAAAATCTTGATCTAAGTGGTATTTGAAGCTGGATAATCACACTACTTGACAAAAAAGTATTGAGTAATTCTAGCATATATCTAAGATAACGTATTTGATGACACTTCTCCATATCAACCTTACGGAGAACAACATAAAGCGGTTCGATTGCTATTATAATTTCATTCACAAACTCCCAAAATCTAGAAGATAGAATTATCTTCTTTACTTTTTTTTCATCACTTGATTTTGAATATCGTGAATCTGACCAATCCTACAACATCAGTATTGCCTTGAGACTATCTCTTTTCTTAGATTGACTTTAATCGATGAAATTTATAATGAACTAAATGGTGTTGAGTTAGAGTATCTCACCATTTATAAACTTTTACATCAAAGAGTGTATCCAATAATGATTGTATATAAGCTTTATTATGGACTGTGCCCTTGCCACACATTGTCTTACTAAAGCATAATCATCAAAATAGAGAAACTCTTCATTAAGCTGGTCTTCTTGAAATTAGTTTCATAATCAATCATAATTTAAACAATGTATTATGGCTCAATCTCCTCTATCATAGTATCCATTAGGTTCTCTACGTAGTTTGTATCTTGAATTTTATTTGAAGCATTAACTGACTTGTGAAATATAATTCTTTAGTTGTAATAGAAAAAAAAATTGATGATGCACATTTTTGTAGGTTCGATCTAACTATCACTTATTAGTGTTATCTCATACTCATCCGACTACTTTTTGAAGGATTTGATCTAAGCATTTAGTTTTGCCACATCCTCATCTAGATAAATATTATGTATCTCCTTTGGTGTAGGAGGTTAGATACTCGTGCTAGCCTTTTAGATTGAAGACATATACTTTGATAATAGGGGCCTTGAGTTATGTGTGTTGGAATCTTGTTAAAGTTGAACTACTTTGTTATTGTTTTATCAATATCCCACTTCTTTTCTTTTGGATAAGCATCATCAATTCTTGTCTATTTTACTAATTGTAGAAGATAAGTTTGCGGATCAATATCAATAATTTCAAGTGTTGCCCTCTTGCCAAGTCCTCTCATGAAACCTCAAATTTAACCCTATCACATACTAATAATCCTACTCAACTGACGGGTAGTTGATTACCTTATGCTGTCACTCATCTAAAAGTGGTGTAGACTCACTACCACCGCTATACTCTTATTCTAAATTAAGTCATCGATGTCTCATTGCTTTCTCATATATATAATGATACTCTAGTGATGCACGAATATTAATGATAAGATTTAGGTCAACATCATCACCATAACTTTCTTATTAATTATATATGGGTTCTGCAAAGCCTGCTTGTATTCTTCTTGTTCTTTGAGCTTTTATAATTTATCTTAAAGTACTCTATGGATCTTTTTATATTTTGTAACATTGGAATACCCACCAACCAAATGTTACTTTAGTTAAGTGATTCATCCACCTTGACTGATGTAGTCAATATGAATGCATTGTCAATGATGTCGGTTATTGTCCAAACAGTAGGCATGATCCCAAGCATTATCATATGTATATTCCTTTGGTATCGTGTTCCTATAAATATTTATCAAATTAGTAAATTATGATTAGCCCTAACTATCATCAAATTTGAAATAACAAACTATGATTATATATAATGAATTATACTTTATCTAATATAAACATGTGTTTGACCCTAAAAGACATCAACTACATATAATTGACCAAACAACACTAATTATGCTAATCACATATTAAAAACCTAGGATAATGTCTAATTAACCCTACTTTGCCACTAATACTTTGCCACTAACCATATGTGTTTGACCCTAAAAGACATTACCTACATATATTGAATATTGATGAAAACAATATTAGATCTGCTAATCATAGCATTAAAAACCCGTGATAATGTCTAATTAATCCTATTTGGGCACTATAAACATGTGTTTGACCCTAATTTACATTAATTACATAGAATTGACCCAATACAAGTCTAATATCAATGAAATTAGCATTAATTCCACTAAGTACAGTATTGAAAACTGTATTATTACCTAATTAGCCTTATTTTACCACTATAAACATGTTAATCACCCTTGATAACTATATATATTAGAGATAATCTTGTTATAAATTAATAAAGAACTAGTACAGGAATACATACTTTTTTTAATAGAGTAATTCTCGAGGTGTTAGATAGCTGTAAACCTCCCAAACGAGTCTACAATCACCAAATTTCAGCTTTGATTAAGTTGAAGAGTGAGAAATAGTGAGAAAGGAGTTTACAATCACCAAATTTCAACTTTGATTAAGTTAAAGAGTGAGAAATTGTGAAAAATGAGTCTGAAATCACCAAATTCCAGCTTTAATTAAATTGAAGAGTGAGAAATTGTAAGAAAGAGAGTAATTTGAGTAAGAATGAGTTAGAAAAAGTGTAAGAATAAAAGAGATTGAAAGAGGGGAGAGAAATGAGCTTTTAAACTCATTCAAATGATGTTAATGGTCAAATTGACCATTAGAACTAGTTAAATTAAGGTTGTAGGATCAAATCGATTGAACTCCGACTATTACCGATCGGTACAAGTTGATAATAATCAAATTTCAGACATATCACCAGGAGGGGGTGTATTATTCGATATGCCCCCTCGGACACAAACCACTTGGTTTAGGGTGGTCCACATTCCAATCACCCATCAGACCAGTACATACATCTCATAACATATCGACTCAAGTGAAATGACATTCCTCAGTTTAAGCCTATCAAAAATTGAAAGGCTTGACCAGTCTTAAGCATTTTTATGTACCGAGCATTATTAGTAACACATGATCACTTAAAATCATAAAAAACATTACGTTTCAAGGTATTACAGTTTTTTTTTAACACTAGTATTATCTTGTTTAAGCTTTCTGATCTTGTTTTAGGCTGAATTACCTATATTTGAATATATATATATATATATATATATATATATATATATATATATATATATATATATATATATATATATATATATATATATATAAGGTTTGACTATATATATCTAATTCATATAAGGTATTAGGCTATTGATACTTTTAGGTATATATAAATAAAATAGAGAGACAATCATAGAGAAAAGTCAAATTATTAGATCTGATAGGAGTAATAAATTTTATGATAGTTATGATGAGCTCAATCATAATTCTAGTTCTTTTGTAGCGAAATCTTTATGCTTAGTGTGTTTTTACTAAACATGTCACATAAGAATAGAATTATTTAAAGGTAAAATCGTACTCTTATAATATAATTAGGAGCATAATGAGTTTTTTTTTTATACTCAAATCAATTGGAGGTAACACTCTAAATATGGTTATGTATATCTTGAATATGATTTTTGGTAAGTCAATTCCATCAATTTATTTAAAGTTATGGACTAGTAGGAAACCCGATTTGAAATATTTATATATTTTTAATTGTTCTGTAGAGATAAGAATATTTAAAGCACATGAAAAAAAATTAAATTCAAGGACTATTTTTAAATATTTTATTATTTATCTAAAAAAATTTAAAAGGATACAGATTTTATTATTCTAAACAAAGTATGAGGATAATTGAATATGGTAATGTATGTTTCCTAAAAGAATAGTGAATCAATAGGAGTTTTTAAATATTAAAATTTAATTTTGATATTAAGGAAATATAAGTTCATATTTTTTATCATTTTATATTCGATAGATTATTGTTTCTCAAATCACTAAAAGAATTGATGTGGATCAATACAAAAATAATATTAGTGAACTCCCACATGATATTGATGTCATCACTAATGATCTTATATAATAATTACAATCAATAGCTTTAAGAATATCTGAAAGGAAAATATGACTTACTATTTTTTTATTATATAGTATATCTACAAAAATCATATTATGATATAAGAATCAAAAGATCCTTTATTGTTTTCATAAGTTATGAAAAGTAATGATTCTATAAAATGGTATGATGTAATAAAATAATAATTAAAATCAACGGATAAAAATGATATCTAAGAACTTATCAAATTTTTTAATAATTATAAAATAGTCTATTATATAAATATGAGTCAAAAAGTAATATCGAATAATATAAAATATAGACGTATGGTTAAATATTTTACTCATAAAGAATGCACCGACTATAATAAGATATTTTTTCTAGGTTTTTAGATAAACTCATTAAGAATCATTATAATATTAGTTGTTCATTATGATTTTGAATTATATTATATGGATATGAAAATAAGTTTTCTAAATGAGGATATAAATTTATATGTATTAACCTACATGATTCGTAAAGAAAATTAAAAAATATAAAATTTAGTATATAAATTTAAGAAATCCATTTATGATCTTAAATAAGTCTCTAAATAATGATATATAAATTTTCCTAATATCGTTACTTTCTTTAGAATTTAAGAAAATACTATTGATCTATATTTGTATTTGAAGGTTAGTATAAACTAATTTATTATATTAGTTTATATGTAGATAATATTTTGCTTACTAGTAGTGATCTTAATTTATTATACCAAATAAATAAATTTCTCACTAAGAATTTTAAGGTAGTTAATATAAATAAGGTAGTTTATATTATTAGCATTGAGATATTTAGGAATAATTATCAAGATTACTAAGATTATCTCAAAAATAATATATTTAGTATATAGCTTTACTCAGCAAATGGTAGAATTAAAAATTTTAGTCAAAATAAGTATTCTTAAAATGACTTCAAAAATAATTTATAAAGAAAATATTCTTTATATATACGCAGTTAGAAGTTTATTATATGCTCAAGCCTATACTAGATCCGATATCAATTTTGTAGTCAGAATATTATATATATATATATATATATAATTAGATCAACTTAAAATAATGATATTTTCATATGTTAATTCTATAAATTAGATTGATAATAGGAAGTCTACTTTATGTTTTATATTTATTAGTTGAAAGAATAATTTATAGAAAAAAATAAGTAATGCATTATTGTATTATTTATAATAGAAATTGATTCGTGACAAACTTTGAGGCTACTAATTAGGTTTTATGTTTATGAAATTTTATCTCAAGACTTAGTATTGTTAAACTCAATTACCAAATCACTTAAAATACTTTGTGATATAGTGTAACAATTTTATTTTGTAAGAATGACAAGTACTCTAGTAGTTTTATGCATTATGATATAAAGTACTTTATGGTCAACAAAAAAGTTCAAAAATAATTAATATCAATTAAAATTTGTGTTTCACTATATTGATTATTAATCCATTCACTTAGGACTTATGGCCTAAAGTATTCGAAAAAAAATTATGATGTATATTTGAGTGAACATTATAATTAATATTCTTATTTATGTAATTAAAGTTATTTATTTTTACTGTCCTGTTCACATTTATGTATGCATATATTATGGTCGAGTGTGATAATAGGATTGTCTTGACAAGATAAATTATATGGATAATTTTAAATTATATTAGGAATGACTAATAGTGTTGTGTTACATTAATAGTCAAATTTAATATGATATTATTATATTTATTAGATTTATTAGTTTATTTTATAAAATTTGTGTGTATGTGTGAGATATTTTTAAAAAAATTTACAATACAATTAAGTAAAATTATTTTTTAAATAAATTTTTATTTTATTTATTTTAATTTTAAATTCCTTTTATATCTTACCAATTAATGAGTCATGTGAGAGAATCTTAGATTATAAGGCTTTACCTAATTAAGTAAGACGTATTATAGATATAATTGGATTCTAATTATGATTATCAATCAATAGAAAGAAATTCCAATTATAGTATGATTCCGTAGGAGATACCTTGATCGGAGAGATTTTCCTAATTATTTATCCTAGATCCTCTGCTCTCACCTTTAAAAAGATAGGATCTCTCAGGAATAAAACAACCCATTATTGAGAGATTACAAATTTTCTCTTATTTCTCCTTTTTCTATAATCCATTGCTTATAGCAGTTCGGTAAAGAATAAGAAGAGAGGAGAAGACGAGTCTAATTCATCTTTTAGATCGATATCGCAACCTTCAGATTTGATGACAGTGTAATTGTAGATCAAATAAAAGCTTTTCGAGTAGTATCAAAAAGGTAAATATTGTAGATTTAATATATTATTATTTAATTTTAGCTTCTGACGTTAAAATTTTTTGTATAATAATAACATAATCATAATTTTTATGCTTTATAAATATATCTATATGTATAGAAGACTTAGAACTTCATAAGATTCGGACAATTGAAATATTTTTTTTTTTGTGCTTGAGTTAGTATCCTTGCTAAATTCAAATATAAAAGACTTGCGAGGATGTGAGAAAATATTTTGAGTGTTTTTTACTTTGGGCTATAAAGCATGAAAAAAAAAGAAAATTTTTGGGTTTATATAAGAGGATTAGAAAGGAAATTAATTTTCATTTGTGTAGAAAGGAAATTAATTTTTATCATCGATGTGATAAGAAATATCGAACCACATAATACTGACATTTTTATAATTTTCATTTAATTATTGATCTTTTGTATTGTTTTTTTTTTACCTATATTATCTTTCAATATATTTTATATTATCTTTCTCCTACATGTCTTCGTTGAGGCATATGACAATTGTGCTTAACCCAAAAGAACTACTTAACCTTTGTCAAGTTCTGGCAAGCCATGACCAGCTTACAATCTTTACTAGCATGCTTTTCTTTAAAAATGAAGCATGCAGGAATAGTATTGCCTTCGAAGCTGTCAGAGTTAAGATTAGATATACATCAAGTTATTGTTTATTGGAGGTAGTTATTTTTACTAGTAAATTCATTCCAATCCCACCTTAGCTATTTACAAATTGTTGTTAAAACAATAATTTTTTTAATTAAAGTTTTTTAATCAGATTCATAAAAAATTATCGATGCTATGGTTCTTAGATATTATAGATTAGAAAATTTAAATTACTTTTCTTTTTATAAAAACATGTGAAATTTAGGATCCTCTAATTACATTAAAAATCTCAAAACTTGCAAGACTAAGGTACAATTGTCTGCTTATTTATAGATTTGCAAACACAAATATAATAAATAAGTCAATAGGTTCCTCCTTCTATATGTTAACTTTCAGAGTTTCATAAAAGAAAAATCATAATTTAATATTATTATAATTAAATTATTATGATTTCTTCAAAAACTGGCTCCAAATTCTGCCAGGAACCATAGAAACTGCATGTAGTTTGCAGGCTATTTTTGTGTCCACTTAAAATAGGACTAGGAATTGACAGGACATAATAGAATAGATTAAATTTCTTATATTAGTTCTCATCCTTCTCTTGAATGATAGAACTTTTCTCTTCCCTCATGACAGAAAAGAAATTGAACCTATCCTGTGAAATTTGTATATTTATCCGGCTCTTATGGAGAGTTTAGTTCATTCAAGAGAAGAAAAAAAAACATATATTTATTCTCACAAAGTTCATATTTACCCTTATAAATTTTGAGACAACATATTTGTTCTTGTAAACATTAAAATTAGCATACATCCAGAAAATTGAGATCAATCATATATAATTATGCTTAAATATAGCTAATTCAAATTAAATATATAATATAAATTTTCTAAATACTCTAATATTTTATAATTGTAATAAGCCTTTAAAGAGTATTAATGTCATTTAAGGCTTTAGGTAACATATATGCAAGTTTTTAGATTTTGTAAGGGCATATACAGCCTGCATATATATGCAGAGGGAGGGATATATAACGAAATTCACTTATGTTATATATATATATATATATATATATATATATATATATATATATATATATATATATATATATATAAGAAATATAATAATAAAAAATAAAAATAAAATAAAATCCTTTTCCTCTCCTCATCAGTTTGACTGAGTCTTGTGGTCTGAAACTTGCATCCCTCCGGTTTCACCTCCTACGTTTCCTCCCATTCTCCCATATTTCTTCACCCACTTCATGCAAAAGGTTAATAATCTTGGTTTCGCTTGGCTTCCTTCGTTTGTGATTGATTGCAGGAAGAACTCCTGGAGTTTGGTTCCTTCACCATGTCCTTCAGTGGCACCCAGGACAAATGCAAGGCATGCGAGAAGACTGTCCATTTCATCGATCTCTTGACCGCCGATGGAGTCACCTATCATAAGACCTGCTTCAAATGCAGTCACTGCAAGGGCACTCTCTCGGTACGTCTCGATCCAGAATCGGCAGAGGTGGATATTTTCGCATTAATCATCGCATGCACTCTACTGTTTAAGATGTGTCTGTCTCTCCCTAGATGTGCAACTACTCTTCCATGGATGGTGTCCTCTACTGCAAACCTCACTTTGAGCAGCTCTTCAAGGAGACAGGAACCTTCACCAGAAAGTTTCCTACAGGTGTTCATCGACCCTTCGTCTCTGATCAGATACATGATGCTTCTTCAGTGATCTAATAGCGTTATATGTAGGATTATTATATTTTCAGTATTGATGCTACGTTCATACATGATCTCAGGTACAAAGTCTGGAGAGAGGAATGAACAGGTGAGGCAATTCGATCATGCATGATTCAAACTCTAAGCAGATGGTTATCTGATATGACCTTGATCTTACCAGTCCAAGGCACCAACCAAGATCTCCTCCATGTTCTGTGGAACTCAAGACAAGTGTGCCACCTGCAAGAAAACAGCATACCCCTTGGAAACGGTCTGCTCTACCCTCCCATATTACACGATAAGTAACCACAGGTGAGAGACTTGACGAGGCTCGTTTTGCTGATGCTGCTTGTGGTGGCAGATGACCATGGAAGGAGAGTCGTACCACAAGACCTGCTTCAAGTGCTCCGTCGGCGGCTGCATGCTCACGCCTTCGTCCTACGCCGCGCTCGACGGCATCCTCTACTGCAAGCACCACTTCGCGCAGCTGTTCATGGAGAAGGGCAGCTACAACCATGTGATCCAGGCTGCTTTGGAGAAGCAGAATGCTGGGGAGCAGCCGCCGTCGTCCGAGCCAACGCCTGAACCCACCGAGGACCAGGAGCAGACATAAGGGCGTGAACACAGCGAGAACATTAAACTTCGTCTCTTCTGTTTGCCTTCTTCCTCTCCCTCTCACGAGAAAAGATTGGTGTGTTTCTTCTTTGTTTGACTTAATACCGTGACAGATGCAACAAAGGAAAGAATGGTCAACTTCAATTTACTTGATGTGTTTCATGCTTAATATAACGAATGATCATTGGAAATAAACGCAGCACAGAAATCTGTGCTACTTGTATGCCTAAGAAACAGTTCTTTTCTTCTACTAGTTGAGGGAACATGATTGACCAAAAAATAAATGCTACTTTTTCATGCCACACTACTTTTACGTTGAGAGTTCATAAGTTTCATACGGATCGCAGATGACTTTACATTGAAAAATTAACTAAAATCTTTTCATGTGAGTATTATTTACAAGTTTTCTTAAATTAACTCAAATTCTTACGTATAGATCTTAATTTTTCATGACTGACTTTGCATCCTTTGGGGTGAGAGCTATAGCATACGATCTCTGATGTCTAAAATAGAGTAGTAAAAACCCATGAGACAATGGTGGAATCCTTAGGGTAGTGAACTAACTACATTCTATGCATCAGATCCAAAGAGGTTTCAAGTTGACCAGCCAGAGACCTTTTATCTAATAATGTTGCTCATCAGTTTGACCCGTGGATATCCAAGTCACATTACCCAAGTGAGGTAAGATGGACTACGTAACTCAGGTTAAACCATAGTTTGACTAACTGAAGAAGATGAACTACCCCATAATAAAATTAAAGAAAAAGATTAAAGTTGGATAGGTTAAATGATTGAAGTTAGATTATCCAAGGGAACCTGATGAGATATGTACTATAGGTCAACTATAACAAAATATATTTTTGCCTACGTATGTAAATGTCTACATGTTAATGTAGTATCTCAACTGCAGTATTATATTGTTTCACTCCACCATCGTCAATCATAAGAATACATCATGCTTCATTTTACAAAAAATAACTATAGTAATAGATCATGTGAAAACAATCAGATAATTTTGCCCAATGGAAATAATTGCAATAAAAGATAGATTTTTATGGAAAATGATTATGTTTTATCCCACAGACGACAACTACAGTAATAAATTATAGAATATATAAGATGATTTATCTATGATTACACTTTACAACTAATTTCACAAAAGACTATTAGATTCTTTTATCAAAAATAGGGTTCATATTATTAGTTCGGCAAGCCTTATATAGTCTCGAGAAAATCAAGCTTGTTATCTTCTGTTATAACTACAAATAAGGGCTTGGGCTTTGAAGCTAGATTACCACCAGAAAACTTAATTGTTTACTTTAAGTTTTTCTTGTTTAATAGTTTCATATGTTTTATGGTCTAAGAATATTTTCGTAAGACATTTATAATTGTCCTTTTTATAGTAAAGTTTTACTCTTTCTTCGTCCGTGGATATAGGCCAATTGACTGAATCACATAAATATGGGGTTCTTGTCTCTTTTATTTTTTTGTTTTATTGTCTTTATTGAGTTACCAAATTACCATTTCTTGGGACCAGCTCTAACACATATATAATTAAGCATAGCCAACTTCAAATGCAAATTTTCATATAAGTTTGTGGTAATATAATGTGAACAACATTTTACAGAATAATTTTTCATCTGATCCCTCAATTGACAGCACCTGAATAGAGAAATTAATGATAGTTAGACAATCTTAATTTCTATACAATGATATAAATGTTGAGAAGGAAATACAACATGAATCACATAAAATTGATCATTTTATGAATAACAAAAAATATCATCACAAAAAATTATGTCCTATACAAGCTACATTATTTTTTTTTTTTAGCAACATCACTTGGTTGAAAAAGAACATCATTTAACTTCAATTTTACTAATACAATCTTCAAGATGTTTTTGTTAAATTTGGGTTAGATAGAACTATTGCTAAACACACATCATTTGAATTCAGTTTCATGAAGTTTTTCTAACTTTAGTTCTAGATTATAGTTCTCTAGCTTTACATCAATAATTACATATTTTCTGTTCATAATTTTATGATGGTCAATGTATATTTTTCTAGAAAACGAAAATTTAAATGCTTCTTAAACAATATATGACGGGTATCATCAAAATAAAATAACAATGACTCACATACTTTCTTTTAGTTCCTCTTCGTGTTTCCCACGCTATAGGTTCTTTCTCCCATTCCGAGATCTAGAGAAATGAAAGCCAAAAAAATTAATTGCATAACCTCCATTTACCTAATACGTGATCCTTTATATACAATGAGCAACAATATGAGATTTATTTTTATATGACAAACAACAAGATAGTAATATTCTCAAGAATAAGAAAGAAAAAAAGGTTCATGGAAATTATTTTTGGTGAGTAATTTAGTATGAATGAATGTTCAGAAATGAAGTAGATCAATAACTCACAAGAAAAAATCTTAAAAGAGTGATAAAGCATTATTAGTTAATTTGCTCGTTCACCATCCAAATGCACGAAATGATGATATATTAGGCACCAAACTCACTACCCACCATCCAAAATGGTTTTGGCTATCAGAATTCTTATCCCTAAGAACTTTTTATTACTAAGAAGATATAACAATCTTTTGGTATAAATAGTATGCTTAATAGTGAAAAGATCTCTAAAGTCTAAACCTCTAAAATTCTTAGGAAAGATAACTCTACTCTAAGGAAAATTTCTAAAAGCCTTGATGATGTGCAAACGTATTTTGTTTGAGATATTCATATTTATTAAAGAATGCATGTGTCTTAAGTTAATCACCGAGTTGTTGATAACAATTTTTCTGGCTTGAGAAAAGAAAAAATTGGATCGATCTTGTATTCGACTCGGCTTAGAAATTTATCTACCAGAACTTATGGAATCTTTTAGAGATTCTACTAGTTGATAGGAAAGAATCTAAATGTTTCATAGGCCAATCCCCAATAGAGATACCCAAGAAAGTATAAATTCTATGTTTGTCATCACTACTATAATTGGGTGGAAAATATAGATTAGATGTAGATATATTAACCTTTAGATTTGTGATTGAAGAATATAAATTGCTTAATTGATGGAGTTGCATGTGGCTTTATTTGCTCTAAAAATCAGTAAGACGTGATCGACAAGCATAAGGTGACTAATAGTAATCCCTTTGATTTGAAAAGGGAAAATTTTATTTCGAGAAACCATATGGTTGAATATGCTAGAGAGAAGTTATTAGGTAATAATGAAAATATAAGAGGGCAAAGGATCACCAAGATGGATCTCTTTGTATCCTTGGAATCAATAAGAGAGATGAGATACAGGCATAAATCCAATTAATGGAACATTGTGAAAAACTATATGTCAATAAATTATATTAAAAGCTTTAGCAAGATCAATCTTGATGAGAGTAAGAGGTTTAAAGCTTTTGGAAAAGATCAATCTTGATGAGAGTAAGAGGTTTAGAGCTTTTGGAATGCCTCGGGTTAACTCATTGGCTATAAGAATATTATCATGAATGTTTCTACTTGATATGAAAGTCAATTATTTTTAAGATACGAGATTGTTTAATAGGGGGTTTATGATAATTGGCAATAACTTTCGAAAGAAGCTCGCAAAGAAAATTATAAATAGCAATAGGTCAAGAATCTTTTGTTTTTCAATAGTTATCTCGTTTTAGATAGGGAAGACAAGGAAAGTTCCCTCCTAACCATAGGGAATGTGAAAGGGACTATGGAATTTGTTGAAAGCATCAAGTAGATTAAATTTGACTTTGTCCGGAAGAGAGTTTTAAAAGCTCGACAGCAAAGGAATCTCGCAAGGGATTCAAGATTTCGATCATCTTAGAGATTTATAAAAGGAATGGACAATTTAGTAGGAAGAGGAAAGTTATTGACAACCTCCTTAGATTGCTAGAGAGTTCCATAATAATATGCAAAGACAACACCAATGTCCTTATTGTTAGTTAAATTAGATCCGTCTTGAGATTTGAAGGCAAAGCATTTTATTTTTTTTCACTTTTAAAATAGTTAATTTATGAAAATATGTTATATTTTTATCCTCATCACCAACCCATGGGGTTTTAGCTATAGTCCACCAATAAATTAGATTTTATTAATTTAAAACTATAAGTTTATTATTAAGAGATCGAAGCACAAGATATCAACATCATCGATAATTGAACCTTTGTGTTTAAGGTCTAATTGGAAATCAAAGTTTCAATATTGAAAAGGTTACAATGAAGGGAGGACATTGGACAAGGTTGATCATGCCTAAGAAATCATTTGTTTTGGATAATATCAATGAGACTAGAGTCTTCGTCCTAGTGAGTCGAAAAGAAAAGGATCATGATAAGAGAAGATCTTAGGGTCTATTTTTATACGAAGTAAAACGAGCTAGAAAAAGAAGAACGATTAAAAGAAAAGAACCTTCCACCGATTTTATTAGAGGCATTAGAGACACATTAGAATCACTATATAAAAATAATATATTTTCACAAATTTCAACTTGAGCAAGAAATTTCGAAAAATCATTGCTAAAGGAAGGATTAAGTGCTAGCAAAAAAAGAGGTTTGGATCTCTTTGACAGTAAACAATTTTATTCCTTAGCTATACTTAAATCTTTTTTCTTTTCCTACAATAAGGAAGTCTTTATATATTTGAATACTTTTTCTATAAAACAGGGTTTCCAATAATCATACTTGTTAAACAAAAAAGTCTTGTGTATTTATATTCCTAGTTCCACTAGTCAAATTTTAAAAAAAATATTTAATATATGATTCTTGAGTGAGAATAATCCTTAGGAACCGGTGACCCATAACATAATATTTAATAGTAATACTCCTTTTATAACTAGTTAAATCTCGAATGGATTCTGCTAAGCTTTATAGCTTAGACTTACTTTACGCTCCAAAAAGAAAATTATATTTTTTAGATTTTGATAAGGGATAATTTGATCGGTTGATCATTGGTGTGACTCATAGCGTACCTATAAAGTTTCGTTCTTTTCAGAACGAACAATATGAACTCTAAAAAGTACTCTAAAAGTAAGAGAGATCTGACGAACTTATGAATCCGTGGTTCTTGTACTCCTCAATCAAGGTGAGACTAAATGACCTGACTTTTAAATAGAAAAGTTTTTCTTTAGGTTTTTGGAGAACGCTGAGTTGTGTGGAAACGCTTGTCGAGCTTCCTGTATATGCTACCAGCCATGCAATTTAGGGACGGAGGAAAAATCACGTGCTCCTGGAATTTCCATCGCGTACTTTGGAGGTCGCTCTCGAGACCAAATCAGTGCCTCGTCACCTTCTGTGGGTCCCACGAAAGTTTGGTCTCCCTGAGTTGATTGGTCTCCCTGGGTGGGGTGGGGTGGGGTCCCCAAACGAAGTACTATCCAAACTGCTTTTCCGCACGTGCTTCGTGACGAATCTTGACGACGCAACAAGGGCCAACGAAAAGGAAGGGAAAGTAACGGGGCTTCCCCCACCCCACCCCACCCCCCCCCTCCTCTGTTTATTTATTTACTTATCTATTTATTATTTTCATTTTTTTGACCCGTTAATTCCCCCTCTTCTTTTATCGCATCTTTTCTTTCTTTGGTTCGTCCCTTCTCGTCCCGATCGCAAACCCCCGCCCCTTCTTTCTCCCGGCCCCGTTCCTCCTCCGCTCGCCGCCGTCGTCCGCCGCCGGCGATCCCCTACCCGTCGTGCGAGGTAACGACTTCTCTGCCCCTCTCCTTCCTCTCTCTCCCCCCCTCTCTCTCTCTCTCGTTCCTCTTCTCTCCCCTCGCCGTTCGCTGCTCCCGCTTCGGGCCGGGCGCAGCACCCCTCCTCGCTCTCTCTCTTTCCTTCCTCGACCTTATGCAGCCGTTCTTTTCGGCTGCCGAGCTGCCGGTTGAATAGGCGATGACTCTGACGCCCGTTGATCGACGGAATTACAGATTCTTGGACGGTGCGGCAAAATCTTCCGCGACATAGGTGAAAACAATATAGGGTGAGGAAGAAAATAAGCGGTTTTGGAGCAATAAACGCTTGTAAGTTCGATCGGACTTCTGATTCATTATGAATCTTTTGAATGTTCTCCTTCTTAATGTTCATTATTTTTAGAATTGTTTGTATCGAAACAATTGATGTAATGGACAATCTTATTCTTCACTTCATCTTTTGCTCGAATTGTATATTTTACAATATAATGACATTTTAGACAAATTAGACCATCCATCCCTTTGGGGCTAAATCTGAGCCCTAATTTCACCTGCTTGTCCGGCTCCCTATATAGTATTGATTCTCCCTGAAGAATGAGCGAGATTGCCTTTCGGGCTTAACTTGAAGATCTCCACACCTTTTAATAGAGCATCAATAGCTGAATCACTTGTCTACGAATCAGGGCCCAGCTATTGCCAAAGAGTGTCTGCCTTTTGCGGGATTGCATAGATATATCATCATATAGGCTTTTTTTTTCCCCCCTTTCTCTTAGACAAAATTATCGTAGTTCCGTTTGATGCATGGATTTTAAGTATGTTGGGCATTATACTAACAAGTAACATCCGCTATCACTGAAAAAATATTTTAATTAAAGAATACTTAGCAGCAGCAAAATTAGTGTACCATTATCAGCTCTTCATCGGACATGTAAATTCTGGATGGTATGAACAGTATTTAAGATCATGATCTATTGTTTTATTATTTGTATAAACTAGAAAAATCTTTGGTTGGATCGTCATATATGGGCTCGCATAAGTGCCTAATTAGGTAGTGAAACATAGGATCCACATCAAATTTTCATGAATTGTAGAATCTTCCATGTTACTAAACTATCTCTTATTATCATATTTATCATTTACCAAGTAGGTGTAATGGAGTTGTTGAACAGTATGTTACTTACATCTGAAGTGTTAGATGCCACATTTGTAGTTAACATGAATCTTTCGTTAGTCACATTTCCTCCTCAAATCTTCACAGGATTTGAATTATAGAGTTTCTCATGTTCAATCTACACGGTCAGTGTGACAAGAATGTAGGCTTCATGTCCACAATATGGCAGTTGAGAGAAGGGAGTTCTGTCAGTGTAGTGGATCACGTTGGCACCATCAATGTGGAGAGGTAACATAGCTCCAGTGAGGCGAGTGGTGAGAATAAAGGTCTTCTTGTATAAGGCAGTGGGGAAGATTGGTTAGGCTTTGCAAGACACATTGTGCTTGAGAAATGTCCATTACGGGGAATGGTGATGTCGATACGGTGATGTCAACTGCCCAATTTCAGTGCTCTGGGAATTTAACGAATGAGAGCTAGGAAAGAAAGAAGAAACTTCAATTTTATTATGATGAACTGATAGAGCCAATAATTGTTTCGGCAAATAAGAGAAGGAATTTTTACATCCATAATCACATTGAATGACTTGAAATCAAAGGTTAACACAAGTACACAGCTCCGGTAAATAAAGAAAAATAAGGAAAAAGATAATAGCACTCTTTTTTTATTCATAAAGCCATAATGACTTGTATAAATAAAAAGAAAAATCATTTAGCCATCTAGGAAATGCTTAAGAAACTTTGGAGTGAAATTGAGGTAAAATATTGTTGGCTAGCTGACACCCAGGTTTATGTTTGTACAAGAAGAGCATAACCCCATGTGGACCCTTGAAAAGTTAGGAAGTTCCTAACTTTTTATAAGCTGGAGATACATTCTGGTATGCTCATCACATCTGCTTCGTCAACACTAACCTTGATTTATTATGGTTAAGTAATGTATTTACATACTAAATTTGAACATGCTTATTACTTTGGCCTCATCATTTTCCTATTACTTTATCCATCTCTATAACGACCAAGGAAGAAACAAAGAGAAGGAGAAGAGAGGTGAAGATTGAAGAGTACGAGAATGTAAGGCTGGAGGAGGAGAGGTAATTTTCTGTAGCATGTAAGAGGAAAGGAGAGAGGAAGAAGAAAAACAATAATAGAAAATTCATTTAACCAGTCAATAACTACGCAAGAACTGCTGATTGACATTAATGTAATTTATGAAAGTTAAACGAGTTTATAGTGGTACGAATAATATTTATGATTATGGAGAGGTATATAAGTAATTCATGTCATTTGGTACTTGCAGGGTAGACCTAATTTTCCCTCTAAGGAGACTGATATTTTGGATTTTAACATGGTATACATGAGTATAGTTCTTTTACAAATTTAGCTAGTGACGATTGATAGTTGGAATTATGCTTGAAGCACCTTTTTTTCAAAATAAAAGCAACAAAACTTGAGGTGTACAGTCTTTTTTTTTCTAATTTGGGGAAGGAAGGAAATAAGATATGCACAAAAATGCTATTGACGCATGGGACAGGGGCTAATAAAAAAAAAAGGCAAGGAAAAAGATGCTTGAGAAAACTACATATTCATGTGTGTATTTGTTGTGTACGCACATATTCATGTGTGTATTTGTTGTGTACGCACACAGCCATACACCAATATATATGCATTTTTTGGAGAAGTGGGATAAACATGATTCTAAAAGATGCTATACTGCACTAAAATTGAGTAAATTCAACTTACAACCAACAAAAACCTTGAATGATTAATCTTTCTTGGAGTATGATGGATCATGAATTCTTAACAATCATTAGATATTCTGCCCCGTTTCCCATCTAGAGATATTCACATATTTGAACATCAGTAGGAGTGTAAGATCTAGGGCCTTCTTTGTTTGCTTCAATCAGGTTTTATGATTCATCCTTACTATTGATATGCATGATGTGTTTATTTAGTATTTTTGGCAGTTTTAAATTGTCTCTGAATTTATGCCACTTTTAACACTTCCTTTTTAGTCTACTTCTGTAACTACCTTAAGATAAATCATGCATGTTCATTTTGTAAGCTGTGCCCTGCCTACTGTTAGTTTATGGTACTTGTGAGTTTAGCTTGACACTTGGTGAATCGAAGTATCTAATCAAATGTCCATCTTTTCAGATCATCAATTTGGTAAAGATGGCAGACACCAAATTCATTGGCAAAAGATGGGAGGAAATGGAGACTGATGTCTTAGTGAAGATATTTAAGGAGTTGAACATGATCCAACTGGCTCCAGTTTCCCGAGTTTGCCGTTCATGGCGCTTGGCTTGTTCAGATCCATTCATATGGAATACCCTTGATCTAGGGCTTCTGCAGTCCAACTTTATCCAGACAAGAGCATCACCATACATATGGGTGGACGAAAGATCTGATAAGAGGCTGACTCGAATATTGCGGGTGGCTATGGCTCTTAGTCGTGGAAACATTACATCCATGATATTTCATTTTAATTTATACATGAAGGATGACCATCTTAGTTACATATCTGAATGGTAATATCTTGCCTTGCTTTTTTAATTTATTTTTTAATTAATTTAATTGATATCAGTTAAAACTTTCTAGGTCTCCAAATGTTATTTGCTAAGTGACATATTGGCAAATTTGTTTGAACCTATTAGTGGCACTCGGCTCACCTATAAGCTACCAACTATGGCCCACATACTATTCAGTATATTGGTTATCCTTTTTCCATGTACAGCATGATTGAATGGCTAGCATCAACCCATTTGAACCTGCAGGTTTTCTGCATCTCTTTTCAGGACAAACAATATCTAGCATGGAGCTTCTAGGGTAGATTTTACCTTTGGTTATGCATAACTGTGGTGAATTTCAAATTCTCTAGGTCAATTTTTTTTTCGTAATTTCTATTAAAATTGAAGGATAGCAATCCATGGAGATCATCAGATATTGTTGTTTGATTTATAACACATTTAATGGTTTATATTTTGAGTAGTCACAATAAAGTTCTTCATTTGCAACTTGGGTGATTAAGGTTCAACTTGTAAGAATAGCTTATTTTTTCCTTCCTAGCTTTTACATGGCTAAAGACGCATCCTCAATATGTGTTGTTACTATGACTTTGTCAGGTCACCTCATCTTAGAAGACTAGTTATGCCTGCTTGGAACCGCATCACGAAAGTCGGAATATGCCAAGCTATCCGGAGATGGGAGAATCTAGAATCACTTACAATGCCCAGCATTGCCCATCCTCCATACATAATGGAGGAAATAAGCAGGAGCTGCAAAAATTTCTCACAACTCAAGGTTATGGGTACATTTGACATGCACTTTGCATCTGCCATTGCCACAAATCTTCAAAAGCTGAAAGTATTAAGTCTGCGGTGCTCGATAGTTACGAAGGAAGCCTTGTTGTATATCTTGAATCGCATGGATAATCTGGAGGTGCTCAATATATCCCACTGCCTTCTGCTTGAAGCCCTCGCAACTTCTGGACGGAAGCAGGTTCGTTCCGAACTAGACCAGTCCATCCTTCAGAAAGCTTCACGGATACGAGAATTCTTTCATTGCCAAAGCAGCTCATGCACCACATGCAAGAGAATGATTGAAGACGAAGGTCTGATGAGATGGTATCGGTACGAGGACTGGTTCTGGCGTCGGGATGAAGTGAGCACCCTTGATCTCGGAGACTATGGAAAGTTGTTTGGCAAAAACTGTGTGAACAGCTTGACTGCATAGTGATAGTAGTTATTCTAAGAATTTAAGTTCATTTTTCAGAAGCTTTACAAACATTTTCGTAATATTGTAATGAACAATAATAGTTTTGACTGATAATTTGTTGCAGTGTTCTCCAGCTGTATCAAGTGAATGCTAACGGTGATCAGAGCTTGCATTATTTTTGGGACCGGTAATAGTGAAAGCCCTTTTCAAGTGTTAGTTTTCCTGATAAGCTAAAAAAAAAGGAGAGAGGGATTTTTTTTTTCCGATTTATGTGCTTTTATCTTAAAATAATTATACAACAGGTTTAAGGCAGCACGTGGAATTCACATGCGACGGAAATCATACTCTACAAATAGCATCTCACTGGAATTTGTCACGTGCTTTGTAAACTAAACATTATTTGTGCTTTAAAATACCCTTGTATCCGGACGAGATACAAGGGTATTTTAAAGAACCTGATAGCACACCCTAAAAGCATCGGATCACAACCATTATGACATGCCCTCACGACGTGGCCACATCCTATTGGGTAGTGACAAGAATTCGGGAGCCTCCGCCTTCTCCAATTGGATGCTTCCGCGTCGCGACGGTATGAACGCAACATAGACGCGGACAGGACGGGAATGTAAAGGCACGGTTTAGAAATCGACACCTCTTTTGATCACATCTCGGCCGTCCATCACAAGATGCAATAGGGAACTCAACTCACGTGACCCTCATTTCCTATTCGTTTCGTACTCCTCACCGACTCCGCTCGAGAGCAGGGGAGAGAGAGCGAAGGCGGTGGCGGTGGCGGAGGCTTGGGAGGTGGCACCTTCTTCACGGTGCTGGCGATCGTCACGACGACGCTCTACCAGGTGTCTGTCGGGGTCCTCCATCGCCATCACCGGAGTCCGAGATCTCGAGTGTGGTAGAAATATTTATTATTGGTATGAATAAATCAAAATAAAAGAAAAAAATTCAGTCGGTCAAACTAAGGTTTGAGAGAGTCTTGTAATATTAAAAAAAGAAATAGATTATGGCTCGAGGAGTAAATTTATAAATAACAAATAAACTTCACTCTCAAGCTCAAGGAACAATCTTTTTAAGACATTTCAGCTCCTTATGCATGACACTCAAAGACCTCAATCTATTCTCCGACGATGCTCCTTTTAATAAAAGTAAAAAGAATATAATTATATCAAATCAAATATATGATCGATCCTTCCTAAAGAAAGATAATATTTTGACTTGATTTGAATAATAGTATTTTTTATAAATAATATTCTTTTGTTAATAAAATTTTATCCTAATAAATATAAATATTTATAATCTTGAATATTTATAATTTTTAACCTTAAAAAGTGTCTTTTAAATAAAGAGAATAGAAAAAGAAGAAAGAAAGATAATATTTTAAATATAATAAATAAAAAATAAACTACCTTTACCTCAAGGAGCAAACTCCAAAGACGAAGAAGTCTCACACCTTCTCGCACATACATAATGCGATAATTTCATCGGTAAACAGCTATAGTTTCATACCACTTATACTAACATGGGAAGTACTCAATTTACTGATCTGATCTATTCTTTGACATAACAATGTCCAAGTATAAGAAAAAAATAAATATATGATTATAATTATAATCATAATTGTAGCAAATTAAATAACAATGCCCTTTTGATAAGTCCAAGTATAAGAAAAAAACAAAAATTATAATTGTATCAAATTAAATATATGATTTGTCATTTCTTCGAATAAAATAATATTTTTAACTTTATTTGAAGAATAATCTTCTCATCTTTTTTGATAGACTTCTATATTCTCGTGGATATAAATCTTGAAGATCTTCAATCAATATCTATAATCTTTCATCACAATCATAATTTAAATTCTTTCTTTTTTTTTCTCCTTAAGTAACCTAAAAATTATGAAATTTACAAAAATATCTCTAAACTAATTAAATTTATTCAAATAAAATATAAATTAAATATCTTCCATATCGTACTCTTTTACTACATAGCAACTTGTCTCAAGTTCATATAATTACGATATGAATTGATCTTGATTATAGATTATTTTGGCTAAACCAAAGACTTTTATACCAAATCCGATATAAACATGTACTCTCGATTTTCTTAATAGATGAAAACGAAAGAAAGATAATAAATAAAAGATAATTACTAGATTCACTCTAGCTCACTGAGCGAATTACTATGATGAAAGTCTCGTATCTCCGTACGTCTTACACATCCCTCAAGGTCCTTGAATAATTCTATTCAAAAAATAAGGAAAAACTCAATTTATCTACTCTGCGATAAGAGATTATAATGTTCTAGCAAGGATCAAGTACAAAAAAAATAGAAATAAAAATATAATTAAATCAAATCAAATATATGATCTATTGTTTGAAGATGATAATACTTTTGAAAAAATAATCTTTCCTTTTTATGATATTATTTATTGATAGACTTCCATCCTCCTAGATACAAATTATTAATATCTTCAATCAGGAGATCTAGTTTTCAATTATCATCATCATTTGACTTGTTCCATTTGCTTTCTTTCTTCCTTTGAGTTCAATAGAAATGACCTGAAACTTACAAACGTTCCTCCCAATTTAAGGTTTTAGTCTTACTAAAACATAACAATAGAATCCCCAATGCTAAAATATCCTAAACTTTCTGAAACCCACCCAATCTTTCCATGGCCTTAGAGCTAATAACATTAATTTTTTATGATAATTCATTTATTAATAACTTCCATTCTGTAGGTATGGATTTTTGTTTTAAAAATTCGATGGATCCTATCCATTTGGTTGGATAAATCCAAGTTCCTAAATGGTTGGTTCGTACACAAATTTTGGTAACACAGGATTCAACATCTCACATCAAATGCCCTGCATCTTTCAGAGATCCAATGGTGTTTCATCTAGTGGTCATCCTCTCAACATAAATGCTGAAGTCCTTATTTCTAACATCCTTGATTGCATGTTTTGCCTTCTCTTAAACTTGACCTATAGATCTGTATGTTGCCTTCTCAGGATGTTCTATGCACCTGGTGGACCATATGCCACTATAAATGATGGTAAAGCTGCAAGTAGAGCATTGACAAAGATGCCATTTGAACCAAAAGATCTGACTGGTGATATACCTGGACTTGGGTGCCTGTGACCGATGGATCTGGTGGCAATACCTCTGAAATGACACAAACAATCACAGAGATAAAAGGGTGTCTGACTAAACCTCTTTAATATTTCTTTTGCCCATTGCCTCCCGTGATGGTACTTTTGACATTAATAAGATGTGGTTCCTTCTTGCTTTAATCTACTCCTTGCAAGGTAAGCAATGGCTAAATAAGTTTCCTCAGGTATAACAGGTGGTGAACGAATTATATAAGATGGAACTTCCACCATACATGGACATCAACGTAGCAAGCATAGAACAAGGAGATATTTGCCAGATAAATAACAGCTCAACAGTGAAACATATTAAACTCTAATTTTGCCAACTTATTATCCCTTTTTCTTCTCATCCTTTTCTCTAGAGCAGATTTCCAGTATGACCAATTTTTGCATATGATGTCGACATAAAACATAGCATCTCCAAATCAGTGCCTCAAATAAAAACAGAGCAGAAGGCAAGTTATTTGTTATGCATAATGTTTCTTGGCATGCAAATAATGCAGTTGCAGGATAAGAAGAAAGGATTCAATTAACATACGGAACATTACGATTACACTTACAGGGAAATAATTACCAAATGAGGTATGACATGCCATGCACAAGTTTTAAATAATGGTACTTCCACCTTACATGATCGTCACTGTGGCAAGCCGAGGAGATATTCGCCGAATAAATAGCAGCTCATCATAATATACACTCAACAGTGAAATACGAGAACTCTTATTTCCCCAACTTATTAACCTTTTTGCTTCTCATCTTTCTCTCTAGCGCACTCAGCTTAATTGTATGGACAGCGGAGTGGGGAAGCATTACAATGTTTCATTTCCAGTACGTCTATTTTTGGCATATGATGTCAACATAAAACACAGCATATTTAAATCAATGCCTGAAATTAAAAAGAAAAAATGAAGGCAAGTTCATTGTTTGTAAAACTTAAATGTTATTGGCATGCAAATGAGACAGATGCAGGGAAAGAAGAAAGGATTCAAATTTATATACAGAACATTGAGATTTACACTTGGAGGGAAACAATTACCGAACACACGGTAATATGTTTCACAGAATACTTACCTGATCTGATCAGTACCTGAAATAACAATGTAGTCTGTCTTACATCAACTCAGTGCCTACAGGATCGACAAGGAAATGTAGCAGAAGAGCTTTTCCCGTGATAGCATGGAACTTCAGCTTCCACATCTGCATAACATTAAGCATTTTAGTCCTAAAAAAATAATGTTCTTCGTATCCAGCAATAAAATAGAACGATTGGCAAGAACTTCATAGATACACAATAGGTCTCCTATGAGTCGAATCTTTCAAGATTCTTTTACAGTCACCAATAGAGAATGTAGTACCATCCTGTATTAAAAGGTTTCTCAGGAACATGGTTGTGCAGCAGCCGACTATTATAATAGATGACTGGGGTCCTAAAATGAAGCTAAAGAACTTCAAATATGTGATTAAATTATTAGGTGTGCATAAGATAATCGACAAATTAGAACCTATGTGGCAAGTAAACATGGACATAAGACAATTGATTCAGATGCCCATGGCATCTTCTGTGATCAAATTTTAAGGTTACAGAGTTGTTTTTCTTTTTCTTTTTTGCATAAAAGAAGAAAAGACCACTGGTACATGCCCAACCACTTCAAGCTAGTCCGAAAGAAAAATGATTTGTTCATATCAAGGATTGAAATATTGTACCGTATCGAAGTTTCAATATTTTCTTGGTACGGTACGGTATACCGAACGGTATACCGTTATATATATATATATATATAATATTTTATTCATATATCTATTTATTTATATATTTATATATAAAAGTTTTAAAAAAATGTGCGGCGTCGTTGAGAAAAACAAGGTGACGTCACCTTTATATATATATATATATATATATATATATATATATATATATATATATATATATATATATATAATTTGGCGACGTCGCCTCTCACTTCTCCCCTAGCGGGGCGACATCGCCGAGGTGACGTCGCCTCGTTTTTATATATAATTTTTTTTTATATATAAAAGATTTATATATAAAATATTTTTATAAAAGGTGATGTCACCCTTTTCGGTGACATCAACTTTATATATATATATATATATATATATATATATATATATATATATATATATTTTCCCTTCTCCGAGCGACGTCACCTTTTTCGACGATGTCGCCTTAAAAAAAATAAAATAAAATAAAAAATTTATACACACACACACACACACACACACACACACACATATATATATATATATATATATATATATACCTTCGATGTCGTCTTTAAAAATAAATATATATGTCAGTGATTTTAAAAGCATTATGCGCCAAAAGACACCAACGTCTAAAAACGCCCAAGGCCCTAGGCGCTCGCCCAAACGAAGCGAGGCACTAAAATATAAAAATATATAATATAATTATTTAAATAAAAAATATGCTATTAAATTAAGAAAATTGGGTACCAAATCATAATAAATAAATCATAATAGTATATTTTTATTTTTTAAATAAAAAATATACTATTAAATATATAAAAATTAATAGTATTAAAATTAAAAATAATATATTATTAATCTAATAAATAAAAATACTATTATTAGTATACAGTTAGCAGTATACTGTTAATATATTGTTAACAGTATAGTGAGAAAAGTGTAAGAAGACAGAGGCTGCTGAGGCAACGGCAACGACACCAAACAACAGCCGTAGCTGGAGCAGGAGCGGGAGCGGCAAGCAGCGGTGATAACGGGAGTGGCGAGTGACAGTGGGAGTGGGAGCTGCGAGCGGTAGCGGGAGCGGCGACAACAGCGGCGAGCGACAGCAACGACGAGCAGCGATTGTGGTAGCGGCGAGCAGCAATTGTGGCAGCGACGAGTAGCAACAGTAGCGACGAGCAGCGACAGTAGAGAGCAGCGACGGTGGAGAAGAAATCTCGTCAGCAAAATCGCATGTTATGGTTGGGGAAGTCGGGGAAATCACGAGAGGGTGCATGATATCAGTGATTTAGTTGGTTCAAAGCATTAGAGACCAACCAGACCTAAAAATCTGGTTCGGTCGCCTGGTTTAACCCAGGCGCTCGCCCGAAGCGCTTGGCACTTGGGCTCGGGCGAGCGCCCAGGCAGCGCCTCTTTGAAGCGAGGCACCTGGACATGAAGCAAGGCACTCGGGCCTCGCCTCGCCTTGCCCGAACGCCTAGGCGAGCGCCCGAGCGCCTATTAAAATCACTGATACCTATACCGTCCGGTAACGGGCGGTCCGTGTACCGATCAGTTGACGGACCGATACGTACCGCTCGATACGGGCGGTATTATTCAAAACTACGTACCTTGTATATATATATATATATATTTATTTATTTATAAAAAAAAATATCACCCGGTAGCGAGTTGTCCGCATACTAGTTTACTGTCAGACTAGTATACCACCCATATCAAGCGATATCATTCGAAACTATATACCTTGATTCATATAGCCTGCCATTTAACAGTATTGTTGAGCATACAAACTGAAACCAACTGAATGATGGTCAATCCAGTCATTTGAATGCACAGGGCATAATAATGCAAAAATGCTTTTACCTACCTTAAGAAAGGACATCAGGTTGAAAAGGAAATATAGGACAGAATTGGCCCAACACGATGTAATTCTGATTCCAGTGACAATTATAGAAAACATATTAGTATGCAATGTAGACAAACGTTCGACTGATGATAGCCAAATGGGTGGGACGACATTATAAACACAAGTAAAACAAGAGAGAATCTAGTGAATGGTTAAGTGCTCTTACGTCCTTGTAGATGGGGCTTTCTGTGAATATCTTGAAGGCTTCAACTGCACAACACCAAACCACAATGAAACATCAACTAGTAGCCATTACCAAAGTCATCATCACATCTGTCTGAGAGTGGTTTATAGACCCTGTTCACTAAATCCATCACTGAGCAGGCACCTTCACCAAGCATGTCTATTTTCAAAGAATATGAGCAATAGATTTTAGTACACTTACATGATGGAAATCGCATCACTGCAGCATGAGTGTATTCACTATCTGCAACATTGAGATTGCAACCTGGTTTATCATTATACCAGAAGTGTAAGATATATTTGCTTCATCACAGTTAAAATGTTTCACAATTTTCACAATATAAAGTTAAAAGGAAGAAGCATATGATAATTATTGCATTTTTTTACTGACAATATTATGTCTAAAACAATTTAAATTATTGTTCAAATCAAGTCGTCATCTAAAACAGAAGCCAGGCACTTCATAAAGCTAATTGTGTTTCATTGGAAAAATAATGTAAATGTAATCATTCATATAAACTGCTGTTCCCTTCATTCTTAGATTTTGGAACTGATCAGTCTTTATCAAGCCAAATCCAAATGAGTTTTATTTGAGCAAAAAAGCTGATTCTTGAGGCCATCCACCAGGGGCCAGACCAGAACCATCAGAAACTTCACACCTAGTAAGGTTTTAATGAATGTCAAGTAAGGTTTTAATGAATGTTCTGAAGTGATCAGGACAGAACCTTTTAAAAGATATGAAAGTCCTCATCTATGTAAGAAGTATATATAACCTTATATGACCTCACAATAGAAGCAAGAGGAAAGAGGATAAGAATCATAGAACATCAGATAATATTATATAATATGCACGCAAACACACAAGTTATCTAAAACCAATGACAATTAAGTCTTAAAACCATGGTGAAGCTTGCCAAACTAGCTTCACTCCAAAAAGACAAAATACATCTAGTACCAAAGAGTTGACCAAAAATTTGGTTAGTCCAAAGTAAAAAAACAATGATTTGGCCTATAGCATAACACTGCCAATGTTGGTCCCAAGTCCGAACGAAAAGTTAGAGGGTTGCATTAGGTCACTAACAACCAACGCAAAGCTATTTTCAGATCTCATAAAAGTGGATCTTAACCAATTTCAGTATAGAGCTAGGTTGTCATACTGAAGTGACGCCACCTTCACCACCTAGGTGTTCCAAATTGAAAACGGTGGGCTAGGAGGTCGCCCAGAAGCGACCCATCACATCGACGCTCGGATATGGTGCTAAGTAGGCAAGGATTCTCTTAATATTCTGGATCAATAAGAGTAAAGAAATTAGTCCAAGAATAGAGGGTTAGGTTTGCAACTTGGAATATAGGAACACTTTCAGGGAAGAGATTAGAATTAACAGACATTATAATCAAAAGAAGAATAAATATTATGCTTACAAGCAAGGTCCGCCATACCGTATCATACCGGAGTTTCGACCCAGGCTCGATACGGTACGGTACTGGTGTACCGGACAGTATACCAGGGCGTACCGATAATTTTATATTATTTTGTATACTGTAGCAGTGCTACAGTGTAGCACTGTAGCGGTACCGGGCGGTCCGCATACCGAATACCTGTCGGACCGGTAAGTACAGCCCGGTATGGGCAGTACGTTTCGGTACGGCAGACACTGCTTACAAGAGACTAAGTAGGCATGAAAAAAGTCTAGAAATATAAAATTTGGTATATTTAAAAAGTTAAACACAATATAGTGTAGGAATTTTTGTTGATAAGGACATTAAAAACAATGTTGTAGATGTAAAAAGATTTAGAGATAGAATTATGGTTTTAAAATTTGTGAAAGGATAAAATGTTTTGAATGTTATTAGTCCTTATGCACCTCAAGTCGGATTAGATGATTAAACCAAAAGGAAATTTTGGAAAGCTTAGATGATGTCATTCAAGAAATGTCTATAATAAAAAAAACTTATAATTGGAGAAAATTTTAATAGTCATATAGGAAAAACATATAATGAATATAAAGGGGTGCATAAGGGCTTTGGTTATGAGGAGAGAAATGAAGATGGTGGTATGATTTTGAATTTTGCAACTTCGTATGATCTTATAATTGTAACTACTCACTTTAAGAAGAGAGAGAGACATTTAATTACTTATAAGAGTGGTCACAACTGTAATCAAATAGACTATTTTCTCATTAGAAAGATAGATAAAATTATAAGAATTGTAAAGTTGTACCTGCTGAAAGTTTAACGAATCAATTTATATTGGTGATATTAGAAAATGGAAGAAGAAAAAGATAGTAGAAAAAATTACTAAGACTAGATACTAAAATTTTAAAGATGATAACTAATAAGATTAAGAGCTTAGCAAAGGAGATTCTTGGTGAAACTACAGGTAGACATACTCTTAAGAGAGAGTTGGTGGTGGTGCGAGGAAGTTCAAAAAATAATTTTTACTAAAAGATCATGTTTTGAAGTTGAAAAATTATAAAAATAAAAAATTTAAAAGATATAAAGAATATAAAAAAGAGGCTAAAAGATAGTTATCATAATAAGATATATAGCTTATGATAATTTTTATAATAAATTAGATACTAAAGATGATGAAAAAGATATATATTGAATTGCTAAAGCTAAAAAAAGAAAGTGTAAGGATTTAAGAAATATTAGGTGCATTAAGGATGAAGATCAAAGAATGTGTATAAATGATAACGAGATTTAGAAAAGATGAAAAAAAATATTTTTATAAATTATTTAATCAATATTCCACATAGGACTTAGATTTAATGATAAATAATAGTGGTAGATTTAATAATCAAAGATTTATTCATAAAATTAGAGCTAATGAAGTAAACGATGCATTAAAGAAGATGAAAATAGCTAAGAGTGTAAGGTTTGATGGTATCCCTCTTCAAGCTAAGAAAAGCCTAAGGGACAAAGAAGTAGCTTAATTACCAAGCTTATTTAATAAAATCACAAGATTTGGGAGGATGCCTAATGAATTGAGAAAAAGTTTTCTAGTATCAATTTCCAAAAAAAGGGCTGACATACAAAATTGTTCAAATTAAAGAGGAATTAAAATTATGAGTCATACTATGAAACTTTGGAAAAGAATTATTTAAAGTAGGATAAGACTTGAAACAAATATCTCTAAAATTCAAATTAGTTTTATGCTTGGAAGATTAACCATAGAAGTTATTTATTTATTAAGACAATTAATGGAAAAGCATAAGGAGAAAAAGAAAGATTTACATATGATTTTTATTGACTTAAAGAAAGCTTATGGGTTCCTAGAGATTTATTATGATAGGTTTTAGAAAAGAAAGGTGTATCCACTAATTATATTGATGTTATTAAAGATATGTATAATAATATAACTACTAGTATTAGAACTATAAATAGTGTGTCTAGTGAGTTTCCTATTAGCATATGATTATACTAAGGATCCACAAGTCTCTATCTTTTTACATTACTAATGGATGAACTTACTAGTTACTTATATAATAGACCTCCCTAATGTATATTATTTGTTGAAAATATTATTTTAGTTGATGAGAGTCTAAGTGAAATTAATTATAAACTTGACCTATAGAGGCAAGCTTTAGAAACTAAAAGTTTTAGGCTATATAGGACTAAAACTGAATATATAAAATGTAATCTTAGTGAGTCTTGAAATAAGCAAGAGAATATAGTTAAATTGGATGAACAATAAGTTTCTCTAAGTAAAAACTTTAGGTATCTTGAATCAATTATTTAACAAGATAGAAAGGTCGATTAAAATATTATTTATAGAGTAAAAACAGGATAGATTAAATGACGAAGGGCATCAAGAATCTTATGTGATCATCGGATACCTTTGAGATTAAAAGAAAAATTTTGTAAGACAGTTGTGAGACCAACAATACTTTATGGATTTGAGTGTTGGGTGGTTAAGAAAAAAATATATACAAAAAGTTTATTTTGTTGAGATGAGAATGATGAGATAGATGTGTAGAGTTGCTAGGAAAGATAGGAAAAGAAATACTATTATTCATAAACAACTAAGAATTAATTTAATAAAGGATAAAATGAGAGAAAATCATTCAAGATAATACAGGCATGTGATGAGGAGACCTTCGAATGCGATAGCTAAAAAAGGTAAAATAATTAATGTCAATGATACGAGGAGAGGTAGCGGAAAATCTAAAAAGACTTTAATAGAAACTATAAATAAAGATTTAAGTACTTTAAACATAACTAAACATATGACTATTTACAGATCTCAATGGTGGCAAAAGATCCATGTAACCAACCCCAAATAGTTGTGACTTACGACTTTATCATTATTGTTGTTGTGGTATTTAGCCTATAGCATGTCTACCTAATTAGCAGCACCTAATCACTAAAATAAGTTATGGTGGCCAAGATCACAACACAAAATGACTGGAACACCAAGGTAGAATGCAGAAAGAAAGCATGTAAATCGAAAATTAAACATACCTTGTGTTGCCTGTACAATGTCTGAACCAAAATCCAGAGTCAAGTTCCATAGACTAGCTAATGCATCTTCTACAGCATGTTCTGGTGCAGTCTTGGAAATAGACATCAGAAGCATGCACTCAACACCATAGTTGAACTCCTAATAAATCATACAAAGCAAGAATGTTTCCAGGTACCAGTACAGAAGACTTGTCAAATAGTATGTAATGCTGGAAGTAAATTAATTGAGAACTGCTAGATGATAAATCTGGGTAAGACAATCCAAGGAACTATGGGTATTTTATGACATTTTACAACCATAATTCAACAGATATAAAATTCAACTGCAAGTAGTTTCACAAGTGTCCTAGAACAGTTGATAGTTCTTCACAAGTGTGAAGCTACACATACAGAATACAATCATTAAAAACAAATATCTGTTCCTGAACAAATCCATCAATATTGAGATAACTAATGAAGGATAATAATATCAATATTTGCCAAGTCATAGATTTTATATTGAAATTGTTCCAAGATAAGATCTGAAAATTTGTTATCAAATGTTTTAATAACTTGTGCTGCAGTACCTGCCATACAGCCTCCAACTATATTAAGTCCAGAACATCCACTTACAAGTATTAACGAGGAATATCACAAATATGTATCAACCATCAATCACTTTAGTCTTCAAGTAATGCTAGGCCATAGAAATTAGTTGCATTATTATCTGTGACATACCGACCCATAACTTGAGTAAGGTTGGATGTTTATTTTGGTTGTGCTATGGTCATATGGATGTATGTAATCCATCTCAGATAGAGCAATCAAAGATTTTACTTTTTCACATGGTGTCAGGCCATGACTGGAGTGAGACCAGGCCATAGTCCATAGGACTAATTCCTAACAATTCAAATAATCAAAGCCTAACATTCCCATTCTGGGAGGTTACAATTGTACCAGAAAAAGGTCATGAAAGTGGTTCCTAGGTTCCAAAGTAATCCCAGGGATTTATAGATTATCAATAACTTTCCATCTTTAGATGTTTGAAAGTTGAAACAATCAATAGTATTCCACAAATTAATTTTCCATGCTTCTTTTAATAATTACGGTTTTGTTGTTGTTGCCTTATGCTTCTTTTGATCTACTACACAAATTGCTTGATCTTAGATGAATTATAAGAGGTCTTCCCGCTGATCAATGATATTAAGCTGCAATTTATATCACAATCCAATGATTGGAATTATCCTTGCCTTTCTCTTGAATAAAATTTTTGTATTGCTATGAAAGTGTATAAATTTAGAACCACAAATTGTACAAATTTATTCCTTACTCTTACAAAGTCAATGCTTTTTAATTGCAAGCCAAAGCTATGAAACCCAACATTTCTGTCTTCTGATGTACACCTCTTGTGTTTCTAGTTTCCAAACTAAAATAAATCTAAAAACTGGACTGAATGCCCAAAACCTTGAATCATCAGTTATTGTTTAGAATTTATCCCTTCAATGAAGGAATGCATGCCATACATTCATAACGTTCTGTAGAAACTGTTTAACCTTCAATTCTCACTTATTTGACCTCTTGCTAATAACCTGATCTGAGTATAAATTGCATCAAGTCTAAATCATCAATATCCAAGTAACCTACTTCCCACTGCAATCCTTCCATTTCATTAATCTCTCACAATGTAATAACATGTTGTACTATGAGAAGTAACTAAATTTCAAGAAAGGCATTATAACTCTTATCCGGATAGTTCTGGAGGTACTTCATGACATGCTATAGCTTTTGCATATCAAATCCTGACTAAACTGAGCCAAGAAAATGTTCCTGTTGTGATTGTCGATAGCTTCACCAGATATCATTTTTCATAACCAAATAGCTTTTGTCATTATGCTTACAGCTCAAAAATAGCACATAACTACTACCTTAAATATATATAATCCAACAAGATCAAACAGTTTGAGCAGGTAAATGATTTACATAACTTCAAGTTCACCTAACCTCTCCCCTCCGGAATATGGGAATGATATCATCCTCTACTTCAGATTCATAATCGACAGAAATTGATCCCTACAACAGCCAAAGAATTATAAGTGTTACTAGTAGTAGCTTCAAAATACAAGTACTTTCATGATAGTCAATATTGATTTAAAGAAAAATGAAATAGGAAATGGAAAGGTGATTACATGTTAGGGCATACATAGCAATATGGAGTGACATGTTCCTTAAGAATTCTGGAATAGTAGGAATTTGAGTAAAATTTGGCAAGATCTTCTTTTCTTTGGAAACGCATGTATACTGCATGAGTAAAATTATCAAGATTTGGGCACTCTATACGACCTGCGATAAAAGAGACTATAAGTCACCATGGTTATGTTTTACAGACCTCTCTTATGATTGTTGTACATGAAAAGGAAATGGTATGCTTTCACCAAGAAAAAAAGAATTTGCACTATACTTGATAGAACAATATCATCAAGCTGATCTAATGGTACCCCACCTATTTTTTAATTATTTATGAAAAGAGATAAAGAACTCCATAACTAATTACATTACTATCCAAAGAGATCCAAAATATCTACTTAAGAGCCCTTGTGGTCTTCTAGTCATGTGATAACTAATGAAAAGACTTGATTAAACATTCCACACTAATGAAATAACTTTTGCTCTTTGAAATTCTTTCTACAGCTGAAAGTCTTTTTCTTACCTTGTCAGTTCCTCTACACCACATCAACAAAAAAAATGATGCATACAATTTTGACAAGATAAAGCTTCTAAAACTTGTGTTTGTGTTGGAGCTACCATATTGATCATCCTCAAAAGTGAGTGACACTGAAGTGGCTACTAATTAACAGGAGAAATTAATATTCTCATGGTTCAGTCTAATTTTTTTGACAAACAAATTTAAAAATAAAAAAAGGAATCAATCAACATTCTTTGGTAATGCCACATCACGAATGTTATAGGCTACAAAAAAAAAAGAACAAAAGTTACAAGTAACCAGCACATGAAATAGAAAAGAACTATCAGATGTCACCAATAGTAGAAACAAACACAGGTCTGAGCATGGTACTAATAAAAAAAACATATGGAATTAAGACAACATTTAACAAGGGAAGCATCAGAAGTCTGACCTAATGATATTGCAATTATTCCACTCATCTGATATTGAGATGTGTAGAGATAATCAAGCATGTCCTTTTCCTCAACATCAGATAAATTTTCCTTTGCTCTCAATAGAAGAATATGCTCGACGATATTTCTGTAGGAGTTAATAAATTACATGCTTCATGCATTTAAAATCTCTCTAGAGCATAAAAAAGTTATATTTCTATCATTAGAAAGCTGAAAGTAACAGGCACAGGCACAACATCTTAAGGCTCAATGTTTAAAACCCAGATACATTTTCTGGATGCCTTAGAAGCAAACACATTTTAAAAGGATATGACAGTAAACTTATTGATTTTATTTTTCCTACAAAGATACTCTACTCAAGCATCCAGAAACCACAGGATTTGTAATATTTAATTATTAAATTAAATAAATCAAGTGCAACTTTAGTATTTTGAGAAAAAAAAAAGAGGAATGCAACTATAGTACTAAAACAGATGGACAAGAAATTTTCGAGAGCAAAATTTTCTCCATTCTTAGAATCGTTGTTCAACAGAACAACGAGACTGAAGAAGATATAATATGAAGAGTCAGAAGGGGATGATCAGAGTGGAGAGAGGTTGGAGTGTTTGTGATCACTGTTTGCTTTTTTTATTATAAAAACAGTGTAGACAAATATTTAAATTTTGGGCAGAAAGAAACAAATATATCTTTAGTGGATTGTATTGCAAAGACAAAGATGCTAAGATGGAAATGGAGTATTATCTGGAAAGAAAGACAAAAATTGAATTCATGAAGAATTAGAGGAAGTGCCAACAAAAACTAAAATGAGGGAAATTAGTTCAAAGGAGACATAACAGCATTGGTGAGGCAAGCCAACAAGAAAGACAAAAATTGAATTCATGAAGAATTGGAGGAAGTGCCAACCAGAACTAAAACGAGAGAAATTAGTTCAAAGGAGACATAACATGGTGAGGCAAGCCAACAAATCAATTCATATTAATGGTGTAAAAGAGGTTGAGGAGGGTTTAGGATGCTTAAATAGGAAAAAAAAGAAAGAAATGTTCAGTTAGTTGGTAGCAAAGATTGAAATATCGTACCGTACCAGAGTTTCGAGATTCGCTCGGTACGGTACGGTACTATATATTGAGCAGTATACCACTCGATATATATATATATATATATATATATATATATATATATATATGTAAAAAAATTTGCGACGTTGCCGAGAAAAACGAGGCGACATCGCCTTTATATATATATATATATATATATATATATTTATATATATTTATTTATTTATTTATATATATATAAATATACCGAGCAATATTATTAGACATTGAAGACCTCGGTTGTTAGTGATATTGCTCACAAAAAGGACACTTGCATAGAAAAACTAAGAAAGAATCTGGTGTATGTTAGTTCAATAGAGATAATGCACTTAATAAAACTTAATGGCGAAGAAAGAACCATGCACAGCTAGTTGTCGTGATCACCATTGTTGTTATTGTTGATGCTGTACTATGTTCAAGAGAAACAAAATTATCATACATCATGATGATCCAGAGCAGCATGTGTTTTCTAAATGCCACTGAAATTACACAAGAATTTTGCAATCTTGATTCAGCTGTGACCATGACAATTGATGCAATCTTACAGGAAGGGATTTAACATTGACACATAAGCTCCCCCCTGGCTAACAATATAGAACCAACAAACTCAAGAACTTTGCTATATTTTCTAGATCCTGATTGTTATTAATAATTTTGGCAAGCCAGAAAAGGTTAAAGAAAAAAGGATTTATTCATCCTGCTACACAGCATCTTGTAAATTCATGATGTTTTCATCTTCCTTCCTATTTACCTGGAATTCATTTACAAATATATTTATAGATTGCTTTCTTCTAGTGAGATATCTCATTTTTATCTTCACAAGTCAAATCTGATCATTGTATGAAGCTTGCTTAACAACAAACATAGCTCATAAGTTTAAACTAATACTATCTCAACCGATTTAGAGATGAGCTAAAGGTGCAGATGCTGATGATCAAGTTTATGATATCATGTTTAAGGACTTGAGCTCAAGAAGATATCAGTACTGCTCCAAGTTGGCCAACTGATCTATCCCCCTTGCAGGTCTATTGAACACATTTGCAGGAGAATTGAAGTCATAATACTGGAGCAGACGAAATTGAATAGGATCATGATGAGATTCACTGTATGTTGCAACTAAGATGTACGTCAAACCTTTATTATTGTATCCAACTTAAATATTATTGTATCCAACTACTGCAACTCCTGAATAAATTCTGAAATCACTTCAAACAAAGAAACCGTAGGCATGTCTAACAGCTACATTTTCACATCAATCGAACAACGACGACAATTTATGCAGCCATTCGCTAACCCAACCGGGTCATAACCAGGTTCCACCTTTCAATCCGACAAAATGTAGAGGACAGCAATAATGATAGAAAATAAAAGAACACGATCCCTTAGAAAATCAAGAATTTATCTAAAGGAAGAAGTACGAAAGAACGAACCTCTTCTTAACGTATCCATCCACCGACGAACCATTACCGGAATCCAAATCATCACTGAGCGAAAAATATATTATACCACTATTCCATCGCTTAGAGCTCACTCTCGAACCCACAGGCGATCTCAACACTGCACGAGGTTCAAATTGTAAAAGACTACAGAAAGTGGAACGAGAGAATCTCGATCGATAGAGCAGACTCACCGTTGATGGATCTTCCCCAGGTACGCAGTCCAAGAAATCGAGCACAAGAGTGGAAGAAACCACTGGGGGAGATCGATGCTAGGGTTCGATGTAGAGGATACACGAGGAGGGTTGGGGTACACAGAGCCATTCTTGGCGATGGAGCGATGTCCTTCGCAGGCTCAAGAGCGGGATTTTTATTGCAGATCGGCGGTGGGTAGGGCGGCAACGGGTGGACGGGAGAACGGTGTCCTAAATTACTCGACAGCCCCTACCTAGTCGATAATTTACGCGAGTAGACGCTGAACGAAGACAATAAGATATAAATCGGTGGGGACAGAACGGTCCACAAAGACCGATTGATACATAACGGTCCTTCCCCCTCTTTGTTTTCCTATTTTATACAATAATCGTTTCCTCCTCTCAATTTCCGGATTCCATCCGATCGGATTCAAATATCATCTGATCAAGTTCGAAACGAACTTAAATAGAAATTAATTATATGATTTAGATTTAAGTTTGATTATCTTGGTAATTAGTCAGTTCTCGATTTTAATAAAGGTAAAATAAAATATTTCGGATTAGATTAAGATGAAGTAAAATTTATGGAAAGATTATCTATTATTATTTTTTATTAAATTTATGGATTAGATTAACTTTTCATATATTTATAATCTAATGTTCATCTTAACTATTACATTTTATTTATATTTATCTCGAGCTTATTCAATGACGGGAACAAATTCATGTAACTGATCTTAAATATGATCTTGAAAAGTTGATTTGCTCTTACTGTCGTGTTCATTTCAAACTTTTATTTACTTAAGTTCATTTACGGGTGGAGTTAAGAACGCGAGCATCACTATCGGGTCCCGCAGTGGGTCCCACGCCGTTTATCCAGTCGCCACAAACGTGAGACGGCCACTGGTGTTGGAAAATTTTACGCATCCTTTCCACCTCTATCATATCGCCAGAGATCTCTACAGTGAAAAAAGAAAGAACACTAGAAAAATTATAGACCGTCGGATCTTATCTTGTCAGCGCCCAGACGCGGCCACGAAGCCAGTGGCACGAATCGCGAGGAGAACCGGAGTCCAACACGTGAGACTTGAGCCCGTATCTCGGAGGCTCCCTATCAACTCGAGCGTCCTTGGCCGGGGGGCAAACCACACGGGAGGTCAAAGAAAAGAGGTAAGCTCAACGAGGAGTGCACAAGACGATCCCGGCGAGATCAGATCGGAGCAACCGTGGTGGTGGATTTTCGAGATGGCGGCGGAGAGTCGCCCCGACTGGCTGCCGGAGGGGTGGACGGCGGTGGCGAAGACCACCAGGAGCGGAGCGGTGCTTTGGGTAAATCCAAACGATCCTTTTAGTCTCTGCTCCATTTCTTTTCCTGTTTAATGTTCGCTTTTTTCTTTGTGTAGAATTTGTTTCTTGCTTTGGATTCCGGGTTCTGATGTAGATCAAAACGCGGTAGACTTGATTGGCTCTATCTTCTTTATGCATGACCGTCAGCATTTTTATTTATCTTGGTTGATAGCTGCTTTGTGGATTTGGAGAGTGTGCATGAAAGAAGAGCAGGAAGCAGAGAAAAAGGAAAAATTTGGTAACTGGTGATTTTAAATGTATCTTGATCAGTTAGGGCAAAGGAGATGGGATTTTGAAAGAGGTGCAGATGCTTTGGCCTAACTTTAAATGACTCGCTTTTGTTGCGTAGTCCTACGAGATAACCAAGTTGTTCTATGAATTCTTTTGGTTGAGGAAAAGATCGACAAAAAAACAATTTGAACTAGGAATTTGTGTTTATTTCTATACAAGTCATAATTCAATAGGGCCAAAATGATTGAAACTTATATTAATACTATTTAGTGATAGAAGGGTCGTTTCTTGTGGTTATGAAAAGAATAATAGTGTCCCTGAAGTAGAAATAAGTGAGCCCTCAGATTTTCTTGAAGTGCAACAGAAAATTCTATTCTGTTATAAAATTCAATTTTTGTATCCATATGCATGATCAAGAAGCAAATGACCCATGATTAATTCTTTATACCTAATTTCTGTATGTTTCATATTTGTAAATGAGCTAAACTTAAGTAGGTAAAACCATAAAAAAATTGAAGAAAAAACTAAAATAGTTTCTTCCTTTTAATTTGATGAGGTGTAGCTTAATCATAGATATTGCAACTTTGTCGGCTTGTTTATTTTCATTTCCAGTGAATTCCATGATTTGTTCACTTGGAAAGTTTAGATGACGAATTTATAAGGGAACTTTCTGAGCATTTTTGGATACTGAAGTATGCCATGTATTATGTATTGCCATTCTACTGAGAGTGATAATGCAAGTTGGAGGGAGCTTGGAACAGATTATAGTTGAATTTTCTTTTCTTTGTTTTTTTTTGGGTAAGCAAGACATGCAAGTTGAAGGAAACTTGGAGTAGATGATAAGTTGTTTTCTTCTGGTAAGCAACAAATGCATTTTATTCAACATCAAAAGAATCTACCATCATAATCTCAAGTCAGTTTCCATCTACCTAAGAAGATTGTGAAAGAGGTGGAATGCTATGCAGGAAATACTTATGGGGAAGCCCTGACTGCAGATAATGTATGTCTGACTGAGTAGAAACAAGCACACAAGCCTTATGGTGACACGGATTTGGCATAAAATTTATCCTGGAATTGAAAATGAATCAGCAATGAAAAGTATATGAAACCTTTTTTCAGATTTGCGTATCCATAATATGAAATTGATATATGCAAACAATTGGAATCACAACCAACAGAGCATTCAAGTTGTGTTTGGAAGAAAATTGTAGAAGTCAGGGAAGCATCAAGGGAGCTCAGGATTTATAAAATGGGAAATGGCAAATTTATTTTTCCTATTTTTGGGATGGTACATGTTACCTGATGGAACTCTGGCAAGTACGTGTTTCCTTTTTAGATGTGGTGAATTTTGATGTTGCAGAAAATGTCAAGTATCAGCTGTTATTATCAATGGTAAATGGCAACCCCTTTAGTTATCGATCAATCTTTTTATAATTTATAGGAGGAAATCAGAAAGCTAAAGCTTTCCAAATAAACTGAAAACTTGCAGCAGAAGCAATGATGATACCACCCGGTGGCGGGTGGTGACGATCGAAGAAATGCTTGTAACAGTACGGTACGAAACTCGGATCTCTAGATTCTCCTCTTCTTCTCCGTCTTCTTTCTTCTCCCTCGGCTAATACCATTCGGTAGCAGGCGGTGACGACCGATTTAGGATGGTAACAGGACGGAAACAATCCCAATCGACGGTACTGCCCGGTAGCGGGCGGTCCGCATACTGCTAGCGGATCGATACATACCGCCCGATATGGGCGGTATTATTCAAAATTAAAATCCTTAATTAAAATGATGAGAGATTGTCGCTTTATGTTAAATTACTTAAGAAGAGGTATTTAGTTCTCGATGTACATTTTCTGAGAGCAATTTAAAACCATTCAGCATGTTTTTGACTGTCTCATTACTGCTAGTATATAGGGTAAGTCACTGATTTACAAAAGTCAATAGGTGGTCTATGGCTCCAGAGCAGGATATTATATGGATCTATGAGCAACACAGAGGTAAATATTTGATATTTTGTTCAAGGAAAAGTTTATATCCAGCTGTAGTCTGTCAAATCTGGACCAAGAAATAGTAGGATCTTCAAGCAGCAATTACTGACAAGAAAATTCTAACAAAGGTGAATATGGAAGTGGTCAAGTTCTCTGTTGATTCTTCTGTTCAAGATAATTTTTTGGGACTGAGAATATTTGGAATGTTTGACCTTGCCTAATCAGGGTTATTGTATCCGAAAAAATTAGATAGGTAGCTGAGGATTGAGTTAGTTCAACTTTTAACTATCTAATACTATGAACTGTGTATCATTTGCATATGGAAAGCTGGATAGATAACTAAGCTGCAGTTGAATGAGGGGTGTATGGTTGATCTTAAAACATTATCAGGATGTATTTTTCATATGTTTCTAGAATAAAATGTTTTAATTGATCGCCACTTGCTTATGTCCAAAGAAACCAGGTCTCCTCACTTAAACTTCATCATATATAGCAAAATATTAGTTTATAGCCATTTACTTATACAAGTAAAAATAGTCCTTTTATTTAATTCAAACTAGAAATTCTGACTTTTAACTCGCATTCAAGCACCACACAGATGATATTTTCTTGCAGCCCAAATCTTTCCTAAAATATACCAGATACCACTGTTATTCACATTAATGAATGGTCAGCAAAACAATGTACTCTAGGTCTCTGAATTTTTGAACTAAGGGACCTATTGGCTAATACTTCCTTCCCAAACAATATTACATCTCAGTATTATAAACGAACATAGACATCCCTCATATCAGAGTTGAGTGCCTATGGAAGAATCAGAAACTATCTCACGGACTCAAAACTTAGAATTATCTGGATTAAATACAATCAAGTAAGTTTGTTTTAATTACTAGGACTCAGATTAAACTAACTTGACTTGAACCTAGATCTGACTAACTTTGTTCTATAACACCAATTCATTTCAGAAATATATCAGAATCGATTTTTCTGTAGATAATGTTGATAAATTATTGTTTCTATTTTTCATGGTGCTTGATGGAGGCTTTCTTTTCTCGAGTTGTATAGCTGACCAATTTATCTCTGTTTTCCTGCAGTGCTTCCATGATCCATATACTGGATCCAGATTTTGTTCAAAGAAAGAGGTACTTCAGCATCTAAAGTCTGGAAAATTTCATGGTTCCCCAACCAAACAGACAAGGAGCATCACCACAAGATCTATGGAAAAACTTTGTGCATCAACCAATTTGGAAGAAGAAAACAAGACAAACTCTGCCAAAAATGTTTGCTCTCAGCAAACTCTCCTAAATTAACTGTGTTTCTTGTTCTGGCTACATCTTGTGCATTCAGTTAATAACTAATCAATGCCCATGAGATGAAAAATTCTGACTTTAGCTTGTGAATAAGTGCAGGATCAAATTGAGAATACTCCATATGAGTTGCCTCATGGCTGGATCAAAGAGATCAGATTAAGAAACTCTGGAACAAAAATAAAAAAGGATCCGGTACTCCACCATACAACATTGGCTTTTACTTCTATATTGTGATAACCTGTCATTTTATGAGAAGATGAAAATAATCTAATGTCTTTATTTTGAGGTAGACAGTAGATTCTTGGCATTGCACAATTTTGCACCTATGTTTCTACTTACAGCTACCTATAATATTACGCCTTTTTTATTGAGAACACTTCCTACGCAACTTGGAGTCAACTTCATCACATCTTCTTCAGAATTCAAAAAGTTTTCCTATTTTGTTGCCTGAGCATAATATTTATACAATTGAGGAAAGTGTTGCAGTTCCTTCAGTTATTAATCGTTTCTCCAAAATGAGTCTGCTCCATGTTACCAAGTCTTCCTCTTTTAAGCTACATTCTTAACAAATAATCGGTGACCTTACATGGCTTCTGGCCAAATGTTTATTGACCAAATTGGGATAAACTCTATACTAAGTAATAGGGGCAAATATCAACTACCAAACATCTTAGACTAAGTATTTGAGACTGAATATATTTAGTGCAACTTTAGTGAATCCAAGAGTTGAAGGTATAGTTGAAGTAGATGGTAAAGAAATTTCAAGGTAAGTTTTTGATATCTTGGACTTAGATTCATGTTTCACTACCACATCCAATTTCTCCGGTGGTTGGCATGGCACATGCTACCAACCTCGCATGGAAAATGTCGTGTCACTATGAGGTGTGAACAGCTAGAAAAGAAAACCAAGGAAGCCCACAATTTCCTGAAAGATACCCATGCATTGCTGGTTTTCCTTCCTTCCCTCCTTTTCTTCAGCATCTCCTTTCCAGAGCTGGCGGCATTGCATAGTGAGGCGTAGTCAGGCAAGAAGCGATAAATGTGATTCAATGATGTCAAGCTTTTGAAGACCTATGCAAACCAGTTCAAGCTTCCCTTAATCAGGTCGCAGAATCTCATCAGCTCAGTTATTGAAACTTAGATCATTAATCTTGGACCTATATTTTAGTAGAAAGGTGAGATCTAAGGTTGAAATTCCTTTATTAATGCTAAAACAATAGTTGCAAGCCATAACCTAGAGGATTATGGTCCTTGGTAGGACTAAAATACTTTTTGATGCTATTAATTGCAATACTGGATATTAGAATCTATTTCAAACCCTTTTCCTTATTTACTAGTTGTGCAGATTTCTGTTAATTGTAATAATCCTAGCCTGTGAAAAATTGACATGACCAAGCCATCTTTTTTCTTCAATATAATTTGTTGTAACCTTAGACTTTCTAATTTGGTATAGTTTCAGATTATCCAACTGTTATCAGCCATCTGAACATGTTGATTAGTCAGTTCGGCTCCATGTTTATATTAACAAGCCTATGTTGCTAGTGCATGCAAAATACCATTATGAATGTATGCACTTTAGAGAAAAGTTTTGAATATCATACCATACTAGTGTACTGAGCCATGCTTGGTATGGGACAATATGGCATATCGAGCGGTATGCCTAAACATAGCGAAACCAAAGTATAAAATCTCTCGATAAATTATACAACACATAAACATATTAAAGGCAGGAAAACATTACCGAATAGTACTGGTGCCATAGTTTAAAATCTCATTTTGACGACCCTAAACACACTAATAGAAGCAAAAGCCCATAGGAGCAGCATTCATCAAGCTTTAGCCATCCGATCCGAGCATAAACCCCAATGAAAACCCTAAAAAATCTAAAATAGCAAAGCAAAATCAGTCTTTACGCAAATAAACGAATCAAAGAACAACCGAACAAGCAGATCAGGTTAGAGAAGGCCGAAATCAAAGCGAAAACCGATCGAGAAACAATGAATAAACTCCCCAAGCAGTGGAAGGATATAGTCAGCACAAGGAGCGGGGGCCATGACCGCCATGGTCGAATATGGAGGTGGTGAAGCTGAAGTAGTGGGCGATTCCGGAAACGATCGGATGGCCCAAACCCCAGAGAGGATGGCTGGGGGGAGGAGAACCCTAGAAGAGAGAGGAGGAAGAGGGCGCGCCACAGGAGCAAGGGAGAGAGGGTTTTGGTCTTAATGAGAAGTCAATAAAATAGCACCCCTGCTCTGCCTTCGCCACGAGAGCCTAATTCTAACTCGATACGAGGCCAAATGGTTGATATCGCCTGATAGCGTGCGGTCTGCGTACCGATCTACTAGCGAACCGGTACATACTGCCGGCACCGGGCGATACGGTATTGCAAACGTTGCCCTAGAGAATAACAACTTTCATATTGTTACTGCATTTTCTGAGTTCACCATAACTTGATTTATGGTTAATGGCGATATTGATTAGAGTTTTTAATTTTGAATAATACCACCCGGTACGGGCGGTACGTACTGGTCTGACAGCATACCAATACGCAGACCACCCACTATCGGGCGGAATGCTCAATATCGCGCTGTATCGGATGATACCAGGGTATATCGGACGGATGGTAACGATTGAAATTTCGACCGTTATCGCTCGACATAGCTCGGTAACAGTCGATTTCGATCATTACCGCTTGGCACAACTCAGTAATGGTCGATTTCGATCGTTACCGATCTGTAACAGTGCTACAACGGTCAAAATGATCATTGGAGCCCTTTCTCATGGGTTTTTAAACTCATCTTCTCCCTGATTTTACTCTATTTCATTCTTATACTCTCTTAAACTATCTCAAACTCATTTTTTCTCTCATTTACACTCTCCTAAACTCTACAATGCAACGATTTGTGAATTGATAATTAAAATAATTTTTCTGTAGATATTTCAATATTTGCAAAAGAGCAATCCGTAATGAACCGAAATACAAACCTTGCATAAGGCTATTCCTCAAAGTCTAAAAAAGATATGTGATACTATTCTTACCTAATTTACATTGGTTTTGCTAAACTTATACTATTACTATATTTATTTATAACTTAAAAACTTTATCCTAACTTATACTATTACCTAATTTATTTTCAGGTATTTTCGGAGGATATTACGCCTAAATTAGGTGTGCCGCTCAATACGTCCTGGTGTACCGCTTAATACGTCCTAGCGTACCGCTCGGTACACAGTACCATACCGTACCAAGCAAAGCTCGAAACTCTGGTACGGTATGAAATTTCTATCTTTAATACTGATAATTGACTTTTCTCCGAGATCATAAAACTACTTTTCAAGCAAATCTATCAATTTGGGTAAGATTTGATCTATCTTTTTCTACCTTATAGCTGTGATGAACAGAATCTCTAATATGCATCACCAGATTATGGGAGTTTATTTGTGATGAACACCTAGAAGCAACATTTTGTTGTTAATGACTTCTTGTGGTAGCATCCTCTTATATTTGCTTCTACCATTAAAGTGCTTCATGAGTAGTGCATGTAAATTAAGCTGTTTTCCAAATCCTTCTGGGTTCCGGCTGTCTTTGCTATTACTTACTCTTGTCATGCCTTTTGTCTCATTCACATGTAGGAATTGACTCGAGTTTATGCAATAATATCACATCCTCCCTTAAGCTGGCTGTCAAATTCATTGACCAGTTAATAATGGCATAAATCATGAGCCCACCTTGGTCCTTACATGAGTAGCTTGCCTACATAGCTTTGGTTTTGCCTCGATTGTTTAATTTTCCAGCTTGTTTTTCCTAAATTACTGTTGATTTTTCTGGTTTGTTTTTCATTTTTGTTATTTGTTCTCGGTGTCTCACTGTGAAGCTACTGTTGTTGATGACTTGATTGCTACAGTTCTACTTTGACCCTGTCAGTGGTTATGAATTTCGCTCTCTAAAGGATGTTTTTCGCTATCTTGAAACTGGTGACATTCATAGCTGTGTAAACAAACCAAAGAAAAGAAGTATTGATGACATCCATTCCTTAGAAAAGGAATCACATGTAAGTGTATGTCTGGTCCATCTTTAGCAAAGTGCAACCTTATCTATGCCAACTTGTTCTAGCTTTCTTGATTTATTCTTTTCTGTCTTCCTATCTGTATGGTGTGTTTGTATTATGTATACTTGAATTTTTATCCTTTTGCACTTATTTTTTGTGACAATGAAGTTAATGTTTATAACTGATAAAATTAGAAACTTTCTATATATGTCTGAACCTGGACATATTTAGTCAATTGTATGAGGATTCTTCATAGCAAGTGATTTAGCAGAGGAAGATAACAATATAACAATAATTTCAAATCATAAGGTTAACAACAGAATTTTTTTGTTCATGGGCAATTTGACATATGCAAATCAACTAACAAGCAAAGTAGCTAATGATTGAGACAGATTCTAGAACATCAATTCCCAATTCAGTATATTTGGCAAGTAGAAGAAATGAGGTCCTTATATAAGGATACAAGTGTAGGTAGCTACCTGGTCCTCACATCAGAGATATAAGATTCATGATAGAAGTATTACTAGCAAACTGGTCCTAATATCTTTTGGGAACAGAAAGCTGACCAGCAAGGTGAACATTACCAGACTTAATAAGTGATTGGAGGAGGTTAATATTCATTTAGAATTGCTCAATGAGCTGGGAGTAGTGGTGTTCTATATAGATGTACAGTTTTAGAATGTTCTCTAAAATGGTAGCACAAAGGAGGTGTTCAGGCTGATAATTCATTGCCAAACCACACAGGACCACAAGGGACCCATGGAGGACTATAAGCAGCGTCAATCAAAGTTGTGAATTTTCGAATGTCATACGATAACAAAATTTAGTAGTGTATCTTCAACACAATTTGAAACTAGATCTGACTTAATATAAGCGATCCTACCTTGAGAAAGATTTGTGTGATCAAGAATCAGTGATCATTTTCTGAGATCGTTGATGGTTCTGTGAACCATGCAATTCCAGTTACTGCTACATTGTGCTAGCTGAAGTGTATAGAGCTGTTCGCTAATTGGGAATGACAATAAGACAGGAACTAACTGTTGAGATAAGAGGAAAAACGCAAATATATTGAAATAAACTGCTAATCGATTTCATGAAATGGCATGATGTTTCATCAAACTTGATGGACCAGCACACCTCTATTTAGGATAGTTTCTTGCTCTTTTTTAAAAAAGATGGCCAAATACTTAGGACCTGATAAGATGTTCAGAAATTGCTTTTTGTGATTATAAGGTTAGATTGAAATAAAATAAAATACATTTTAGTTCAAAGTTCTATAAGGATACAGATCTGTTCATTAAATCCGCAGACTGTTCTCTGCTATTGGTGACAAAAAGTTACATAAGGTACTTGTGGAGGAATCAGCTTAAGAAGACCCGAGAATAAAGGAATAAAGATTAGTGATAAAAATTGTAGATGAATTAAATTCATGAGTCAAGAAAGAGGGGCAGTAGGGCAAGACTTGAAATAAATATATCTGAAAATCAATTTAGTTTTATGTTTGAAAGATCAACAATAGGAACTAATTATTTATTAAGATAATTAATGAAAAATTATAGAGGAAAAAAATATTTGCATATGATTTTTATTGATTTAGAGAAAACCTAATAGAGTTCATAGAGATTTATTATGGTGGGTCTTACATAAGAAATGTGTGTTCATTATAGAGGATATCTATGATAGTGTAGCTATTGGTGTTAGAACTAGTAGCTATATCATGGATTTGATTGTTGTTGGACAAACAAATGCTTTATGGATTTGAATATTGAGCATTTAAGAAACAATATATACAAAAAAATAAGTCTGTGTTGTTGTCTTGTTGAAATGTGAATATTGAAGCGGATGTGTAGAGCTACTAGGAAAGATAAGAAAAAATATATTTTTATTCGTGAACGATTAGGTATTGCTTCGATAGAGGATAAAATGAGATAAAATCATTTAAGATAATATGGATGTGAGTTCGGGAGACCTACAAAATACAGTAGTTAGAAGAGCTAAAATGATTACTATTAATGGTATGTTAGAGTAGAGGTAGAAGAAGAAGATTAAAAATACTTTAATAGAAACTATAAATAAAGATATAAATACGCTTAACAGAACATATGACTTTTTATCTCAATGGTGGCAAAAGAGTCATGTTGTCGATCCTAAATAGTTGGGATTTATGGCTTTGTTGTTGTTGTGACAAAAATCGGAAAGACAAAAGCAAAAACTTAGATAAGAGGGAAGGGATAGGAAGAAAAGAGTTATATAGCCTAGTTACTAAACATTGAACTAGTAGTAGCATATTAGAACAGCAACTTTATGATGTTTGAGTTTACTTGACGGAAGTATCCTAGTATCACAAAGATCAGCATTGCCCTCAAATAGTTTTGAATGGAAGTGAGTGATAGATACTTGTTTTCTGGTGAGATATATCTCTTACACAAAAGTGGGGCACCAGACTTGGGAAAAGTTCCCAAGGAATCTTATGTGGTCTTACAAGGGATGATATCAATTCCAAAGCACCTTTTTCTAGTAGGCCAACTGCCTGCTTTTGTGCTTTTTTATCAGTCATTTTCCTCTTCCAGTAGGAGCTTACAGGCTATAGCTCATATCCTCCTTGTCTGATAACACCAACTGACATAAAAGAAGTTGTAGCTAATGACAAAATATTTGAGAACGAAAACTAGAAGGTTTGTCACTTAGGTGACTGGATATGGTTTTGAAGGCATATATGGATATTAGGGTTCTGGTACAAGGAGAGAGTATGATGATTTGGTGTGGCTTGGTTCATTTGGTAAATGTGGCTGATTTTTATCTTTGTAATGAAGTTTACTACAAATTAAGCAAGGTGATATGGATGGTCAAATTTGGTTTACTTTTTGGTTGAGATAGAGGTGGACTTGGGATTTATTATTATTTTTTCTCCGTCTGTGCAAGTGAGCATGATTTGCATAGAAGCAGAGCTGTTTTTTGTCTAGGTGCTGACAGTTCTTATCAATAATTGAGGAAAATAGGTGAGTATGTGACCTATGGTTGGAGATTATCTGAAAGATTTTGCAGATGCCAACAAATACAGTGAAAGAGGATCATCGTGTGAAGAATATAAATGATCCCTTAATTGTATTGTTGGAAGTATATTCCATTACTTGCATTTAAGTATAATTTTTTTAGATTTGACATTGTCATGCATCTTGAACCAAGGATTGACATCTTGTGCCGATCGGCAGTGCTGGTCTTTGGCCAGACTAGTACATATTGGTCTATACTGACATATCATGTGTTGGTATGTTGGAACATGCCGAAAGATCAAAAAATGCCCTAGAAATTCCCTGAAAATACCTAAAAATTAGGAAAAAAATCTAAATTTGGGTATTTTAATTAGAACCAAATGCAGTATTAGTTTAATTTCAATGAAAACATATCCAAATAAGAAAGGGATAGCAGATATATCTTTTTCGAACGTTGAGGAGCATCTTTGCGGCATGTTCCACATAATTAAAAAGCTGTGATTATGCCTAATTAGCCCTAATTTGGCACTATAAACATGTGATTCATCCTAATCATCATTAACTAGAAAGAATGGTGCTAATCATGTCATAAATTACCAAGTAGTAAGGGAATATGTACCTTTTAGTTAGAGTAATCGTCCTCCAAATGAATTGTTAGAATGCCTTAAACCTCTCAATTGAGCCTCTAATCACCAAATATCAGCTTTAATTGAGAACAAGAGTGAGGATTTATGAGAAAGAGAGAGTGATTGAGTGAGAAAGAGTGTTAGAAGATGTGAGAGTGAAAGAGGGGGAGGGAATGGGGTTAAATAGCCATTCAAATGGGTCCAATGTTCAAATTGACTGTTGGAACCAAATCACTCTGTGCCGTTGGTTGACTTTGGTCGAAATCAGACCATTACATGTTGGTAACGATTAAATATCGACCATTTGTCCAGTACAGGGTGGTCTGTATTCCAATCAGCTGACAGATTGGTACGTAGCGCCTGTACCATACCATTTTGGGCGGTACATCAAACCATGTCTTGAACTACTGTCATAATTTGCATGTTGTATCTATTGGCAAAAGGAAAAGAATATTGTATTCAAAATATAATCGAGTGCTGTTGTAGTAATTGTTTAGATTCATTGGATTTCGTAGGAGCCATTGTTATCTTATTTTTTTCCATCAACAAGATGGCAACCTCTAGTACAACTATCCGATGAATATTATTGACATCATACAAGTATCTACATGTTTTAGGAGCATGGATGAAAAGCTAGTCCAGTTGAAATATCCAAGAACCAGGGTGTAAAATAAGTAGCCAATATAGGAAGAACACAAATAACAATGTTCTCGTGCTCAAGGCAGAATGCATCAATCTGAGCACAAAATACTGCAGCACATATTTGAGGTACAAATACTAGGCACCCAACACCAAACAAGTCCATCACCAAGCACCACAAGTTAAATGGATCAATGAATGGAACTGGAAGCAAAACCATTTGAAATAACTAGACAAATATTTGGAGCAGAAGATGAGCTTGTATCAAATAAAAAGTAAGAATGATGAGTGCGAACACGATATAACATTTTAAGTTATGAACTGTATATTATTTTCAAAGTCAGGTTTTGAATTCCTTGGATGTTGAAATGGACAAAATACTTTAGTTGTCTTTAAACATCTGTGCTAGGTTTGTCAAATGCTCCAGTGGGGCAATCGAGGGCTTCAAGTGTATTTCTTTCAGCCATAGTTCCTATAATAATATATAGCTAAATTGAATAAAATTGAACAAGGATATCAAAGAAGTCACTGACCACTTGATATTGCCCTACTTTCCTCAAAATAGCTAGCGTGGTCATTATCTGCTCACTCCACCCATGTTGCCTTCATCTAGATAGAGTATATCATTTTAAAAGGATACTCGTCTAGCGTTAACATATCTTACCAAATATTTTGTAACAATTTCTAGATGCCCAGTTGGGTTTTTATTTTGACTTATTTATTTATCTTAATCAAGTTCATCTTAGATACTAAGCAATTTTCTCCTGGAATATCCCTTTGCAGCCTCCTGCAGCCAAAAGGGTAGAACATAGAGGGACTACAGTAAAGAAATGCCTGTTTCCAGGTGTGAGAAATAACTCAGATGTGAAAATGGTGACTCAGGTCAACGGGTCTCCTGGAAAGTCACAATTCCATCCAGCTCGTGTCATAGAAACAAGTAAATCCATTAACTTCTTAATAGCATGAAGTTGGTAATGTTGCTTTCAGTAGTGAAGAGACTCGATCCATATTTTCTTTGTGAATATACCTGATAATGCAGTCAGACTTGTGTAAAGACTAGAAGCAGCAAAAGAGATTTGAAATTTGACCCTCTGATTCATGCTCTTGCAAAACAGGTGTGGGAGAAGCTGATACAGGTTCAATGACGTTAGTCAATATTAAGCACCATGATAGAGGTGATGTGGCAGAGATTAAAATAGACCCAGAGCTCAATTCAGTGCAGCAAGAACTCAAAGTTTCAGGAGAAGTGTTGGAACCAGGTAAAGAAAGTGTCAAGCCAGCAATAGAAGATCAATCAACCATTTTTAGCTCTCATCTCTCTGGTTCACAAAATGTTACATCATATGGTCCTTCACTGGGAAAGCAGCTGAATGAATCGAACAAGTTACAACATGTGTCGGGCTTGCCAGCTTTGGAAGGCAATTTGTTGGAGGGAAAAAACTTGGTTTTAAAGGAAAAGGAGCAAATGGATTTCAAGAAGCCGAAAAGGAAAAGTGTGAATGGATCAAGAAAAAAACAGGGTATGAGAATAATCACAATGCCACACCGAGCATCTCCAAGATTGGCTGCACTTAGGGCTAATACGTTGGTGAATTCTGCACTTGTTGAAGAGTTTTATGGGACCGAGGCACACCAAGTGAATTCATCGAGTCAGGATCATGGTACAAAATACACACCCGTGGTTGACCAACAAGAAATGTTACCTGGGGTGGACTTTGAACATTCTAAGAAGCTTGAAAGCAAGGATTTTCTTGGAGAAGAAGCTACTTTGGAAAATCTCGCTGGATTAGAAGAAAAGAGCAAAGATAAACCAGTGTCACAACTCACATCACCATTTGGAGATTCGTGGCCAGACCCATGCATAGAATTTGCTTTCAGGACACTCATCGGCGATATTCCGGTTTCGGATAATACTGTAGTATTCCAAGACTATCCCCAACAGCAGCAAATGAGCTCAGCTATAAGACAATCCCCGAGAAGCTCGGATGCATTAACTCTGCGTAGTAGTGGAACCGTCGACCAAACCATGCATCTCGGCCGGTTGGAGCCACCGAATAAGAATAATCATGTGTTATCCTTTGGAGACATCACAAGGCCTTGCTTTTTGGAAAAAAGCCTGCAGTCCACAAAGAAGCTGGAGGTAAGTCATCAGAGGTCAGAACTGAATCCATAGCTTATACAACACACGATGGAGCTAAACCATGTGAAATAATGACATGGCGTAAATATTCTTTTGGACTTTGACCTTCTTGGTGCCTTCTGAGGCAATGGATTCCCCTCAAATACTGGTGATAAGACTCTCCCATTAAACCCTTGTGGTTTAGGTTGTGTGGTAATTGACAGAAGGGGTTCAATGTGTTTAAAACAAGATAAACCCTGTTTTGATCTGCACTCTATCTTTTGAAAACTTGGCCTGTAAATGGTGATATCTGGTATCAAGTAATTTGGTACAGCAACCAGCTCATTCATTGTGTTGTTTTAGGTTCTCCTCAAGTAGATTCCCTAAAAATTTTGCTGCTTGTAAGGGCAATTGGACTCGCACGGCTGCTCTTTTAACTGACTCTGTAGGTTGAATTTTGTAAATCTTTAGGTCTATAGAACAATGTGGGCCTTTGTTCTGCCTGGTGAAGAACTCATAGGCTAAATTATGTCACAACTCATGAGCCATTTGACCATTTAGCTGCATGTTTTTCACTCTGGCGTTTATTTATTTTTTTTAGATTTATGCTTATGAGTTGTGACCAAAAATTTTATATTGGTTGTTAATGGTCTAATGTGACCATTCACATGCATCCTATTTATTCATCATTAATGTCCTCTTCTATTACTTGAAATCATCACTCTTTCCTGTCATATTGATTGTTCTGATTTAGTTCTAATGACCACCGACTTCATGTTTCGAACAATTCAAGCAACTACATGGATCCAACTAGATTTTAGATTTAATGTGACCCAAGCCGAAGAATAATTATATGGGTTCATACCTTTTCATAAGGATACCGAAAGAAAGACTTGGAGGTGGATGGATGGTGGTGCCTAATATATATTATATAAAATTTTAGCACATATTTGATATTGGATTATTTTAGGATATAATTGATCACCTCAATTTTCATTTTTGTTTTGGTAAATTGTAAGCATATAGGTTTATAGGATAAGATTTTGAATTCTTAATTTAAGATAAATGTGTTAGGCATACTTTGATTCATATATCGTCATTAAACTAATGTGTTGGGATTTACATAGATCACTGAGATCCCAACATGGCTCATATATAATAAGCAATTTAAAAGTCATCCAGAAAACAACATTTTTCTTTCCAGAAATTAATTCTTCACTGTACTTTTTTTTTTTCTTGGTGTGTGGACTGCATGAGAATTATGTTTTCCTGTTCATTGTGATCATTTCCATCACTGGGCTCTCCCATAACCCGCCATCTGTATTCCTCTTCTTCGTTTCAAGGTTCTGATGAAGTCCAAGTCTTACAAATTGGCTTCTCTCCTTCAAATTAGGACACAGTTTTTGCCCTCGCATTGTAAGAAGGGGGTGTGAGCTGTCGGTGAGGAGGGGGGGAAGCTCGCCTGAGCTCGTCGAAGCGATGGATGTCGAAGTTCCTGGCCTTCATCAGGCGTTTCTGCCGGGCGGCGAAGCGTGTGGCGAAGAAGCCCTCGAAGGAGGGCTCCCTGGAGGTCCTCAGGAAGAAGGCGTAGCCGGCCATGAAGTAGATGGAGGTGATGTAGAAGCAGATCGGCTCCATGACGTCCCAGGAGAGCTCCCAGAAGGTCAACCGCATGAACGCCGCCGTCTGCGCCGCCAACAGCCCCAGCCCGCAACAGAGCTCCCGTCTCACGTGCGCCGCCGCGCTCCGATCGATCTCTGCCTTCGTCGCCTCCATCTCCCTGAGCTCTTCTCTCTCCGCGTCGCTCCAGCGGGCCGGTGATGGCGCGATGACGGTCTCGATCGCTTTGGCCACCTGCAGAAGACACGGAAGGTAGAAAAAGATGTACTCACTCTGGTGGCAGTCCATTTGTCAACGCTTTCAGATCGAACGAGAACAAAATCCTAAACCAAATTGCAGCAACAAGTTCGGAAGGAAAAAAAAGGAGCAATCTTTGATTGCCAAACCAACGAATAATTAGAGATCTATCTCAGCCTTGGACAATCAAATGGTTCAAGTTGCATCTATAAATAATGGGATACCATCACAAGACCTCTCTTTTGATCTTATAGTCCAGTTTCTCAAATTCGTATTGTTTTCTTGGAAAATAAGATCAAAAGATTCCATTTTTAATGCTGTTAGTACGTAATTTCCGCAAGAGTATGTGGGGAAGCATGAATCATATTGTTAGGGTCTTCGTCTCCGGCCAAAAGTTACCATATCAAACACGGGTCGAGTCTCTTGTTATGACCTCTTCCTTCAGTTCCTGCTGAAAGAGAATAGAAACACCCGGAGAAAAATGGAATCAGACAGCAATCCTGTCTCAATGTCACTAAACTTTGCAACCTCCGAATTGAAACTAATCCGCTTTAAATCTTCAAAGAAAGCATTGGATCAAGCTGTGAAACTAAGCAGAGAGAAGAAACTGTGAACCGTACCTCTTCCGGCCGTAGAAAGACCACGTTGCCCCACACGACCACGGCTCCAGACTCATCCAGCGATCGGGCGACCTCCATGCCCCGGTCGCCGCCCGACGCCTCGCAGCAGATCCGGACGAACTCCGCGTGGGAGACGCAGCTCTTCCCCGTAGCCCTCAGCCTCGCCCTCGCAGCATCCACCCTCGCCACCGGCGGGCGCTTCTCCTCCTCTTCCTCTTCCTCCTGCTCCGCTGCCGCGGGGATCAGTGCCGACGGCGGAAGGAGCAGGTCGAGGCGGATCCGGTCCGGGCTGAGGCCGCAGATCCGCTCGAGCAGCCGGTCACCGAGGGGGAGCGCGTGGCGGTCGGGCGGCAGGGCGGGGTGGAAAATGGGCCGCTTCTGGACGAAGGAGGAGAGGAAGCGCCGGAGGAGCCCGTGCTCGTCGCGGGAGCCAGAGTAGAGGAGGTGGCTGCTGGCCCGAGAGGCGGAGGAGGAGGTGGCGGGGGAACCGACCCTGGTGATCTGCCACAATCGATGAGCTAGGGTTTTACGGAATCCCGCCATATCGAAGACAGACAAAAAGGGAGCGGGAAAAGAAGAACGATGAGTTGGGGTAAGGAGGAGGAACGGCGAAATATATAGATGGTGGGTAGCAGGGATGAACGACTCGAAAGCGCGAGCGAACGTATCGATGCGGGGTATCATATCGCGATTATTCCTCGGGAGTCAGAGCATATGCTAAGACTGGCAGTAACGGACGGAGATGTGCGCTTCGCCTTAGCTTTGAGATGCGTACCGGGTGATCCTTTCTCCACTGCCCGTGCCGCTGGCATTCGGTTTTCGACTCCTAATTTAACACTAATTTGATGCAATCGTTGTTTAGTAGCGCACAATCAAAAGTACCCGACAGGTCGGCGTAACTAATTTTTACTCCGATCGCAAAGGATTTACCACACAACCTCTGAGCCTTCACACAATTGATGGAGGAAGCGCCACGTGGCAAACCGAGATGAGGATGGCGACGGGGCAAGAAGGTTTTTTGGATGTGACGTCACCTCTGTCATTTCCGGCGGAGGCTGATGGGGAGGGGGCGGGGGCGGCACGTGTGCGACGGGAGAGGCGTATGGAACAGCGACCGTCCGCTGCGCGAGAGCGCCTTGTGCGGCTTCCGGTCACGCAACCACGTTCCCCGCGCCCCGCGGAGACCGTGACGGCGTTTGCGTGTCCATGATTCCGGGGGCCCGAAACATGGAGGCACGTCAGCTCGCTCATGTGATGTTCCCGGTAGTGTCGTTGTACAGCTCCTCGTTCGTCGGGCCAAAACGACGGGAGATCCAACCGGAAACAATAAATAATGGTATGGTCTCGTGGTAAAAGCTCGGTCAGGAACCAAGCATGGATAACAAATGATGGCATGTCTCGTATTAGAAATTAGATCGGGAAAACAATGTGGGCGTTAAATTAAATTCGATTAAATTTTGATGATAATTATCGATCAATAAAAAAAAATAATTATAATAATTTTTTTTAAAAGATAATATTGATGGAAAAGACTTTTCTATTTACATATCCTATATTGTTTTGTTATAGACTTAGTTAGTTTTATCTAAGTCATATAATATTTTTATCTATAATCTTTTTATGACTCTTTAAAAACATGTAAAAAAGAAGATAGGTTAGATACAACATTTTACTAATGATTCATAAGTAACTATTTCAGTAATAAATTTCGTAAGCTACACTATCCTAAAGGCTCATCCAATCATGTGTACCTAAGTAACTCCAATGTGCTAGTTAACACTCCACACTATTGGAAAATCTTGGGCGATATTACATGTGCAGCAAAAGAATAAAAAATAAAAATCTTAGATTTCCACATAAAATAGTTTCTTGTCGTCATGCAAAAATTGGTATGCAAAAATCTGCGAAATCAAAATATCACGCGTATTAAGGGATGTGTCCTCTTCTCTAGCAGTGATCCACAAGACAGGGACTGCGAAGAAGCTCCTCAAATAGCTGTTCAAATCTCCTCATTACGTGCACATGCAATCAAGAAAGGATCGACCCTTCTTGTTGTCCATACGTCGCAAATAGGGGTTGTTGGCTAAGGAGGAGAGGGAGAGAGGAGAATATGATGTGGCAACCAAAAGAGGTCTAGCCTATGACCCTTTGGTTCCCTCCTATTTATAAAGGCCCCCTATCAACTTAACAATAATAGATCATGCCTTATTGGGTACTAGATCTCCATCTAACCACACCCAAGTCTATTAGATTAATGGGTCTTTACCCAATAATCTCTCATTAGCTCTTATTGAATCTCATCTATAGGATCCAATAATTCAATGGCTTATTGGATGCCCAATAAGATATGAGCTCCAACAGATATATTATATCCGAATCTTTACTCGTTGTGACACCTACCATATGTGTGTAACCCTCTAGGCCTAATATTAAGATGGTCGCGAGTCATACCTATCGGAACTTCTTCTAGCTCAATGAATTATTATCTCTATAATAATTCACTCAACTAATCGACGATGAATGTATTATGCCACTACATCGCAGTCCCCAAACGATACAGGGGAATCCAATCTATTGAACCTATTTATCTTCAATTACTATGTATCTATAGTCTCTTATCCATCTAATATCCCAGAGACTATATACCGGACATGGTGTTATCAGGCTCATACAGTTTCTACTCAAGTCTTGCCCTAATCAGATTCTCCCGAAGAACTCTTTCTCTCCCAATCCAAATGACACTCGCTAAGGATTTGCCTAAGCAAGAATACATGAGATATTCCTCTTATGATATCGAGAGAGGATGATCCTCTATTGATACTTAATAGCCCTCATAAGATTAGCTAACACTCCCAATGAATGGTTATGCTAGATCTATAACTTCTAGGTTTATAAGTCTGGTATCAAAGAGTGAAGTATTCATATAAAATATCCTTGGTGTCACATATACTTACCGTATGTGTGTGACCTTCTATGTCTAATATCGAACTAGTAGTAAGTCATATCTGTCAAAACTCCTTCTGGCTTAGTAAAGTATTATCTCTATAATAATTCACTCAACTCATCGACTATGGACATACTAGGTTATTGCGCCACAGTCCCAAGATGATAAAGAAATACAATCCATTAGACATATCTATCCTCAATGATCCTAGCTAGATATTTGCCTAAGCAAGAATAAATAGAATATTCTTCTCATAACACTGAGAGAAGTGCTAGTCATAGGTGCCCAGCAAGCCAATCACGTGAGTGATGGCACGTGTGACTTGATACAGAATCTTTTTGCTAATTATATTTTGGCGTATATCACTTTATAACTATTGCATAAATGCATATATATATATATATATATATATATATATATATATATATATATATATATATATATATATATATATATATATATATATATATATATATATATATATATATTATGATGTCCTTAGATTTGTGCAATGGGAATCGGATCGTGATGAGATCACGATAATGAGATCGATTCACTTTTAAACACATATCCTAAATAATCCCGGTCATAGGTTACTCGAGAGGGACATCGTGATAACCGGATAGACTGGTGTGCTGTATACCCGTCCATATGATGGATGCAGCTGGTCTCATAGCTGCTCGTGTAGGGACACTAGGGATACAGTACAGGTGCTCATTGGAGAATGAGTTCACTGATTGATCCGCTTACGGAATGCTGGATGGTTGATGATGCCTTATTGTTAGACAGCGATTCCGTAGTCCTAGTGGTGTATCTGATCCTTAAACTTGAGACACCAAGGATGTCCTGTATGAGTGCTCCACTCTTTGATACCAGACTTATAGGTTTGGCTATCCCAAATCTAGTACAGCTGGTCATTGGGAGTGGTAGTCGACCTTACGAGGGCTATTGAGTGTCGACAAAGGATCATCCACTCTCGGCGTCATGAGAGGAATATCCCATGTGTTCTTGCTCAGACAAATCCCTGGCCAGGGTCATTCGGGTTGAGAGAGAAAGAGTTCTCCGGGAGAATCCGATTAGAGCGAGACTCGAGTAGAAACCGTATGGGTCTGACAACACCATGCTCGATATACGGTCTCTGGGATATTAGATGGATGAGGGACTATAGGTACATGGTAACTGAGGACAAACAGGTCCAATGGATTGGCTTCCCCTGTATCGTCTGGGGACTATGGCGTAGTGGCCTAGTACGTCCGTAGTCGATGAGTCGAGTGAATTATTACAGAGATAATAATTCACTGAGTTAGAAGGAGTTCTGACAGGTATGACTCACGGCCAGCTCGATATTGGGCCTAGAGGGTCACACACATATGGTAGGCATTGCGATGAGTAGAGGTTCGGATATTAGATATCCGACGGAGCCCTTGTCTTATTGGATGCAGATCCAATACCCACTAGGGAAGGACCCATTAGGGTTTGACATGGAATCTCTATAAATAGGAGGGATTCACAGCCTCATAGGCTAGAGTCTTTGCTTGCCCTTCCTATTCTCCTCTCCCTCTCCACCTCAGAGTAGGCCTGGAGTTTTGAGGAGCGTCGTCGCAACCCTGCTGTGTGGATCACCGCTAGAGAGGAGGACGCTTGACCTCCTTCACCCTCTCCTAAGGATCTGCAAGGAAACAGGGATATACGATCTCCCTAGGTAACACAATCTCTATACGCAGTTTTGTGTTTTACGGATTTTTGCGCACCAATCTTCGCACGACGACGAACATCTTTTTGGGAATCGGGGATTTTTGTTTTCTTGTTCTTCCGCTGCGCATATGATGTCGCCCCCCATGATTTCCCAACAGTGGTATCAGAGCCAGGTTGTTCGTGCGAATGATTGGTTTTGAACTGCGTGTGTTGTGTTTAGGAAGAATATTGACGTCAAAATCGTTGACGCAAAAGCGAGGAAGGGCAGCAACAGTTGCTGCCCTCGATCTGCATGCCTGCAGCCACCTGCAGCGGCAGCCTCAACCGCAGCCAAGCAGCACAGCGCCGGCGCATCCGTAAGCGCTGTGCCTGCAGCAGCCGGTCGGCGGTCTGCTTGCAGCAGGCTTGCTGCTGGCGGGGCTGGCAGTCCACGGGTAGAGGCGCCGCAGGGCAGTGGCGCCTGCCACCTCTGCTCCCGCGGGCGAAACCCCCCCACAAGGGCGGCCGCCCGGCGGTACAGCACCGTCTGCGGAGGCAGCGGCGCCCGAAGGGGGCACCCACCCGTAGCGGTATCGCCGCCAGCGCGCGTGCCGCCTGCAGGCGAGGGCAGTGCCCTCGCCCCGCCGCACAGGCCGCCGCCGGCAGGGTGGCGGCGGCGGCAGCAGCGAAAAGGGGAAAGGGTATTAGGGTTTTCTGGGCAAAAGATAGTTTTGCCCCTCGGAATTTGAGAAATTCCAGTTTCTGTCTTTTGTCCAAATTACAAAAATACCCTTAGGAATTGAGAAATTCCCTACATGTCCCTGATTTCAGAAAAATATTAATTAATTAAAAGGTTTAGTTGATTATTATTTTATTATTATCTAGTAGTCGTACATGATGATGATTATTTATACATGTGATGTATGATGTGTTGACGGATTATCATGGACCGTGTGATGTGTGTACTTGTGATTATTATTATTGAGGTCTGCGAACCTCCATTATATTTCTCGTTTATTGTCGGGCCTGCGTGCATATGATTAAGTTGTAATCACATGAGGAGGCGCAGCGGGAGCGTGGAAGCGATAGTAGGACCCACGAGACGGACGATCGTGATGCATGGAGATGCATCAAGATGTCGACGGAACCGATGAGGACGAGATGGACGATCACATGGCATGGAGATGCACCGTTGCACACATAGATCTTGATGTGAGTGATTAGGCCTACTGGCTCGGGCCTAATCATATTAGGTTGTGGTCCATGATCATCTGATGTGATTGCTTATACACATACTAGATATGTATATATATTTGCATGCGATGTAGATATATATTAAATATGTATATGTGTGACATGTCATATTAGGAGACCAAACTATAGAAATATCTCTCGATAATATTAAGTCGGTAAACGTGAGGCAATTAGATTGACCCACGTGGCCTTCCATCGTTATGAGTAGGAACCGATTCATAGTGTAGGTTGAGTTGGTCGAGTCCCTCGAGACTCACCTATATCGCGATTCGCTATCTTGCTTACGACATAGAGATGTCACCGGTGACCTGAGGGCATGGTATGCTTGGTCGAGTCCCTCGAGGGTATATCATCAAATCAGACTCATCTTGTAACGAAGGTGTTGACTTAACCGAGCATCATGGTTGGTCGAGTCTCTCGAGGCCATGGTGATTCGGAGGCCGAACAGGACGGGAATCACAAGGAGTTGTGATCGGCAAGAGTTGCCTACCTTTTAGGCTTAGTGTGATTGGTCGAGTCCCTCGAGGTTACACTAAGACGCTGATTGGATCCTGATCCCCACTAGAAGTCTGCCGGAGACTTCCGTTTCACGTGCTGAGGGTGTCGCGTGACTCGTTAGTAAAATAGTGGGAGCATATTAAGATAGAAGTCCATATCTTGATAGTTTATTTCTTGCAAAATCTGCATATTATTCATTTCTACTACATCTTTATTTTCAGAAAATGTCGCTTTCAAATCCCTTACGTGGCATACTTGATGTCAACCGCCTCACTGGTCCAAATTATACGGATTGGCTCCGTAACTTGAGAATTGTTCTCACAGCGGAGAAAATCGTGTACGTCCTTGATACAGTGATGCCTACGCCCGAAGAAGGGGCAAGCGAGGATGAGATCGCTCGCTACGTGAAGTACATTGATGACTCCACTCTTGCTCAGTGCTATATGTTGGGCTCTATGACTCCAGAGTTACAGAGACAACATGAAAAGATGGATGCCAGATCCATTCTCCTACATGTCCGCAAATTGTTTGAGGAACAGGGAAGGACTCAACGATATGAGATATCCAAGAGCCTTTTCCGCGCTAGGATGACTGAGGGGACACCGGTTCAGAACCATGTCCTAAAGATGAATGAGTGGATAGAGAAACTCACGGGTCTAGGAATGGTCCTAGAGGATAACTTGTGTGTTGACATTGTGCTTCAGTCCCTACCAGATTCCTTTTCACAGTTCATAATGAATTTTAATATGAACAAGCTTGAGGTGACTCTCCCAGAGCTCCTCAATATGTTGAGGGAGGCAGAGAGTACTATTAAGAAAGAGAAGCCAATTCTCTACACTGGTGAGACCAGAAAGAAAAGGAAAGCAGAAAGGTCCCTTAAGAAGGGAAAGGGCAAGGGCAAACAAGGTAAAGTAAAGGTTGCTAAGAAAGACCCAGCAAAGGACAAAGGCCAGTGCTTCCACTGTGGTAAAGATGGGTATTGGAAGAGAAACTGCAAAGAGTACCTTGCAGAAAGGGCGAAACAAAAGCTTAATGAAGCTTCAGGTATATTCATGATCAGTCTCCATTTGTCAGACTCTTATGATAACACATGGGTATTGGATACCGGTAGTGCTTATCATATATGCAATTCGTTGCAGGTTCTAGCAAGGCCTAGGAGACTAGAGAGAGGCGAGATGGACCTCAAGATGGGTAATGGAGCAAAAGTTGCTGTATTAGCTGTTGGCGAGGTCGCCCTACATCTGCCTAGTGGAGCTTTTATTGCATTAGATGCATGTTATTTTGTTCATTCTATTATCAAAAACATTATCTCCATTTCATGTTTAACAGTTAGTGGATATAAATTTGTTTTTGAGAACAATGGTTGTTCGATATTATTAGATGATAAGATCATCACGAAAGGAACATTGCATAATGGTTTATTTATGTTAGACACCACTCCACATATCATGAATGTAAATATGTCCAAAAGGAAACGAGATGAGTTGAACATTGCATACCTGTGGCATTGTAGGCTAGGTCACATCCATGAAAGAAGGATTCAAAAGTTGCTAAATGATGGATATCTAGATCCATTCGACTATGTGTCTTATGCAACTTGTGAGCCTTGCATTCGTGGAAAACTGACCAAATCTCCATTTAATAGAACTGGAGAGAGAGCCAATGAGTTGTTGGAACTCATACATAGTGATGTATGTGGACCCATGTCAACTCATGCCATTGGAGGTTACTCCTACTTCATTACATTTACTGATGATTTCTCAAGGTATGGATATGTGTACTTAATAAAGTACAAGTCCGAGGCCTTTGAGAAATTCAGAGAGTATAAGAATGAGGTGGAGAACCAGATTGGAAAGAGTATCAAAACTCTTCGATCAGATCGAGGAGGTGAATACTTAAGTACAGAGTTTACTCAGTTCCTCAAGGACCATGGGATATTATCCTAATGGACACCTCCTTATACACCTCAGCTCAATGGTGTCTCTGAAAGGAGAAATCGTACATTATTAGATATGGTACGGTCCATGATGAGTTTCGCTGACCTACCCATCTCATTCTGGGGATATGCCCTAGAAACCGCAGCTTACCTTCTGAACAGAGTTCCAACTAAGTCGGTAGTGTCTACACCATATGAGATATGGAAAGGGAAGAAGCCTGATCTTAAGGTTGTTAAGATTTGGGGCTGCCCTGCCTAAGTTAGAAGACACAACCCCGATAAGTTAGAATCAAGGACAGAGCGATGCAAATTTGTGGGATACCCCAAGGAAACTTGTGGGTATTATTTCTATCATCTCGAGGACCAAAAGGTCTTTGTAGCTAAGAGAGCAGTGTTCCTTGAGAAGGAACACATTCTTGACAGAGACAGTGGGAGAATGATAGAATTGAGCGAGGTTGGAGAACCAAGCTCAAGCACCACTCTACAGTCCGAGTCTGTTCAGGTACCTAATACACAAGTATCAACTTTATGCAGGTCTGATAGAGTATCCCATCCTCCTGAGAGATATGTGGGACATATTAGAGTAGAGGATGTAGAGGATATTGATCCTCAGACCTACGAGGAGGCTATTATGAGTATAGACTCCGGGAAGTGGAAAGAAGCCATGAATTCTGAGATGGATTCTATGTACTCCAATAAGGTTTGGAACCTAGTTGATGCGCCCGAAGGTATTGTACCCATCGGTTGCAAGTGGATCTTTAAGAAAAAGATTGGAGTAGATGGAAAGGTAGAGACCTATAAAGCAAGGCTAGTAGCTAAGGGGTATCGTCAAAGCCAAGGTGTTGACTACGACGAAACTTTCTCACCCGTAGCAATGCTAAAATCCATCAGAATTCTATTGGCTATTGCAGCACACTATGATTATGAGATCTGGCAGATGGATGTGAAAACCGCATTCCTCAACGAGAACCTCGAGGAGGAGGTGTATATGATGCAACCTGAGGGATTCGTGTCCAAGAACTGCCCAGATAAGGTGTGTAGGTTACTTAGATCCATTTATGGACTAAAGCAAGCTTCCCGAAGTTGGAACATAAGATTTGATGAGGCAATCAGATCTTATGACTTCGTTAAGAACGAAGATGAGCCTTATGTATACAGAAAGGTAAGTGGGAGCGCTATCACCTTTTTGGTGTTATATGTGGATGACATCCTCATCATTGGGAATGATGTAGGAATGCTATCCATAGTAAAGGCTTGATTATCTAGACACTTCTCCATGAAGGACTTAGGGGAAGCATCCTATATTTTGGGGATTAGAATCTATAGAGATAGATCCAAGATGATGCTTGGCTTGTCCCAGTCCAGGTACATAGAAACCATTATCAAAAGGTTTGGCATGGAAAATTCCAAGAGAGGTCTCATACCGATGAGACATGGGATATCGCTTTCTACGAGTATGTCCCCAAAGACTCCAGAAGAAAGGGTGAACATGGATATGATACCTTATGCCTCAGCAATAGGGTCTATCATGTATGCCATGCTATGTACTAGGCCTGATATAGCGCATGCTCTGAGTGTCACGAGCAGGTATCAGGCGGATCCAAGCTTGGAGCACTGGAAAGCAGTAAAGTGTATCCTTAAGTACTTGAGAAGGACTAAGGATCTTTTACTAGTATATGGAGGTAATAGCCTTAAGGTTGAAGGCTACACTGACTCAAGTTTTCAGTCTGATGTCGATGATAGCAAGTCGAATTCAGGGTATGTGTACACCTTGAATGGAGGAGCAGTGTGCTGGAAGAGTTCCAAGCAAGATATCACTGCTGACTCGACCATAAAGGCGGAGTACATTGCTGCATCAGATGCAGCAAAAGAGGGAGTCTGGGTGAAGATGTTCATAACAGATTTGGGAGTCGTTCCAAATAGCGAGAAGTCGACTTCCTTATATTGCGACAACTATGGGGCGATTATTCAAATAAGGGAACTCGAGTCTCATCAGAAGTGTTCTGAGGAGGTTCCAACTTATCAGAGAGATCGTAACCTGAGGAGATGTAGCAGTGGAAAGAGTTCCATCCGAAGATAACATTGCAGATCCACTAACAAAGTCGTTGTCTCAGATTGTCTTTGAGCGACACAGGAGTTTGATGGGGATCAGACACATAGGTGATTGGCTTTAGGTCAAGTGGGAGATTGCTAGTCAAATGTGCCCAGCAAGCCAATCACGTGAGTGATGGCACGTGTGACTTGATACATAATCTTTTTGCTAATTATATTTTGGCGTATATCACTTTATAACTATTTGCATAAATGCATATATATATTGTGATATCCTTGGATTTGTGCAATGGGAATCGGATCGTGATGAGATCACGATAATGAGATCGATTCACCTTTAAACACATATCCTAAATAATCTCGGTCATAGGTTACTCGAGACATCGTGATAACCGGATAGACTGGTGTGCTGTATACCCGTCCATATGATGGATGCAGCTGGTCTCATAGCTGCTCGTGTAGGGACACTAGGGATATAGTACATGTGCTCATTGGAGAATGAGTTCATTGATTGATCTGCTTATGGAATGCTGGATGGTTGATGATGCCTTATTGTCAGACAGCGATTCCGTAGTCCTAGTGGTGTATCTGGTCCTTAGACTTGAGACATCAAGGATGTCATGTATGAGTGCTCCACTCTTTGATACCAGACTTATAGGTTTGGCTATCCCAGATCTAGTACAACTGGTCATTGGGAGTGGTAGTCGACCTTACGAGGGCTATTGAGTGTCGACAAAGGATCATCCACTCTCGGCGTCATTAGAGGAATATCCCATGTGTTCTTGCTCAGACAAATCCCTGGCCAGGGTCATTCGGGTTGAGAGAGAAAGAGTTCTCCGGGAGAATCCAATTAGAGCAAGACTCGAGTAGAAACCGTATGGGTATGACAACACCATGCTCGATATACGGTCTCTGGGATATTAGATGGATGAGGGACTATAGGTACATGGTAATTGAGGACAGACAGGTCCAATGGATTGGATTCCCCTGTATCGTCTGGGGACTACGGCGTAGTGGCTTAGTACGTCCGTAGTCGATGAGTCGAGTGAATTATTACAGAGATAATAATTCACTGAGTTAGAAGGAGTTCTGACAGGTATGACTCATGGCCAGCTCGATATTGGGCCTAGAGGGTCACACACATAGGGTAGGCATTGCGATGAGTAGAGGTTCGGATATGAGATATCCGACGGAGCCCTTGTCTTATTGGATGCAGATCCAATACCCACTAGGGAAGGACCCATTAGGGTTTGACATGAGATCTCTATAAATAGGAGGGATTCACAGCCTCATAGGCTAGAGTCTTTGCTTGCCCTTCCTATTCTCCTCTCCCTCTCCACCTCAGAGTAGGCCTGGAGTTTTAAGGAGCGTCGTCGCAACCCTGCTGTGTGGATCACCGTTAGAGAGGAGGACGCTTGACCTCCTTCACCCTCTCCTAAGGATCTGCAAGGAAACAGGGATATACGATCTCCCTAGGTAACACAATCTCTATACGCAGTTTTGTGTTTTGTGGATTTTTGCGCACCAATCTTCGCACGACGACGAACATCTTTTTGGGAATCGGGGATTTTTGTTTTCTTGTTCTTCCGCTGCGCATATGATGTCGCCCCCCATGATTTCCCAACAAGTAGATGATCCTATATTGACACTCAATAACCCTTGTAAGGTTGATTGCTAGTCATAGGTGCCAGCAAGCCAATCACGTGAGTGATGGCACGTGTGACTTGATATAGAATCTTTTTGCTTATTATATTTTAACATACATCACTTTATAACTATTGCATATATGCATATATATATATTGTGATGTCCTTGGATTTGTGCAATGGGAATCGGATCGTGATGAGATCACGATAATGAGATCGATTCACCTTTAAACACGGATCATAAATAATCCCGGCCATAGGTTACTCGAGAGGGATATCGTGATAACCGGATAGACTGGTGTGCTGTATACCCGTCCATATGATGGATGCAGTTGGTCTCATAGCTACTCGTGTAGGGACACTAGGGATACAGTACAGGTGCTCATTAGAGAATGAGTTCACTAATTGATCCGCTTACAGAATGCTTGATGGTTGATGATGCTTTATTGCCAGATAGCGATTCCGTAGTCCTAGTGGTATATCTGGTCCTTAGATTTGAGACACCAAGGATGTCCTGTATGAGTGCTCCACTCTTTGATACCAGACTTATAGGTTTAGTTGTCCCAGATCTAGTACAGTTGGTCATTGGGAGTGGTAGTCAACCTTACGAGGGCTATTGAGTGTCAATAGAGGATCATCCACTCTCGACGTCATGAGAGGAATATCCCATGTGTTCTTGCTCAGACAAATCCCTAGCTAGGGTCATTCGGGTTGAGAGAAAAAGAGTTCTCTGGGAGAATCTGATTAGAGCGAGACTCGAGTATAAACCGTATGAGTCTGACAGTACCATGCTCGATATATGGTCTTTGGGATATTAGATGGATGAGGGACTATAGGTACATGGTAACTGAGGACAGACAGGTCCAATGGATTGGATTCTCCTGTATCGTCTAGGGACTACGGCGTAGTGGCCTAGTACGTTCGTAGTCGATGAGTCGAGTGAATTATTACAGAGATAATAATTCACTGAGTTAGAAGGAGTTCTGACAGGTTTGACTCATGGCCAGCTCGATATTGGGCCTAGAGGGTCACACATATATGGTAGGCATTACGATGAGTAGAGGTTCGGATATGAGATATCCGATGGAGCCCTTGTCTTTTTGGATATCCAATAAGCCCTTGAATTATTGGATCCCATTGACGAGATCCAATAAGAGCCCATGAGAGATTATTGGATAGAGATCCACTAATCTAAAAGGCTTGGGTTATTGGATGCAGATCCAATACCCACTAGGGGAGGATCCATTAGAGTTTGATAGGGGACCTCTATAAATAGGAGAGATTCAAAGCCTCATAGGCTAGAACCTTTGCTTGCCTCTCCTATTCTCCTTCCCTTCTCCACCTCAGAGTAGGCCTAGAGTTTTGAGGAGTGTTATCGCAGCCTTGCTGTATGGATTACCGCTAGAGAGGAGAACGTTTGACCTCCTTCACCTTCTCCTAAAGATCTGTAAGGAAACAAGGATATACGATCTCCCTATGTAACACAATATACTCTATACACAGTTTTAAGTTTTGTAGATTTTGCGCACCAATCTTTGCACGACGACGAATATCTCTTTCAGAATAGGGGATTTTGTTTTTCTTATTCTTCCGCTATGCATGTGATGTCGCCCCTAAGATTTCTCATCAATTGTCACTCTTGATGATCGGTTGTACTATATCTGAAACTTCTAAGTCTACAAGTCTGGTATCAAAGAGTGGAGTACACATATAAGACATCATTAGTGTCTCAAGTCTAAGAACTAGATACACCTCTAGGATGACAAAATCGTTGTCTAACAATGAGGTATCATCAACCATCCAACATTCCGTAAGCAGATCAATTAGTGAACTCATTCTCCAATGAGCACATGCACCGTATCCCTAGTGTCCCCACACATGAAACTATGAGACCAATTACCTCTATCATATAGACGAGTATACGACACATCAGTATTTCTAGTTATCTCGATGTTCTTCTCGAGTAATCTATGACCGAGATTATTTAGAGTTTGTGTTTAAAGGTGAATCAATCTTATTATTATGATATCATCATGATCCGATTCTCATTGCATAGATCCATAGACATCACAATATATATAATAGGCTATATAAAGTGAGAAAAATATTAAATAAATAATAAGCAAAAAGAGTGTGTACCATATCACGCGTGTCATCTCTCATGTGATTAGTGTGCATGACACCTATGACTAGCACACACTACTCTACGAAGCTAGAAAACTCCCAAAATGGTTGCTTGTATAATTTATTTTTAGATAGTTTTATCTTTATACGACAACTGCACATAATTTATGTTTACAAGCCTGAAACGACCACAAAAGCTAATCAAAATAGGGCTACCAAACCCATTATAAGCCCTCTGTATGCTATGTAAAATATGAACAAAATCAAAAGATATGAATATACATGAGCATTATATCGAACACCATGGTTACTACTTTGTTCGTGACATTCTCCCCCACTTATTCATTCGACGTCCTCATTGAAGCTTTTGCTTACACTATATCTCCTCGTTTTTGTTGAATCTTTAATTTTTTACTCCAATTGTAATATGCCTTTTGACTCTTAGCTGCTCTCTGCTATTGTTGTTGAGTAATCAAACTTTGATTTACCATGCTGCTTCAACTCGTCAATGACTCTGACTCTAGTGTGATATCAATCTAGTTATGCTGATCTTTGTTGGTTCTTATAGATCCTTCAAATGAAAGAAAAAACCTTCTTTGTTATGCACTACTATCTCAAATGTCTTATACCCCTTTAACTAGGTGGATTCATGTTGGAGATTTAATGAGCATCGCCTCACAGATTTCGAAGTTCTTGAGATCTTTCCTTTGTAAAATTTATCATTTGATTCCTCTTATACTTAGTTGTTGCCTCCAAGTAAGTTTGCATCACTTTCACTTTCAATTAGCATTTTGTTGAAAAATGAAGTAGACAGTCCACTCCTAGTAGCACCGATCAGCATTAGTGAGGATTTAATAACTATTGTCTTACATTAAGTTTCTTTAAAAAGTCTTTAAACCTATGCAAAGCTCCTCTAATGTATAAATAAGAGAACTAGGAAACTTAGTTTCGCCCATTCAATTAAGAGTTGAGAAGACAAATGTTACTTGACTTTACCCGCCTTCTTGATGATTGTACTTCATGCATCGAGCCAATTACTAGTCTTCAACTACACTTTGCTCATACTTCCAAAACACCCAAAGTGTTTACATTTCATATGTTGAGTTAGCTATTATATTTCACCTTCTTACTACCATCAAACTTTTGGAATGCAAAAAGTTTTGCCCAAAAAGAGCAAAAGTTCACCCCGACTTGGAGCAAGTCTCCAATAGCTTTGGTCACCTCTAAGATTGTTTTGTCTTCTCCATCATTTATGTCATCTACTCTTCTGAATAGAAAAGGTATAGCATCGTATGCTGCCTATTTCATTTCTTAGTTGAGCACTCCTACATCAACCGAAAGCCACTCATTTTCGGTTATATTAATGAGAAACTTGTTAACACTAGTTATGCGAAGATCACTGACCTTTATCGTTTAGTCTTGTCCCGGTACTTAGAGTTTGCCTCTGAATTCTTTACCACCTTGGCTTCTTTTATGACCAAGCGCTCTTCCTTCATGAGAGCAAATGATCGATGACTCCACGGAAGTCTCGCCTCTATGGTATCATGGCGTTGTCAGGCCTATGACCCTACTATTTATTGTCTTGTATCTCTATCTCTTTTTTTACGATCAGTAGATTCACCTCTATGGCATTGTGATACCTTCGAGTCTACTTCAATTCTAACTAACACTTAGTTTTGGATAACTAAGTCCCTTTGGACCCATCGTCACTTTTTCACCCATTTTGACTACCTATTTTAATGCCTTTGTATTTTTCAAGCAATTCTACATAGTCAATGGAAAGATAGACTACAACTCCCATACACGACCTTTATTATCATGTTATAAGGCTCACGCCAATTTTGTTCTCATTTGCTTCTTTAGTAGCAACATTCACTTACTCGACCATGTCATTTGACTTGTTGGGCTCTCTTAAAAGAATATAAGTTTTAGAGTAGTCCAACTCTTCAACTGCTCTGATCATACATTTATGAGATCAAGTCTCCCATAGGACTCACTAGTACTTATACTCAAAATTCTCCCTCGCTGGTACACAACCCTTATATGCTAATGAATATTGCTTTCATCTGATGCAAAATTTGATGCACACATAGAAGACTTGCTTTTATAATATTATGACATTCATTGCTTGAATACATAGCTCTTCTTATTGTAATGTTATTTACTAAAGTGGAGCGCTTAATAGCTCCCGATCATACTTCCGTATAATCAAGTCCCTCAAATTATTCTACCATAATCCATTGCACCATGTCGCCTGCCTGTGACAACCTTATTACATTCTAATCTTTGTAGGATGAACTCAGACTATGATTTCTTCATGCATGATATCTGCCAACATATCACAAGGCCTCTGCCACCTCTGATTATGTTCACTCTTTTGATAATCAACCTTCGTTCACCTACTCTTCGATCACACCTAGACGAAATATAGCTCTAGGACAATTCATCGCCTAACAGCTCCTGAAGTCCACTGACTTCTCTAAAATTTATGTATCATTGTTTGGATCTTGGACCTCTACCCCCCAACATAATCTTCATTGTATACCTACCTCTACATTCTCTTGCCCACCTTTTGACCCCAACTTTGCCTCTATAACTTGAGTTGCCTTAATTCCTCCATTAAATGCTTCATCGAGATAAGGTGCATATGCCTTGAAGCTCCCTTTTTGGTACTATGTAGAATAAGTCTACTCTATTAGAATGAGAGGCTCATGGAATAACATAATTTCGCTTTTGCCTCTACAAAAGTTTATGTCCTTAACCTCTGTCCAAGAAAAGCTTTGTGCCTTCGCTCTAACATTTGTCTTCTATGTTGACTCCTTTTATATGATTTGAGCACTTCATCATGTTTTACTCAAGTTGCTTTGCTTCTCAGTTTGCATTGAGTTGATGGTAACCCTTGTAACCCCTCATTCCATGAGTTAGGCCTCTATTAAGTTCGATCATTATATCGACTCTAAGTGTACCTTCGTTTAGTGTTGCCTTAGGTCGCTCCCCCACTTGATCTCTCAATGCATCCGCTAATACATTACCTCACATGAGATTATGTGATGCTTCACCATTTTCTTGGTTCATTGAGCTTTGTAAAGTTATTATCTTGAGGTATCTCTCCTTAACATGTGTGATCTATTGCACATGATTCTCCACCTGAAGAGCCATGGCTTATCCTTCCTGGCTATCTATTTTATTAGGGAACTTCTTCTTCATATCATTTTCTCTAAAAGTTTCAAAGGCAATCCCCTTGGACTACTCTGTCTTATTGAATAAACTGTACATTATTCTACTCTCATGAATGTGTTTGCTAGATTGTGACCCTTCGCCAATACAACCCCCATTACACCCCTCAAGGCCTAATAACATGCTAAACTTACTATATACTTCAACCTTCTATAGACGTATCATTCTCATGCTAAAAAGAAAGCTTCAATACTTTATAATGTTGAGTTTTAATTATCTTGGGATGGCCATAGATAGTTCATCGTCTGTATACAAGCCTTTGCATGAGTACTGAATTCTTTAAGTTAGCAATTTCCCTCTCCTCTATGAGATTTACACAACTCTTTTAGTCACTGAGCAATTTATCCCATCTTGTATAGTTTTATCCTTTGCCAAGCATCCCACTTGCCTTTAGCATAGTTAAGTTTGTTTACCAATATCGAGTCATAGGTCAAACTTAGTTATCTCAACTTTTATGCACTACATGTTCTTCCTAGCTCGATTGTCCTTGTGGTGCCTCTCATGTAAAAGGTTAGCCATTTCTCTAAATGTTAATCACAGATGCCCGCTCTTCTGAGTAACTTCTTTCCCTATATCTCAATGTCTGTTTCTTTTAAATGGTTATGTGTATTGTTACCCTCAATAAAACCCCGCTAGGTCTTCCATGTTTGTATGTCAAGTGTTTCTAAGTGTGCTTGTCCTGCTCTGACATCATCTATCATGGACTTAGCTAGTTATACTTAAGTCATGTGATACTCTTGCGTGTTCGCTCACAAAGAGTCAGCATTCTAGAAATCTTTTATGATCCATTAAGAATGTGTAAAAGAGAAAATAAGTTTAAAAAAGTATTTTACTTAGGATCTACAAGTAGTCATCTAAACAAAACTTGATAGACAATGCAAATTACAAACATAGACTTTGTAAGATCTAAACGATTATGTGATAAAGGGTTCAAAGTGATGTATTGTAGTTAAAAGTTATCATAAGTACTCACATGACACTATTATAGAACAAGATAATGAACCATCCCTAGACACTATCCGAAATGCCTATCCAGTTATGTGCCACCTAGGTAGCTCCTGGGTGTTGTGTTGGTTGACACTTTGCACCACTTTATGGAGTTAAAAAACCCTCAAAATGACTACATGAATAGTATATTTTTGGATAGTTTTGCCTCTACATAATGATTGTACATAACTTATAAATACAAACTTGAAATGACCATAAAAACTAACTAAAATGGGGTTACCAAGTCTACTGCTCTATATGTTGTATAGAGCATAAACAAAACCAAAATACATAGATATACACGAGCATTATATTGAACACCATAGTTATAACCTTGTCTATGACACTTTACTCTCGCCTATAAATAGATAGGACGTCCTAATGACTCAATATAGATATGTGACATTATTGAGAATGACAGTTCTTCTTTCATCTCCCTGTTATCCCTAATCCATCTCTCATAGCTATTGTGTGAAAGATAGAAAGAGAGGAAAAGATGAGTCTAGCTTTTCTTGCATATCGATATTATCACAACTTTCGAATCTGATGATGGTATACTTATAAATCAGATAAAGGCTTTTTAAACAATATACAAAGATATACATTGTATATATAATCTATCGTTATTTGATTTTAATTTTTTGACATTAAAGTTTTCCACACAATAGTAGCATAATATGGATTTTATGCTTACAATTGGTATTAGAACCATATTTGAAATTAAATACTTTAGATCTATTTTTTATATTTAAATCTGTTTATTATCAGTTTTCGCTTGAGGAAAGATGTTATTTGGATTTGATTTATGATGCTCGAACGATCTATTTATGTTGTCGATCTACTTTTTATCTAGTTCGTCATATCATCTACTTGTAAATGATATGAAGTTCATCATGTTTGATCGATGGACCACTATCGACAGCTTGTTGTCGATGATAATTTTGTTGAGGGTGGCAGCCTTCGATTGTTGTCAACTTAGTTATGGACAATGACTACATACACAACAAAAGCATCGTGGGGTATGACAATCTTACAGTGCCAACGATAACTACAACAACATCACTGCCTATGAAGGCTGTAGTAGTGCCACTACTTGTGCCACATGCGATAACTACAATAGTGTCGCTACCTATGATGCTTGCGAAAATTGTAGCAGCGCCGCTACTTATGCCACCTACAACAACTACAATAGTGTCATTACTTGTGGCACCTGCGGCAATTGTAGTAGTGCCATTGTAGTAGCATCGCTATGTGTGGTGATTGCAATAGCATCATTATCTATGATGGTTGCAACAACTATAGTAGTGCTACTGTGTGCGATGACATTTGTTGGTCATGACTGACATCACTAGATGTTGAAGACCAATGGTTGTGCTAGGCAGAAGCATTGGCACAACCACGTTGTAATGGTCATGGGGGTTTGTTAGACAGCATGTGTGCATAGCTGTGCACATGGGCGGGGCAACGCCACACGAGCGATGGTCGCAAAAAGGAAGTGATAATTATGTTTTGTTTTAAAAGCACATTTTTATCCTTAAAAATAAAAAAATTCCAACACGTGCCTTGAAAATTATTTTTTCATTTATGCCCTTTAGAAATCAAAATTTTTCACTATATATCCTAAGTAAATATTATAATTTTGCCCTTTAAAAATTAAAACTTTTTAAATTATGTCCTTAATTTAAAATTAATTGATTTGATTTATTTTAATCAAATATTTTGATCGAACTTAGTCATGATTATATTTTGACTACTTGATTGGATTTAGATTCAATCAATTATATTTTGATCGAGAATAGTCAAACTTTGATTAATTTTTTATTTTAATCAATATTAACTTTTGATTGACTTAACTAGGCTAATGTTTAGTCCAATTTTAGGTATGCCCAATTAAATAGGGTTAAGTTATCTAATTTAGTATTTTACATGAAATTAAAAAATAAATTATGTAAGATATATTATAAATCTGATTAGATTTTGATGATGATTATTAGTCAATAAAAAGTAAGTCCAATTATGGAATGATTCGACTTTGATGGGAGGAACCCTCTTAATTATCATAGACACTATCTATAAATAGACAAGAACTCTTAGGGATTTAGTGTGAATACATGATATTATTGATATATTATAAATCTTTTTTCATCTCTTTTAGTCATATAGGTCAATTATTAAGATATTATAGATCTTCACATATCTTCCTTTTATTCCTAATTCATCACTCATAATGGTCTTACGAAGGCTAGAAAAAGAAAACAAGACGAGTTAGCTTTTCTTGTAGATCGGTATCCTCGTAGCTTTTCGATCTGATAAAGATATGTTTACAAATAAGATAAAGTTTTTTTGAATGATATATATGATCTATCATTATTTGATTTTAATTTTTTAGTATTAAAATTATTCGTACAATAATAACATAATATGTTTTTATACTTACAGAGGGATCTAACTAGTGATAACAAATGATGACAAACTTTTATGCTATAAACTCGATCAGAAATACAAGGAGAGATCTAACCAAGGATAACAATCTGAGCACCCAACCGAAACAAAAGATTATTCTTCATCGGTATTATTCATAAATTTCCCTATAAAAGCTTATGTGGCTCTCGGGATCGAGCAACATCTAGACGCGATTCGAGTTCAGCATAATGCATCAGTAACAGATACAGAACCTCAACGCATCCCAAGTTAGACAAGTTAAAGATATGTACTTCAGTCCAAATGCTAAACGAAGAAATGTTAACTTGTGCTAACTTATTCACTCTCTCTCTCTCTCTCTCTCAGAGAATGGCATAACGTGTTTTGGTGAGATCAATTTCGGAGATGACTCCAAGAGGGAGAACCCCACTTCTACTAATTTATCCCTTTTATTTCGAGCTTTATCGAGATACCCTTTGACTCGAGGGCAATTGCTGATCAACCGCTACCACCTCTCATCTATATATATCTTGCAGGTAAAATCTCCGAGGACTTGAGCATAGGAGCAAGATAACCCGACATGGTTAGAATCCTAAATAGGCCACAATTGGATTTGATAAAGCCATGGAGCGTCGAACGAGCCTCACCGGATCTACCCCAGCCATTACTTGTAGCCAATTAACGTCAAGATTAACATCCGCCAATTACAAACCATGTCGATTTGATAGATGATGCTGGAAAAGAATAATATCTCCATCCAATTCCATATTCACGCCACTGTTAAGATTCCACCGAGAGAAAACGTCGCAATCCATACCAACGTATAAAATAACATCTACCCCAATAATTTTTCCATACGTCATGTCGTCGTTCTCTTATTATACTACAAAGAAACACTAGTGTGCACAGTCACACCGACTGAGTTCTCTCTTCGATCCCATATCCCTTTTCTTTTGGTTTCATGTGGTTCAAATTGAGCTAGCGATCTTCCAGAAATTTGATTCCAGCTTAATTACGTGATGCTTGGCTGAAAGCATCAGCCGGGGGACTGCATCCTCTTTCTTGAGGATGGACTAACAAAATTATTGCACCACCAACCTAACCATGTGAAAGTGCATACAGCTGATTTGCATCTGAGGTCCACATGCCGGCCGGAGACAAATATAAACAGAAGAAGAAGAAGAAGAAGAAGAAGAAGAAGAAGAAGAAGAAGAAGAAGAAAGGATTTGATGTCTGTGGTTGAGCGCAAGCTGGCCCACTTGGATTTAGGTTCCGTGATTCCCTGGGTAGTCTTTTGTTAGGTCGACTAGCGAATGGTGGAGACGAAACCTCCAAAGATTCGTCATGTGTGACTCCGACATGCATTTTGTTTGTGTTGCATTCGATCGGCAAAACTCCATGCTATTTATTAGTTATCGGCACAGACACAATATAGATGGTAGGTCATTAGGCCGTGTGACTTCACCGAGAGGATGGCTTGGTATCCTGATGGATGGAAGTGAGTGGATTGGACCAGCCAAGCTTATCCAACAAACGGCAGACAGGATGAGCCACAACATTCGGTTCCTCCAATTATTTACGTACTGCTTTTTCTTTTTCGTTTAGATCAGATGGGTGTGAAATGTGACAACTTGTTCTTCCAACATCCATCAGGCCTGTTGTCGATATTATTGCTCGGTGCAGTGACATTGCTATATATTCTTATCAGCTTCGACGATTCCTAAGGCTTCTGAACGACAGACTGACAGCAAAAGTGTTTAGAGAAAGGGACAGTCCTTGTTCTTAACCTACCTTACGAAGTTTCCTCTCACGTAAGTACATCAAAAATTATGCGAGAGGAGATGTCCACGGTTCCACTCCTATAAGCAAATGGGTTGCATTCATTCGATCTTCATCCTCAAAACTCAATGTGCCAAAATTGATGTGACCTTTTCGGAGAGTCATCACATATGCAAGAGTTAAAAAAAATTTATTTGAGGATAGAAAATGCATCTACCTTATATCTCACATTAGTTGAATCAAATATATATATACATCTCATTTCTTATATTCCATAATATATTTATTAAGATTTCTATATTTACGAAAGCGAAACATCTAACCCTCAGTATTTCTTACATCGTTGACTCTACTAATATAAACACACGTGCTCAATGGTAAACCAAAGTGAGATAGACAATGCGTGCTAAGCGGTAAACCTTATAGTATTTCTATCAAGAAATAAGGTTAAATATTTTATTTTCATAAGTATAAATCTCAATATAATTTTTAAATATAAAAGGATCATAATATTAAATATAGCTAATTACAAAGAATAACATACAATTAATGTAACCACCTATTTAATTAGGAAATATACCCTTTAGATGTCATGCTGATACAATGTATCCAATTCAAATTTAGATTTTTCTGATAGAGAGAAATGCGTTAGAAGGTGAAGAGTTTGGAGTGGTCATAATCTTAACTCATAGGGTTGATAGCATATTATGTTTTTCTGTAAAAAAAAAAATGATTTGGATTAAATAAAATTGGCACAGAGTATTGTGCCATTATTAATTTGACAACGACAACAAATTATATCGCCACTGATAGATAGTGGAGGCCGACATTTGCAACATTTATTCCCTCCAACCAATGGAACGATCGGGCAATTCCCACACGCAGAGAAATCCCAACACTGAGAACTCCTTCCTGATAAGCCACATCCAATCCATGGCACCTCCATAATTGGTCTCCACTATGGTCTCTCGACCTACTTGGATTCGTCATTGAAGATTCCAATTGGATTCCACATAATATTCTTAGAATCTGGGTTTCACGCACCCCGCGATTCTTCTATAAAGTCAAGAAAATATCTCAAGTATTACATGAAGTTTTTGAAGAAGAATACTTCTATATATTTATAAATAAAATATCGACGTATTGTACATCTGAATTGGGACATGTGATTTCTGATCAGATTTATCTATATCGCCTGCATAATTGTTTGAAATAAAGGCTATATTAAACTATAAATCTGCCCACATATCACAAAACTCAAACAACAAACATTGTTTCTTAATTACCCAAGTAGAAGGCTTGTGGGTGAAAATTTGAACTTTATGTAAGACCAAGTTTGGGGTCAAACACCTATATCCATAAACAATTCTAATAAAATAAGAATAAAGAAATAAATAGAAAAGCTAATATAAGATTTACATAGTTCGACTTTCCTTACCTACATACAAAACACGATTGTTCATCGTAAGTATCGTTGATTTGACTCATATTTTTTTTTATGTCCTTTTATATAAATCTTAAAGAATCTTTTTTTTTAAAACATGATCTTCTAACAAAAACATAGAAGAGATGCATACATAGGTACCTATAGATTAATTAAACTCTAATTTTTAAGATTTTTTTAGTTCACATATAAGTCTCTCCATGCTTCAAGTTCTTAGGATCACACTAAAAATTATAGCCATTATTGCAACTTGATAGCAGCGGTCAAGAAATATCTATTTCTAATATCAAATCAGATCAATAGTTTAATATCAAACCTAAATCAATTTGTGGTCAATTTCAATTCTTAGAATCTAGAATCAGAATGGGAACTGACGATTAAAAATCAAATGCCTATCCAAATGATGAATTTGTCCCTTTCAATAACTTAATAAACGATTAATTGAAGATATTATTTCAAAAATTAAAAAAATAAACATTAAAATTTGAAAATACATGGTCACAAATTCAATAAAATTGAAATCATTGATTCTAGAACTCAAATTGTCCATTTTAGACCAAGGTTAAGGCTGAGCAATTACACCAAGATTTGAATTGTAAGACTCCAAAAGAGAGTCCAATCCGTATATAAATGAGCTCAATAACATGATCATGAGTAAACTTGGTTATCATATATCACCATTGAGGTGCCAAGTAGATGCACATCACTCTAACATTTGAGGAGGACATCATCCCCTGGAAGGAGAGCACCCCCATCCTTTTCTTTGATCGTCATATGTTAAGCTAAAAGTTTGCATGCCTCACCTGTTAAGTATCTACCAGTGCTGGCATCCAATTGTGTGTGTGTGTGTGTGTGTGTCATGAGCTTTCAGCGGTAAACAAAGATGGAATGTCTCGTTCATTATTACGTAAAGCTTCCCATGCCTCCTTTAAGCTTTCTCACACAACTAGTCATCGTCATCGTGGGTGAAGCAGAAGACAATTCAGCTCTTGAAGATGTGGTCAATCATTCTAAAGTTGTTCTTTCCGTCCCATCTCACGTAGGATAGATACATTTTTGGACTAAGTCATCATCAATCTTCTAGAATTGTACATACACAATCACCATTAGAGGTGCCGTATAAAACTGAGGTCTGACGTGCTCTTCCGAAGAGAGGATGAATTATGGGAGTGATTCACTTCAACTATTATTGACTACGCATAGGACATTAGAATATTCAACTCAACTATGCATAGGACATTAGAATATCCAACTCAACTATGAAGAGATTTTAAGGGATGTCAGTCGGACTTCTACAAGTATTAGTAGAGTTTTCTACACTTGGAATTAGTTTCTATTGTTTGGAGTCACAAAAACAGTATTTTTATGATTTTTTAAATTAAAACTGAATTGGCCAATTTGATCGACAAAGCATGCATCAATCAAATGAGCAAACTTCTTTTGGCACAAATTGAATGACCATTGAGGTGCCAAGTAGTTGCACACCATTGAATCCATCGAAAGTACGTCACCCCCTCGACAAAGGAGAAACAAAGCCATCCTTTCTCTTTGATCATCATCTCAAATATCTACCTATGCATTGTGGCCAGGGTTTGCAACGGTTGGTGGAGGAGCTTCAAAGTATGATGAATCAAGTGCTTCTTTAGATGTGGGATCCAAATGCCAATTCCAATTGTGTCATGAGCTAGTCATTATTAAATAAAGCTTCTCATGCCTCCTTTTAACTTTCTCACACAATTTGGAAGTCATTTGAAGGTGACGCGAAATGCAATTTAGTGCTTGATGGTGGAGCTAATCTAAGCCTAGTTATCAGTCTCCTAGACTTGTATGTACTTGTGCAATCAAGGGTTATTATGATGTGCAAGAAAGAAAAACCCATGACTGGTTTTCTCACACTTAGAACTAGTTTCTAGTGTTTGGAACCATGACATAAACCCTAATTTTAAGGTCCCTATGATCAATTTGATCGATCGGACCGATGACCACTTTGATCAAAAAAGCTAATTGTCTCTAGTCAAATCGATCGAACCCTACAAATTAAAAATGAAAGACAAAGAAAAAGATTAAATAAGAGAATAGTCTATTCTCATTCAATAATTGCATAATTTTTTTCACTATTTTCTCTCCCTATGGGCATACCCATAAGAACGTTGATGAAGATTTATAGTATCAAAAAATTTTTTTTTTATACCCAAGACATTGGTTATTCAATAAATTTTACACCTAAAACATAACGCTGGTAAGAACATATTAAACACATTTATTAAAAATTAAGGATTCAAAACATCGTCTAATAAAAGAAAATTTTGATAGCATATCAAACTATATAGCCTTTGAATAAAAATTAAATCTCATTGCTCATTCAAAGATCTTTCTCCCTAATTTCTAAGAAAAAGAATGCATAATATCTGATGGCGCATCTGAATTTGGTATTAACTGAGGTAATAATCATTAAGTACAAGCATCTCAACATAATAAAAATCAAGTAGAAATAAGATTAGCTGATTACTCTAATTTTTTATTCAAAGAATATATATAAACATATATATATATATATATATATATATATATATATATATATATATATATATATATATATATATGTATGTATGTATGTATGTATGTATGTATGTATGTATGTATGTATGTATGTATGTATGTATGCACGTAATTGTTTGTGAGATAAAATATTTCAATTTGGTGTCAATAATTCCGTTTTACATCTTGAACTAAGTTTCATCTTTGTGATTAAGATCTACCAGACGAGAAAAATAAGAAAAAAAATTTGCCACAACATTGACCAAAATGTTTTGTACTAATCTTTTTTTTTTTTTTTTGACAAATTTGCATATAAAGCATATTTCATTTAATTTTCACTTTCTTTTTCTTGTAATGCAACTTCACAACACCGGCATTCAAAAGTTCATGCCACCTCTGCTGAACATTATGATGGTTTTGATGGATCAACTTCATATCATCCGGAAATATATCGTAATTTTTTGATATGAACATCAGATATGATGTAATTATGCAACTACTTGCGAAGATGCAGTCTTATATGGCGACTAATTGAGCCTTATCGAAGCCCAATGTAACCTGAATTGGGCCTGTTCTCGGCCCAATATAATTTGCAGGACACTCTCACCACATGGTTTAATTAGATGACACGCGTCCACCCTCCCACCAAATCAATCGCGCTGTGAAACCTTACCCTTTCGCATTTCATCCTCCTGCTCGCATGGCTGCCACCGTGGTCGAATCGATGGCGATTTCCCGCCTGGCCCCGTCAGCCTCGGCGCCGAGGGCGGCAGCCGTGTCCCAGGCTTCCTCTCCCCGCGGTCGTTGCGACACGAGGCTTCTCCCTGGCTTCGATGGCCTGAGGATGTCCTCGCGTGTTCGCCCGATTTCGCCCGCGAAGCGGCTGGCCGGCAGCTTGATGGCGGTCCGCCGCGGCGCCGTGGTTTGTGAGGCCTCGGAGGCGACCATCCAGCGTATGGTTTTCTTACCTCCCTAAGTTCTGTTGCCTTGAACAATTAATGTTTGTAGTGTCCCTCGGTGTAGTGGTTAAATTGGAGTGATTGTCTGTGGTTGTGAGCAACTTTTGGAGAAGGAATGTGGTTTTCTGGCATTAATCGCTGGTTTGTCTGGTTAGGAAAAGTTGAAACTATGATAATGAAGAACTTCTTTTGCTTTGTTTTTAGAGAGATATTATGCTCTCTGTTGCAGCATCATGAATCCAAAGTTTTTCGAAATTCCATCTTACCACTATAATGGTCTTCATGGTGGCAACTCGCTCTATTCATATGCCTGGGCATCATCTCTATCCCTCTCTGAGCATCTAAGTCAATTTCTCATCTATAAGAAGAGTCCTCTTGGCAACTTGATTTTGTGAATTTAGATATTATAGAAATTATTATTCTTTATTAAAGCAGCATTTCTAAATGACGACAATTCAAAATTTGACCTTTAGTGAAATTGAATACTATGATTCACGTAAAGGAGAAAACGAAAGACTTTTTAACGCAAGCTGATCCAATGGAATCGTCCATTAACAGTAATGTTTTTGTTTGAACACTTTACTGACCTTGACCTAAGGTGCAAGACATGGTTCATTGTGTAACAATTTTCAACCTTGAACTGAGGCCTAAGAACCAGCAGTCTGCTGTCCAGGAAGAAAGCAATTTCATTGCATTATAAAACTCAAAAAATCCTTTGTTAGCAAAACCATCAGCTGTCTTGTTTTCATGCTTCTGACGATTTCCATTTCTCTTCCCATCACTATTGTCTTATCTTTTACTAAATTATCCTCTGGAGCGTATAGAAAATATTGAGAAGTAGAAATGTAAAGAAATTCATTATCTCAATGTATTGACAAACAATTTGAGATAACTATTGGTTGTTGCCGGACTGGCATCTGCCAGTCTAAGGTTGTCTACCAATGGGAAAGTATTGAACCTATAAAAGGCACCTTCTTGAGTTGGAGTTTCAAATGATGCATGATATTTTAATGTTGTACTTTTACATTATCGGTATATAGAATTCATACTTGCATTTTATGTTACTGCACTTTTTTTAAAACATCTTATTCATAACTAGTTCATAATGATATTTATCTAGGTCCATCCTCTTTGCTTGACGTGCGTCCTTTAGCTGAGTGCGTGAAGTTCTTTACACATTTCTTGCCTGTGAACGAGGCCTAACTGTATTTTGAGTTCCACTAGAGCCACTGACCGCCTGAACCAAAGTGTAATCACCTTTACAAGACATCTCCTGATTCTAGACTTGGAATTATATGAGATTTTTGGAATCAGGAAGTTAGATGTATCCATCCTTAGTTTTTGTTACCGGCATCACAACTCTGTTGGATTGAAAGTCTAACCTGAAAGTTTGGAGAATAAGTTCCTCAATTCCTACTTAAGTCGTCTTGGATTGTAATTTTCGAACCTTGACCAACCTAATTTCAGTTAGAACTAAGTTTGTCGTAAAGATGGAGCGGGTTGGGTCGGTTTGAATCAGGTTACTTAGTTCATATTATCACCAAGTACTTGTGGTTAAAAGTTTAAAAATGATGCTGCAAACAATATATATTGTATGTACTCTTTATTCATGCATTGAGTTTAACTGGGGTAAAGTTAAGTTAATCTATGTTTGACATTTGTTATGGTTGGACTTGGATTGGATTTTACACCAAATTCAATCAAACCCAAGTGGAAGCAAGGTTTAGATTTTCCAACCCTGACCCACCGTTCCTTTTTTTAATATTAAAAAAAGACCCTATTCAATCTGGCTCAATGATCTGATTGGGCCTGATGCGTTCAGCTTGTGCCAAAAGCCAAATAGCAACCTGTAATTGACTGTATTTCTAAGACACAAGGCTTTGCATGTAAGTTTGATTTTATTTCATGTCGCTGTGGAGTGGACACTTTGTAATAGTTCTTGTTGTAACCAGTGATTTAAAAAGCGCTAGGCGCCAAAAGGCGCCAAGGTCCAAAAACGCCCGAGGCGCTAGGCGCTCGCCCGAGCGAAGCGAGGCGCTAAAATATAAAAATATAAAATATAATTAATAAATATAATTATTTAAAATTTTAAATAAAAATATAAAAATATATAATATAATTAATAAATATAATCACATTAACAGTATAAATCTGTTGACGGAGAAACGAGGAAGCAGCGACGAGCGGCGGCAGCAGCGGCGGCGAGCGGCAGCGGTGAGCGGCGGCAGCAGCAGCAGCTGCGAGCGGCGGCGGCGGCAGCGGGAAAGGGAAAGGGAGCGGAAGGCGCGAGCAGCGGGAGGCCTCGAGGGAGGCGCGAGCAGCGGGAAGGCTCGCGGGAGGGCTCGCAGGAGGCGAGAGGGCTCGCGGGAGGCGCGAGCAGCGGGAGGGCTCGCGGGAGGCGTGAGCAGCGGGAGGGCTCGAGGGAGGCGCGAGCAGCGGGAAGGCTCGCGGGAGGGCTCGCAGGAGACGCGAGTAGCGAGAGGGCTCGCGGGAGGCGCAAGCAGCAGGAGGCGCGAGTAGCGAGAGGGCTCGCGGGAGGCACGAGCAGCGGGAAGGCTCGCGGGAGGCGCGAGCAGCGACAGCGAGCGACGAGATCGCGATCGGCAGCGGTAGCAGGTTAGGGTTGGGGTTATATCGGTTTAGTTGGTTCGATTGAACCAACTAACAACCGAACCAGGACCGAACCAGACCTAAAATTCTGGTTCGGTTTACCCAGGCGCTCGCCCGAAGCGCCCAGCGCCTAGGCTCGGGCGAGCGCCCAGGCGGCGCCTGATTGAAGCGCACCGCCTGGGACATTAGCGAGGCGCTCAGGCCTCGCCTCGCCTCGCCCGAGCGCCTAGGCGAGCGCCCGAGCGCCTTTTGCAATCACTGGTTGTAACATATTTGTGAAATTTTTGATGAATTCAAGCTTAAGTGGCTCTGATATATCTTTAACTCAATTACGTTTGTTTGGCTTTTTAATTGAACTTTTTTTCTTTGTTTAACCACTTTTATCACCCTACCACAGTTCCTGAAGTATCTAAGATGACTTGGCAGTCTCTTGTAGTGGGGTCTGAGATGCCGGTGCTTGTAGATTTTTGGGCTCCATGGTGTGGTCCTTGTCGTATGATTGAGCCAACCATTGTCAAGCTAGCGAAGGCTTATGAAGGAAAGCTCAAGTGTTACAAGCTCAACACAGACATCAACCCCGACATAGCTACACAGTATGGTATTCGAAGCATCCCCACTGTGATGATATTCAGAAATGGTGAAAAGAAAGATGCTGTGATTGGGGCTGTGCCAGAGGGTACCCTTGTTTTGACAATCGAGAAGTTTGTAGTGAGATAGACACATTTGTGTTCTGGGTACTGGACTCTTGGATTTCAAAAGGCTATCATCTATGTGAGTCTGGGCAATTTTCTCCTTGTAATAATACTGTACATGGTGAACGATTTGCTCTAGTTGGATATCCTTCAATCTGCTACACTCCTAAGTGGAATTTGAAGAATAAAAGTGTTGCTTGGAATCAAACCAACTGCTGCTTATGCACAATGTTCTTCCCACATGAAATGTGGATGTAAAATTTTCATCCCTAACGCAAGAACATATCATGGAGATCTTTGGCTCCTATGAGGTACCTCTCTGGACCTGGTGGTGTTGGGTAACTTAAAATGAGTCATGGCATACATAAATCTGCTATCAGTTTCTAAGTTTGCCCCTTCAAAATTTATGTAGGATATTCTGCTATCGCTGTGCTGAATGGAATTGGCTAATGCCCAGAATGGTTGCTAGAATGGCAATGGCTCGGGTGCTCAAGAACCTCATCCGAATCTAAAGTTAAAGCAGGTACGTTACCTAATTTCCTATTTGAATCCTCCTGTTTCGATTGAAGGATGTTTGACTACTGTTCAAGTAGGTTGGATTGTATCAAGTATTTCCTTGGCTCACATTATCAGTGATATTTTCTTACAGCTGTTCAAACACTGTCGGAAACCTAACCTAACCCCATCTATTTCTTTAGATCGAGTATCCGAACACTGTCTCTCGCCTCGAAATCATTTTTGTTTTTGTATAGCTGATGGGTAATTTTTATTGGTGCAGGATAATAAAGACTATAAATTATACTGTCCTTGTGAATTGAGTGCGGCTGGTGATGCCTTTTCTGAGGGCTGCTTTGGGGTTCTCCACCGAACGATATATTGTGGGCCATACGGGGATTTTAACCTGCACGACTGCGCTGCATGTGAGTTTTGTTTATTTATTCCAGGATTATTTGACTTCACAACATCTTTCCACCTGTTCCCTCCGTCCATCCATGGAATCCTTATAATCCAGAAAACAAGCTTAGGGTTATTTACTGAAAGCTCCCAGTAAAATTATAAAAAAAATGGGCCTTCATATTTTTTTATTTTTATCAGGGATATTTTTGAAAAACTTTAACCAAATTAAAATTATAAAAAAAAATAATCATTATCCTTTGATTAGATTTAATTTTAGTTTTTTAGAGTTGAATTGATTTTTTTAAGATGAATAAAATCATATTGGTTCAACTATACTCTAATTATCCAATTTGATTTAATTGATCCCTAAATTATCTTTTAATTTTTTATAAAATATTCTCTCACCTTCTCCATCTTCACTCTACCTCCTCCTCTTTCTCTCTCTTCATCTTCTTCTCCCATTTTACCTCCAATTCTACCTATGTTTTCTCTCACTTTGCCTCCCACTTTTATCTCCATCTCCTTCTCTACCTCCACTATCTCCTCTCCTCACTCTACCCCCACTCCTCCTCCCTCTCCCATTAGCCTTCTTTTTCCCTACCTCCCCCTATCCCTCCTCTTCATTTTCTTCCTCCTTTACCTTTTTCTAAACCTCTACTCGCTCCGTCCCCTCTTCCTCCACCTTCTCCTCCTTATAATTTATCTAGAAAAGTTATTACACTCAAAATTACAATCGGGTTACACTTGAGTTATATTCATTGACAAAATATATAAAAAAATATATATTAATTTATATATAGAAGTATTCTAAATATATCGTAAAACTAAAAAATTCAAGTTATTCTAATAAATTATATTAATTTTTATATAAAATTATCCTAATTTATCTAAAAAAATCATTATACTCGGGTTATACTTTTTCACAAGATATATTAAAAAATATATTAATTTTTATATAAAATTATCTTAAAATTCTTATGAATTAGAAACATATCCTAGTAGTTTTAGAAAAGTTTGGATTGATTTAGTGAAAATTAATTCGAGTTATACTTGTTCACATATTCAATAAAAATAATTTCTTAAATAAGTGATGATACCGTCTAGATTTGTAGTGTGACTACTTAGGGCTAATACTCTATTTAAAAATTTTAATTATCATAAATTGATAAAAAAATATATATATAAAAAAGTGATACTAAATATCTTATAATAATGCTAGTAGTTCTAAAAAAATTTAGATTGGTTTGTTAGGAATTAACTTGAGTTACACTCGATCATAGATTCAATGCAAAAATATCCTATTTAAAAATTTTTAATCACGCTAAGTTTATAAAAAATTAAGAAAAATAATATTATATACCTTAAAATAATGTACTAATAGTTCTAGAGAGGTTTAGATTGATTTAATAAAAATTAACCCGAATTATACTTGGTTATACTCTATCACAAATTTAATATAAAATACCTTATTTCAAAAATTAATCATCCTAAATTCATACAAAATAGAAAAAATAATACTAAACATATTAGCATCTCACACTAGTAGTTTTGGAAATTTTGGATAGATCTGATGAAAATTCAACGAGTTATGTTCAATCATAGATTCTACCTAAAAAATATCATATTTTAAAAATTAGTCATCATATATTCATAAAAACAAAATGATACTAAAGATATTATCATCTCACGCTACTAGTTCTAGAGAAATTTGGATAGGTTTAGTGAAAATTCAATGAGTTACACTCGATCATAAATTCAACCCAAAAATACTCTATTTAAAATTTTATCACGTGTCAATAGTTCTAGAAAAGTTTGGATTAGTTTAAAGAAAATACCTTGGTTACGCTCGAGTTATACTCGGGTTACATTCATAAAATTGAGAAAAGTGATACTAGTAAACATCATGACCACATAAAATTTACACAAGACATTCAATTTTCACAAAATATTAATCATGTTACTAATATTACTCTCATTGTAAAATAATAGTATTAAGAACATATTACCAAATACAATATTCCAATGTTCAAATATTTCAACACAAAGTAAGACATTTCATCAAATCTCTCAGTGACTAGATACAGAATAATAATCATCCAAAATAACATTTGTAATCTACCAATCTAAACAATGATACTAGGGATATCAACGAGACAAGGTGAGAAAGGTAACGCTTCCCTTATCTCCATTCTCATCTCATCCACTGTCCCTATCCTTGCCCTATTCCCTATCTAGATAGTATGAGGGCAAGGATGGGGAATCCCCATAAGGTGTGAGGAACTCATAAGTTCTATGTATCTTTCCAATTAATTTATTTTTTTTTAAAAAAATAAAACTTCTATCAAACCTAATTAATTAATTATATATATATATATATATATATATATATATATATATATATATATATATATATATATATATATCATAATTCATGAGAGAAATAAGGGAAAGATGGGGGAGGATCGAGGAAAGAAACAAGGAAGGAGGTGAGAACTACAATGATCGACTAAGTAGAGCTATGGGGTGGACGAGGGCGATTGTGTTGAGGAGGAGAGAGAGAGAAATTGAGCGGCTGGATGAGGGGGAAAGAGGGAGGAGGGAGAAAGGAGTGTGTGATAGAAAGAGAAGGAGAAAGAAATAAGAATAGCAAAAAATCATTGTTGTTGTTTACTATTCATCGTTTGTAGTCGTCGATCGTTAGAAGAATCATCATTTGCAAATGGTGAAAGGAGAACTAATAAAAACAAAGTCAAACAATCACTATGGTGTCGCATGCGATTAAAGATTGAGCACATGCAACGCATGAGGTCACGAGGAGAGGATGTTATTGTTGAATGAATAGATGTTTTATTGGACTCAATTGAATCAAATTGTTTTTAATTGAATCATAATCATTTCAATCAAGATTCTCCTAATTTAATTTAAATAATGAAAATTTGACCATCTAATGTTTCGGTTCAATATCTTACCTTACATATAAATAGGTCGAGAATAAGTAAAAGGTGAGGAGTGTTCTATTCATCCCCGCCTCTTATTTGCACGGATAATATAAAATATCTACCAACCTTATCTATTTCCCCATCCTCGTCCCCTTAGGTGTGAGTTTGCAGTATAATTGACATCCCTAAAATGATATATCTCTTTGGATAAAATTAATTTCTTTGTCCATCAATAATCATTATAATTTATCGATATCAATTAATCAAACATTTAAGAACCTTCTAGACAAATGATAGATATCAAAACTATTATTGGAAAATTTGAAGACGGATCTTGAACTATTTGTTAAGAGGGAAGTAACAAAAATTTTTGTCGCTCAATTCATTTTCGCTATCTTTTCTTTTCTTTTCTTTTTTAATATTCCGATTCAAGTTTTTTTATCTTGACAAATATCGATCTGATCAGGTTTAGTAGTCTGCACCGTTTTCTATTTTCATTTAAGGCGGCTATCTGACGAGGGAGACTTAATTATCTTGTTTGACCCGCCGTGGTTTTCGATTCTTAATGGGAGGATGAGCAAAACAGGGATTAGTCCTGTCCACAGATTAGGTGGTCGTACTCTCAGCATCCGGTGGGTGGCCAGCACTGCAGACTTCGATGAGTTGCTACTGGCGTTCGCGTCTCCCGAGGAGGTGGCCGGTCGACGCCTCACATGGCCCCATCCGCTGCAGGTGCGAGCGGGATAGGAGAGAAGAGAAAAGCCCTCCCGACGGTGGGTCCGCCCATTGGGTAGAAGAAGGATTGCTTTCCTCCGACGGCAGTGCGGCTTCGCCCTGCAAAAGCTTGGATTAAATGTCAGCGAAAATAGTGGGAAAGGGACGTTGTGAATGGCCATCGCTGAGAAGGTGACGGAGATCGCAACGTCGTTTCAGTCAATAAGAAAGGCGATGGTTGGAGCGACGTAACATCAACACTCGGCTACTTGGGACTCATAAATCAGGCTCGGTGACGTCCAATCAATTCATTCAGTGTGACACACACCGTCCAACCAACCCCCCTGAGAGCCGCCGCTCATCGCTGAATCATGCGTTCATACATACCGCCCACAGATTAATATTGTGCACGTCGACGACGCAACAAAAGAAGACACGAGTTGTGGAACAACTATTGGTGGCCAAATAAAATTTAAATACTCTCAATTTAATTAAAAAATAGGACTTTTTTGTTTGTCTGTTTTGCTATTATTCTTAGATGATAATGAATAAATATAAATTATATTTCAAATGAATATTGGTAAAAAAGACAAGTATTTTAATCACCATGCAATAAAAAGAAAATACAAGTAAATCGTTCTTTTTCTTAATTTTGATTTCCCTTCTCCTCCATTTCCCTCCTCCTCCTATATAGACGGCATCGCTGTCGAAAGGATACGGCGCGGACGAACGACTCGGCCTCGGTCCGTCGAATATATCAATCTCATAGTTAGTCTGGTTCAGAGCAAATCCATTCGAACGAAAGAGAAGAGACGCCTTCCCCAACGGCCCCCCATCGCCTTCTCCGCCTCCAGAATGCGGAGGAAGGGATCCCAATCGGTACGTCGTTGCCACAAATCTTTCTTTTCTCGTCTCTCTTGTTTCGTGGTGGATGGATCGAGCACAGATGACTTGTTGATCCACAACCCTAATGACGAACGTTTGCCATTCCGGTCGTGTCTTTCGCAATGCGTGCTTCTTTCCCCCCCCCCCCCCCTTTTTCTTCTTTGATTTCTGATCGTTCTCGTACGACGAGACGAAGGGTTCGTTCCCGATTTCTTTCTTTGCTTCTGGTGATCTTCTCTCCAATTAGATTCTTAAATCTTTTTTGGATGTGAAGGATTCATCGACTGCGTTCTCGAAGTGGAATGCGTTTGGATGAGCCAGTTCTTCATAATTTGTTTGTCTTGTGGGTAGAATTTAACAAGCTAAAGATATAAAAAAATGAATGCATTAATCAGGTCAAACATCAATTCGATTTTGATTAGGGGCATGATGCTAAAAATATGACCCACTCTTATTTGGATAATAGTAGGTTATTCGTTAATTTATTTGGGCTAGCTTTGAATGGTTCATCCAATTCTTAGTTAATAAAAATATTATTATTATTATTATATAAAGTAGCATAAATATGAAAAAAATAACTGCTAAGAGCTTGGCTTTAATAATTTACAAGATGGTAACTTAGGTCGATTCCTCTTCTAATTTATGATGAAAACAAAAGTCAATAATTATCACAAATCTGTCAAAAACGAATTTTTAATCATTTTCAAGTGGTTAGCACTAATAATTTATAGAAAAAAACTGATCCATTGGATCTGATTCAACTCGTTCTTATAATATATTAGATTTAATGTTCACATTGGACTGCCTGATGGTTGGATTTCCTTGGGATTGGACGGTCAAATCTGGTTCTTATAAATAAGTATGCTATTTACGATGACTTCTCGAATGATTTACGATTGTGTCAGTGGTTGAAACCTAAGGCTTGTTATTGTTGTTGGGTAGGTGGAGGAGGACTCTCCGGTTAGGTAGGCTATTCTGTGAACTGCATAATCAAGTGACTGATGCTTTATTTTAGGAACAGAGACAAAAAGGATATACAGTTGTGTTTGTATTTGTAGCCCAAGCTGTAGAGTTACTCACTAGTTTATATGAAAACAAATATAAATGACACGTTAGAATTCATAAATAGTTTTCGAGATCCATAGTAGCTCAATCAAAATCTTTTTATGGTTATTGTCTTTTCTGATAACTTTAGTTTCTGAAATTTATGATAAACTAATCGAAATCTATGATTGAGAATATTTTTACTTGTAAGATGATTTTTACTGAAATATGTATCTTTTTAATTCATTGAGTTTGTTTTCCAAGCTTCACTGAGTTACTGAGTTGAACTGCTGGGTTATACCTGTATCCGTAACATATACCATGGCAAATGATTCAAAGTTACTTGGTAATTTTGGAAGTAGATATTAGATTAATATTGTATTAAGAAAATGGCACAAGTAGGTTTTTGTAAATGCAGTTATGTGGCTTTTCTTCACGGTTACTTGGTAACTTTTAGAAGTAGATATTAGATAAATAATTTCTTAACAAAAGGTTAGGTTTTCTTAATTGAAGTTTTGTGCCTTTTGTTGAATTAAATGTCTGACCAAAGAGTCATGAAAAGTCAGAACCAGATCTGAGTAAAGGACTTGTAACAGTGTTTTGAAGTCTCTCTCTTGTCTTTTTCTTGTGCCTCCAGAATCCATAGGTAAAAGCTGATGTATACTCACTCCCTGTTTTGCTCCAGAATAACTATCTTGAAGGGTTTGTTGTTTTTCTTACAGTCATTTATTATTGACTTTGCCTTCTGAACTTGTATGTATTCTTAAGCTTTTCTTTCTCTCTTATCCCTACCTTTAGGTATATTTAAAATGTCCCAATAAAATAGCCATGCTAACCAAGTAACAGCGGACATAGGATGAAAATATGACATTTAGAACCAAAAGAAGAAGAAGAAGAAGAAGAAGAAGAAGAAGAAGAAGAGTTCATTAGATCTTTTAGGTGTAATGCGTTAGGACCTTCCAGCTAAAATCAATAAAGCTCCGTTCATATTGAATTGCCGAGACTGAAGACTTGGGAAGATAAAGTCTGTACAAATGACGTATCGAAGACTGTGGTGTGGGGGGCTGTGATAAATGACTTTGTGATTGTGTGCTTTCTGGTCAATCGATGCGTCCTTTTTTTGTCCGTTTGATAGCGACACTTTCTCATCTTGCTGCAGCATTTCCTTTTTTTTTTCCTCTGCAACGTCTTGATAAGCACAATAATTATCTCAACAACTCACTCTCTAGGATAATGACTTGTGATCGTCTGCTTTGTTATCCATATACTTTCTTATGAGGCTTGTGATAAGTAAGGTGGGTATGGCTCTTCATATTATTAATCTTGATTGGTTATTGGTGAGTTTACATAGTAACATGACATCGAGACCTGATATCATGAGATATGTGTGTGTGAGACAAGTAGCAGTGTTCATCTTCTAATAGAAATATGAGTCCATCTATGTATATATATATAAATATGAAAAATATATAAAAATGAAAGAGGATAGATAGGCAATTGGGTTGCCATTTGGTCCATCATATCATTTGTGTGTTTGACCTCCTACCTTCCTGCTTTGGCTTCACTAAGTGAACGGTAGGTGCCGCAGCTGATGCTCATGCTTAACAACCGGCTCCTACTTCATCATGGAGGACCACATCCAATGGCTTCCCTTTCAGAAGGTTGAACCTAAAGATCATGATGCACACTTGTCATGATTAAAAACAAAAACAACAAATATTTTTTATATATACGGATATGTCTATCCATCCTTATCTATTCATAAATCTAGATAATAAAACAACTGATTCTTTCTTGGGTGTTTTACTTTCAGCCCTGCGTTCTTCCCATGCTTAGATAAGGAAGCAGGAGTTCGTCTAGTTTTCTGTGCACCAGACAAAAAAGCCTTCGGCCGTGGTCTTGCCCAGAGGAGAGCTTGTTTTGTTTGGGCTACTTGTTCGATCTTGTGTCCACCGGGCTGAAGCGACATGGACGCCCACCGGGTAGCCGAAGCGCCACTCCCGACGGCGGAACGCCGTTGCAGTGACGAGCCTCGGAACAAGTGCGAGACGGACGCGGGCGCGCAGGCCTCCGCCAGCGCGTGCTTCGACTGCAACATATGCCTGGACTTCGCGGTGGAGCCGGTCGTCACTCTCTGCGGGCACCTCTACTGCTGGCCATGCATCTACAGGTGGCTGCAGCAGGCGGACGGCGCCGCCCCGCAGCAGTGCCCCGTCTGCAAGGCCGCCCTCCACCATGACGCCCTGGTGCCGCTCTACGGCGGCGGCCGCCACGGCGCCAAGAAGCCCCGCCCGGACCTCGAATTACCGCGCCGCCCGCCGCCGGCCCACCCCCCGTCGCCCGGAGCGAACGAGGAACAACGGTACCCGGAGACCCGACCGTATTCTCGCCGTCACCACCAGCACCCTAATCACGGGTGGGAGTACACGTCGGGAGCGACGAGGGTGATCCACTCTACGGCCGGCGGGCTGCTGGGGGGGTTGGTGATGGCGGTGCTCCCGTGGGTGTTCCGGAATCAAGAGCGGCCAGGCATTTACTACTCGAGTCCTTACCACATGGGCGGCGACGTCGGCAGCGGCAGGCTCAGAAGGCAGGAGATGGAGCTGAAACGGTCACTCCATCAGATTTGGCTCTTCCTTGTGTGCTGTGCCGTTGTGTGCCTGCTCTTATTCTGACAACTCTTGTGCGCGTCAAATTTTGGTGAGGGACTTGGCGGAAAATATTTACAATGTGAGTGCAAGAAGCTAAATTTGAATTAATCTAATGGATAAAAATAGAAGATGATGCTTATATTTATGTTAGAGGACTTAATCATATTTAGATAGATTTTTATTATTAAAAGGATCACGCAAGATGATGAATGAATCAAATCATTCTATTATTTATAGTCAAATCAAATATATATGTTTCTCCTTAGATTATTATTTATAGTCAAATCAAATATATTAATTTGTAATAATCTAAAATTAGATTATGCCGCTGCATCATTCTCCTTAGAATTTATAGTCAGCTCCTTCCAAAGTGTCTCGTCAATCTTCGCTTCTTTCATGACAAATATTTGTTTTGTAAAGACTTTTAATAAGCAAAGCTGATGTTCTTTAAAAAGATAATCATTCACTCACGATGCAATACTATTCTTTTTACTTATCACTTTTCTAAAACTTTAAAGAAGAAAAGGTTAACTGTATACTTTTTTTAGTTAGAGATCAAATCCAATAATCTCATAATAAAAAGTGATCGATAAGTTGTACTTCCTGAAGGCATTTACTTTTTTAGTAAGCAACCCATGCTGCATGTTAAAGCTTGATGTCTGAATAAAGAATAAACTCTATTCCAATAAGATAACGTTTCTATTGCCGAAAAATTATCGCATATAATTTGTTACGATAAGTAATTTTTTAAGCCGTGGCCTCGGGGCCGACGCGGCTCGGTTCTGCGGTTCGAATGTCGGGGATCTCGGGCGACGTCCCTCGGGGTCTCCCTGCGGTCGGGATCGGTCGTTCGGGGTGGTAGATCGGGTTGGCAGCTCCGCAGCAGCGCCAGGAAGAGACCACCTCGCCTTCGTTCCTGCACACAGGTCGGGTCGGAAGCTCGGCCCGACCCCTCCAACGATCAAGTCAGTGATGAGGAGAGGAATTTTGGGTGAAGTCGTGCCCTGCCACTTTTTTCTCCCTGCTTGCTTGGAACCCAAGGGTATTTATAGGTGAGTTCGACGTTATCTGGTGCGCTATCCTGTCGGGGCAGGGTCGTGCACCTGATAGTGTCCGTCGTCGTCAAGGGCGTTGCGTGGAAGACCGAGCTGCCGCAGGGTATGGTGAGCCTCGTTTGACGCTTTCCTCTGCCTCGTTCGGTCGTGCGAGGTCAGATGATGATGTTGTCTGGGGGTGGTGAGCGAGGGTGCATGTTTCGTCGGTGTTAATACTCGCCTCCTGGGGCAGTGTGCCGCCCAGGGGTGGCTGACGTTGGGTGGTGCTACGTCCAATCCGGTGTGTCATGTCTTATTTATTTTTACCCCTATCATATTCCCCCCCCGAAAGGAGCTATGCGTCGGTTTCTTCCACGTAGGGGGCCCGATGCATGGCCGCTGTCTTCTGGTGACTTGGCCACGCGGGCTTGAGGGGTGTGTCGTCGATGGGTTGGCTGGGCGGAGTCGAACTCGGCGATCGCAAAGCCGACAAGGGCCAAGGTGTTGGGAAATCATGGGGGCGACATCATATGCGCAGCGGAAGAACAAGAAAACAAAAATCCCCGATTCCCAAAAAAGATGTTCGTCGTCGTGCGAAGATTGGTGCGCAAAAATTCGCAAAACACAAAACTGCGTATAGAGATTGTGTTACCTAGGGAGATCGTATATCCCTGTTTCCTTGTAGATCCTTAGGAGAGGGTGAAGGAGGTCAAGCGTCCTCCTCTCTAGCGGTGATCCACACAGCAGGGTTGCGACGACGCTCCTCAAAACTCCAGGCCTACTCTAAGGTGGAGAGGGAGAGGAGATTAGGAAGGGCAAGTAAAGACTCTAGCCTATGAGGTTGTGAATCCCTCCTATTTATAGAGATCCCCTATCAAACCCTAATGGGTCCTCCCCTAGTGGGTATTGGATCTGCATCCAATAAGACAAGGGCTTCGTCGGATATCTCATATCTGAACCTCTACTCATCGCAATGCCTACCATATGTGTGTGACCCTCTAGGCCCAATATCGAGCTGGCCGTGAGTCATACCTATTAGAACTCCTTCTAACTCAGTGAATTATTATCTCTGTAATAATTCACTCGACTCATCGACTACGGACGTACTAGGCCACTACGTCGTAGTCCCCAGACGATACAGGGGAATCCAATCCATTGGACCTGTCTGTCCTCAGTTACCATGTACCTATAGTCCCTCATCCATCTAATATCCCAAAGACTGTATATCGAGCATGGTGTTGTCAGACCCATACGGTTTCTACTCGAGTCTCGCTCTAATCGGATTCTCCCGGAGAACTCTTTCTCTCTCAACCCGAATGACCCTGGCCAGGGATTTGTCTGAGCAAGAACACATGGGATATTCCTCTCATGACGCCGAGAGTGGATGATCCTCTATCGACACTCAATAGCCCTCGTAAGGTCGACTACCACTCCCAATGACCAACTGTACTAGATCTGGGACAGCCAAACCTATAAGTCTGGTATCAAAGAGTGGAGCACTCATACAGGACATCCTTGGTGTCTCAAGTCTAAGGACCAGATACACCACTAGGACTACGGAATCGCTGTCTGACAATAAGGCATCATCAACCATCCAGCATTCCGTAAGCGGATCAATCAGTGAACTCATTCTCCAATGAGCACCTGTACTGTATCCCTAGTGTCCCTACACGAGCAGCTATAAGACCAGCTGCATCCATCATATGGACGGGTATACAGCACACCAGTCTATCCGGTTATCACGATGTCCCTCTCGAGTAACCTATGACCGGGATTATTTAGGATATGTGTTTAAAGGTGAATCGATCTCATTATCGTGATCTCATCACGATCCGATTCTCATTGCACAAATCCAAGGACATCATAATATATATATGCATTTATGCAATAGTTATAAAGTGATATACACCAAAATATAATAAGCAAAAAGATTCTGTATCAAGTCACACGTGCCATCACTCACGTGATTGGCTTGCTGGGCACCTATGACTAGCAATCTCCCACTTGACCTAAAGCCAATCACCTATGTGTCTGATCCCCATCAGACCCCTGTGACGCTCAAAGACAATCTGAGACAACGACTTTGTCAGTGGATCTGCAATGTTATCTTCGGATGGAACTCTTTCCACTACTACATCTCCTCGGGTTACGATCTCTCTTATAAGCTGGAACCTCCTCAGAACACTTCTGATGAGACCCGGGTCCCCTTATTTGAGTAATCACCCCATAGTTGTCGCAATATAAGGAAGTCGACTTGTCGCTATCTGTATCGACTCTCAAATCTGTGATGAACTTCTTCATCCAGACTCCCTCTTTTGCTGCATTCGATGCAGCAATGTACTCCGCCTCTATGGTCGAGTCAGCAGTGGTATCTTGCTTGGAACTCTTCCAGCACACTACTCCTCCATTCAAGGTGTACACATACCCTGAATTCGACTTGCTATCATCGACATCAGACTGAAAACTTGAGTCAGTGAAGCCTTCAACCTTAAGGCTATTACCTCCATATACTAGTAAAAGATTCTTAGTCCTTCTCAAGTACTTAAGGATACACTTTACTGCTTTCCAGTGCTCCAAGCCTGGATCTACCTGATACCTGCTCGTGACACTCAGAGCATGCGCTATATTAGGCCTAGTACATAGTATGGCATACATGATATACCATATTGCTGAGGCATAAGGTATCATATCCATGTTCGCCCTTTCTTAGAATTTTCAATGCCAAACCTTTTGACAATGGTTTCTATGTACCTGGACTGGGACAAGCCAAGCATCCTCTTGGATCTATCTCTATAGATTCTAATCCCCAAGATATATGATGCTTCCCCTAAGTCCTTTATGGAGAAGTGTCTAGATAACCAAGTCTTTACTGTGGATAGCATTCCTACGTCATTCCCAATGATGAGGATGTCATCCACATATAACACCAAAAAGGTGATAGCGCTCCCACTTACCTTTCTGTATACACAAGGCTCATCTTCGTTCTTAACGAAGTCATAAGATCTTATTGCCTCATCAAATCTTATGTTCCAACTTCGGGAAGCTTGCTTTAGTCCATAAATGGATCTAAGCAACCTACACACCTTATTTGGGCAGTTCTTGGACACAAATCCCTCAGGTTGCATCATATACACCTCCTCCACGAGGTTCCCATTGAGGAATGCGGTTTTCACATCCATCTGCCAGATCTCATAATCATAGTATGCTGCAATAGCCAATAGAATTCTGATGGATTTTAGCATTGCTACGGGTGAGAAGGTTTCGTCGTAGTCAACACCTTGCCTTTGACGATACCCCTTAGCCACTAGCCTTGCTTTATAGGTCTCTACCTTTCCATCTACTCCGATCTTTTTCTTAAAGATCCATTTGCAACCGATGGGTACAATACCTTCGGGCGCATCAACTAGGTTCCAAACCTTGTTGGAGCACATAGAATCCATCTCAGAATTCATGGCTTCTTGCCACTTCCCGGAGTCTATACTCATAATAGCCTCCTCGTAGGTCTGAGGATCAATATCATCTACATCCTCTGCTCTAATATGTCCCACATATCTTTCAGGAGGATGGGATACTCTATCAGACCTGCGTAAAGTTGAAACTTGTGTATTAGGTACCTGAACAGACTCGGGCTGTAGAGTGGTGCTTGAGCTTGGTTCTCCAACCTCGCTCAACTCTATCATTCTCCCACTATCTCCGCCAAGAATGTGTTCCTTCTCAAGGAACACTGCTCTCTTAGCTACAAAGACCTTTTGGTCCTCGAGATGATAGAAATAATACCCACAAGTTTCCTTGGGGTATCCCACAAATTTGCATCGCTCTGTCCTTGATTCTAACTTATCGGGGTTGTGTCTTTTAACATAGGTAGGGCAGCCCCAAATCTTAACAACCTTAAGATCATGCTTCTTCCCTTTCCATATCTCATATGGTGTAGACACTACCGACTTAGTTGGAACTCTGTTCAGAAGGTAAGCTGCGGTTTCTAGGGCATATCCCCAGAATGAGATGGGTAGGTCAGCGAAACTCATCATGAACCGTACCATATCTAATAACGTACAATTTCTCCTTTCAAAGACACCATTGAGCTGGGGTGTATAAGGAGGTGTCCATTGGGATAATATCCCATGGTCCTTGAGGAACTGAGTAAACTCTGTACTTAAGTACTCACCTCCTCGATCTGATCGAAAAGTTTTGATACTCTTTCCAGTTTGGTTCTCCACCTCATTCCTATACTCTCTGAATTTCTCAAAGGCCTCGGACTTGTACTTCATTAAGTACACATATCTATACCTTGAGAAATCATCAGTAAATGTAATGAAGTAGGAGTAACCTCCAATGACATGAGTTGACATGGGTCCACATACATCACTATGTATGAGTTCCAACAACTCAGTGGCTCTCTCTCCAGTTCCACTAAATGGAGAGTTGGTCAATTTTCCACGAATGCAAGGTTCACAAGTTGCATATGACACATAGTCGAATGGATCTAGATATCCATCAGTTAGCAACTTTTGAATCCTTCTTTCATGGATGTGACCTAGCCTACAATGCCATAGGTATGCACTATTCACCTCATCTCGTTTCCTCTTAGACACTTACATTCATGATATGTGGAGTAGTGTCTTGCATAAACAAACATTTATGCAATATTCCTCTCGTCAATCTCCCCTTAGCTTTGCTAGAATTTACAATAAATTGTAGATGTGATAAGCAACATTAGTATCCAATACCAATGCACTATCACAAAAATCTAACAATTAGAGATTGATCATGAATGTACTTGAAGCTTCACCAAGCTTCTTGTTTCGCCCTTTCTGCAAGGTACTCTTTGCAGTTCCTCTTCCAGTGCACATCTTTACCACAGTGGAAGCACTGGCCTTTGTCCTTTGTTGGGTCTTTCTTAGCAACCTTTGCTTTACTTGGTCTGCCCTTGTCCTTTCCCTTCTTAAGGGACCTTTCTGCTTTCCTTTTCTTTCTGGTCTCACCAGTATAGAGAACTGGCTTCTCTTTCTTAATAGTACTCTCTGCCTCCCTCAACATATTGAGGAGCTCTGGGAGAGTCACCTCAAGCTTGTTCATATTAAAATCCATTATGAACTATGAAAAGGAATCTGATAGGGACTGAAGTACAATGTCCACACACAAGTTATCCTCTAGGACCATTCCTAGAACTGTGAGTTTCTCTATCCACTCAACCATCTTTAGGACATGGTTCTGAACCGGTGTCCCCTCAGTCATCCTAACGCGGAAGAGACTCTTTGATATCTCATATCGCTGAGTCCTTTCCTATTCCTCAAACAATTTGCGGACATGTAGGAGAATGGATCTGGCATCCATCTTTTCATGTTGTCTCTGTAACTCAGGAGTCATAGAGCCCAACATGTAGCACTGAGCAAGAGTGAAGTCATTAATGTACTTCACGTAGCGAGTGATCTCATCCTCGCTTGCCCCTTCTTCGGGCGTAGGCATCACTGTATCAAGGACATACACGATTTTCTCCACTGTGAGAACAATTCTCAAGTTACGGAGCCAATCCGTATAATTTGGACCAGTGAGGCGGTTGACATCAAGTATGCCACGTAAGGGATTTGAAAACGACATTTTCTAAAAATAAAGATGTAGCAGAAATGAATAACATGCAGATTTTGCAAGAAATAAACTATCAAGATATGGACTTCTATCTTAATATGCTCCCACTATTTTACTAACGAGTCACGCGACACCCTCAGCACGTGAAACGAAAGTCTCCGGCAGACTTCTAGTGGGGATCAGGATCCAATCAGCGTCTTAGTGTAACCTCGAGGGACTCGACCAATCACACTAAGCCTAAAAGGTAGGCAACTCTTGTCGATCACAACTCCTTGTGATTCCCGTCATGTTCGGCCTCCGAATCACCATGGCCTCGAGGGACTCGACCAACCATGATGCTCGGTTAAGTCAACACCTTCGTTACAAGATGAGTCTGATTTAATGATATACCCTCGAGGGACTCGACCAAGCATACCATGCCCTCAGGTCACCGGTGACATCTCTATGTCGTAAGCAAGATAGCGAATCGCGATATAGGTGAGTCTCGAGGGACTCGACCAATTCAACCTACACCGGGAATCGGTTCCTACTCATAACGATGGAAGGCCACGTGGGTCAATCTAATGCGGTGTGCTGCGATCACGCGCAGCTGTTGTTTGTCGATCCCCTCTCGGTTCACATGACAAGCTGCCCTTACGTCTCTCCGATGCACGCACGCTGTAGTCTGCCGAGAGCATGCCCAAGTGCTGATGCATGGCATGCCAATAATCAATGTAATCTGTATGTGTTGTTGTTGTTGTTGTTTGGGCACACCGACGCCACTTTGTATCACCCAAGGGAGGTACACTGCAAACTGCAAAGCTCTACGCTGCCGGTGTCGAGCACGAGATGTTGCCACCGTAATTACGGTTAGACTACGCCCAGCCATTGTTGGAGTATGATGTGTAATTGGAGTGCGAATTTGGCCTATTGTTTTTCGTGGAGGACCCATGGAAATGTGTGCAATATAAGAATCGTTTCATGAAATTATATTTCAAAATTCACTGAATATTTATAATATTCATATTCGAAATACGTATTTGGTTCTCACTATACATATTTCAAATGTGTTGTCAAATGCACTTGTAGTTGCCTCATTAATCTATTATTGTGCCTAATCGAAAGATATGATGAGTCGCAATCTTGACTTGTTGAGCTACTGTCGTAGCATCGTTGAATCCCTTGCAAGTGTTAGGAAGGAGAATATGGAGACACTACCATTGTCAAATAGCTTATCGAATTTGTTATAGAGGTACGTACTGTTGTATGTCGTGTGATCCTCCTCCTTGATTGCCGAGTTGCTATTGATTATAGAGCTACTGTTGCATGTGGTGCAGCATTGTCGGACCCATTCAACTTCGTCGAGTTCTGCTTGCCAAATAATGTGTTACGGTTCATTCTATTAAATTGAAATTTAATTGTCTGATTGAGATGTTAATTCGAAGCTAATTAAGCTAATTCTTCTTTTATGTCTATCATGGTTCAATTTTGATCAACACCACACTCATCTAACAATAGAGATGTTGAACTCTATATAACTATATTCATGACAAATGTCCTTCCAATGGTCATTGAAAGGGGATAAACGAGTTTGAAGGTCGTTGAAAGTCGAATCTACAAACTTTTCACTTCTTTTATAATCTCTTTGGCTTCTTGGGTCATCTCTCTTAGCCACCAATACATAAGCAACATTCCCTTTCCGGTAAGATGGCTCAAACTCTTTGTAAGTTATTAAACTAAATAATCTTTTAGATTTTACAGTGGTAGGAGCTTTTTTGAATGGATACAATTGAAACTTTACTCTGACTAGAGAATAAGTGTTGTTTAGTGAGCATTTTGATCAAATTGTCATCTACTAAAAAAATAAATGACATGCATTTATAAGAAGTACATCAAAACAAAGTTTATCTTTGTCCCTTCCAATACAAAATTTGATCTTGTATTTTTAGACACCAAAATCTCTTCACCATTCTTGAACCATGAAAATTTATATAGCTTTGGATGATGTACAGTTACAAGTTTTAGTTTATCCACTATAAGTTTTGAAACCATATTATCTATACTATCTAAATTAATCATTAGAAGGTATTTTTTTTCTATGAAACAAGTAATATATGTCTTGAAAATATTATTCAAAGTCATCGATCATCTTCTTGGACTGTCGTCATGTTGCATTGGATAATAAGATTTTTCACCCTCAAAATTTGACTCATAGCTTTCTTCTTCGATAGCACCTTTAGGTTCTTTATCATAGATGAGCTCATTATTCTCTTCCATAACATTACTCTCTATGACACTCTAAGAACAATGGTCGAGTTTATTATATCTCAAATATTTGGGTTGATTTTTATTTCCTCCCCTAACATGTGGGTTTGGATGCTCATATATTCTACCCTTCTTTCCTTGGAATATCATTTTTTTTTGTTGTAGTTCAGTACTTTGGACCTTGTTGAATGGTCTCCATTTACTTTTATCTTCAGCCTCCTTTAGAGACCCAATTGAATGCATCAAAAGTTCATCTTGTTAGTTGAGTATATAACCAACCACAAGTTGATTGCCATTTTCATTCAAGATAATTTGGCTCATTAGCTTATAGAATTGCTCAGTATAATCAATAACAGATTAAACATTCTTCTAGTGTAATTGGTGGAATTGTCGATAAAGAGTTTGAGGATAATCCAAGGTGAGAAACTTCTCATCCAACTTCAGTTTTATTTCATTCCATCTGTTAACTCATGGAACACCTCTTCGCTCAAGTCAGTCTCTGTTGATATTTTTGTCACCAAATTAGAGCATTCCCTTTCGGTTTTGTCGTGACAAACTATATATCTTTCGAGCCTCACTAAAAAATTTTCACTCAAAGAGTGCTTCCAAAGAGACAATTCAATCACAATATTCCTCGAGATTAAGTGACCCTACAAATTCTGCTAAATTAATTTGAATACTCCTATTCGTTCCTTCAGGAGCTCTCATCATTTGATCTATGATCCAATGAGCAAAACTGGAAGAATCAATTGCATCATTACCATGCTCACTTCTTGCACCTATCGAATTACTTCGTTGACTTTGAGCAAGACTAGTTGGAATTCTATAGAGGAGTTCAGTCATCACTCGTTGTAAAGTTTCGTGGGATGATGCAATGGCTTACTCAGCCATTCTTGTTTGTAAATTAACTTCTTTAACATGTCTCCTTTTCCATGAGCGATTGATAAAAAATTGAGGATTTAAAAGAAAACCATGACGACTCTGTTGGGCCGATAGCCCAAATTCAGCCCATGTGAGCTAGGGCAGCCCACAGCCCATACCCCCTCTTAACCTAACCCTAATTAAGATTAGGAGGGTGTGATGGCTGCGTTTTAGAAGAAAAAAAGGCTATAAAAAGATAGAAACGAGGCAGATCTTGAGAGCCACGAGATTCCAAAGAGAAGAAGGTGAACAAGGCAGAAAATGAAGAGAAAGAAAGGGAAGAAGACAAGGACAACGCAGAGAGACTGTTCTCAATCATCTAGCAGTGTTCTCATCTCAAGTTAGATCAAATCTACAGTAGACTTTTGCTGTGATTACTTGGGGAGGTTTTAGATATTGTGGGTAGTGACGTAATCCTTGTATCCCAGTTATTCTCTTGTGGTTGTTGCTAGGGTTTTGGCAAGAGATTGAGATTTGTATATTCATTATTCTCATAGTGGATTATCTCTAGTTTGCCCCGTAATTTTTACCCTTCACATTGAAGGAGTTTTCCACGTATATCTTGGTGTTCTGTTTGATTGTGTTTCTATTTTATTCCGCTGCGTATTATGGTCTTCTAGCATTTGTTCATATACAAAGGTTATTCCTCCTTATATCCCCATTAACTGGTATCAGAACGGGGTTTTGGTGATTTAATTTTTGTATTTGAACATGGAGGCCAGTAATATTTCTCGCATGATTAGTTTGAATGGAAATAATTGGATGATATGGAAACCAAGAATGGAAGATCTCTTGTATTGCAAAGATTTGTATGGACCTTTATAGGGGAATAGTGCAAAACCTACAACTATGACAGATGATGAGTGGAAGATGTTAGATCGAAAAACAATTGGGTTTATTAGACAGTGGCTTGATGATAGTGTCTTTCACCATGTTTCTACTGAAATTTCTGCATATTCTCTTTGGAAAAAATTGGAAAGTCTCTATGAAAGAAAAACAGCCGGCAACAAAGCTTTTTTGATCAAAAAACTTGTGAACCTAAAATATAGAGAGGGTGCTTCTATTGCTGAGCATTTGAATGAAATGCAGAGTATTACTAACCAGTTATCCTCTATGAAAATGTCTCTTGATAATGAGTTGCAGCCATTGTTACTTCTTAGTTCATTACCAGAAAGTTGGGAGACACCGGTGGTTTCCCTTAGTAATTCTGCGCCAGATGGTATTGTCACTATGAGTCAAGTAACAAGCAGTTTGTTGAATGAGGAGTTGAGAAGAAAGAGTTCGGCAACATCTCAGAATGATTCACAGGCACTTATCTCAGAGAACAGAGGAAGGTCAAAGTCTAGAAACAGTTCACGTATGGGTAGGAGCAAGTCAAGATCAAAAAAAGATATTGTTTGCTATAACTGTGGTGAGAAAGGACATTACAAGAACCAATGTAAGCAACCTAAGAAGAACAAGAAAAAGGGAAAAGAAGTGGAGTCTACAGAGTCAAAGGATAATACTACAACTATAGTGCAGGGTGGTGATTATTTGATTTTGTCTCCTTCTGATGATATTGTTTCTTGTGTGTGTTAGGATCTTAAGTGGGTGATTGACACAGGTGCTTCTTATCATGCTACACCTCGGAGAGAGTTTTTTGCTACATACAGGTCTGGAAACTTTGGTGTTGTCAAGATGGGCAACTATGACACAGCAGACATCATTGGCATGGGTGATATCCATTTAAGGATTAACCTTGGCTGTAAGTTTGTACTTAAGGATGTGAGGCATGTGATTGACTTGAGGCTGAATTTAATTTCAGTTGGAAGATTAGATGATGAAGAGTATGAAAGCAGATTTCATAGAGGGCAATGGAAGCTCAGTAAGGGTTCTCTTGTTATAGCTAGTGGAAAGAAATGTCATACTTTGTACAGGTTACAGGCTAAAGCTTACGGTGAGCAGTTAAATGCTACAGAGAAAGACTTCAGTATGGAGTTGTGGCATAGGCGATTGGGACACATGAGCGAGAAGGGGCTACAAGCTCTTTCCAAGAGAGAAGTATTGCCAGATCTTAGAGGTATACATCTGAACCCTTGTATTGATTGTTTGGCTGGTAAACAACATAGAGTTTCATTTGCTAGTGTTGCTTTGTCTAGAAAAATGCATGCCTTAGACCGTGTTTATACAGATGTATGTGGTCCTTTGAGGACAAAAACTCCTGGTGGGTCTGTTGATGTTCTTGGTATAAGTGGTACACTTTATTTTGTCACTTTTATAGATGATTTTTTCAGGAAAGTTTGGGCTTATGCTTTGAAGACCAAAGATCAGGTTATTAATGTCTTCAAAGAGTTTCATGCTAGGGTTGAAAGGGAGACAGAAAGGAAATTGAAATGCATAAGATCAGATAATGATGGTGAGTATACAGGATTGTTTAATGACTATTGCAGGTCACATGGGATCCAACATGAGATGACAGTTCCTGGTACACCTCAGCATAATGCAATTGCAGAGAGGATGAACCGCATCATCATGGAAAAGATCAGATGTATGCTTTCACAGGCCAAGCTACCTAAAAGGCTTTGGGATGAGGCTTTGAGGACTGCAGTTGATGTGATCAACTTATCACCATGTATAGCCCTAGATGGTGATGTTGTAGAGCATGTATGGTCAGGGAAATATGTTTCCTACAAGCATTTGAGAGTATTTGGTTGTCGTGCATTTGCACATATTCCAAACAATGAGAGGTCCAAGCTGGATGGTAAGTCTAAAGAATGTATTTTTCTTGGTTACTCATATGATCATTTTGATTACAGGCTTTGGGATCCAGAAAAGCAGAAGGTATTCAGAAGCAAAGATGTAGTCTTATTTGAGGATCAAACATTTGAGGATTTGAAGAAGAAGGCACCAGCCAAGACTTCTGCAGAAGGATTAGCAGATTGTGACCCAGTTATTCCTCCAGTATATCAGGGTGATGGGGGAGATATGCAAGAAAATAGTGTAGAGCCTGATGTTGATTTACCTGCAGGACATGTTGAGCAAGAAGTAGGAGAGCAAGTTCCCGCAGAACCTCAGTTGAGAAGATCTTCTAGACAACGTCAACCTTCCAGAAGATACTCTACAGATGAGTATGTGATGCTTACTGATGCAGGTGAACCAGAGAATTACTATGAAGTAGTTGAAAGTGAGCAGAAAGAGAAGTGGTTAGTTGCTATGCAGGAAGAGATGGATGCTCTTCAAGAACCACACTTATGATTTGGTGCTGCTACCAAATGGAATGAAGGCCTTGAAGAACAAGTGGGTTTTTAGGTTGAAGACTCAAGAATATTGTTCTCAACCAAAGTACAAAGCTAGATTGGTTGTGAAAGGCTTTGGTCAAAAGAAAGATATTGACTTTGAAGAGATTTTCTCTCCTGTTGTTAAAATGTCTTCTATTCGTGTTGCTCTTGGTATTGTTGCTAGCTAGGACTTGGAGGTTGAGCAGTTAGATGTGAAGACAGCTTTTCTTCATGGTGATTTGGAGGAGGAAATTTATATGGAGCAACCAGAAGGCTTCAAAGTCAAAGGTAAAGATAATTTTGTCTGCAAGTTGAAGAAGAGCTTGTATGGGCTAAAGCAAGCTCCAAGACAGTGGTACAGAAAGTTTGATTCATTTATGACAGAAAATGGATACAAAAGAACGGCTTCAGATCATTGTGTTTACATCAAATGGTTTGGTGAGGATTTTATTATTCTCTTACTTTATGTTGATGACATGCTTATTCTTGGGAAAGATGTCTAAAATTGACAGGTTAAAGAAGGAACTGAGTGAGTCTTTTGCAATGAAGGACATGGGGCCAGCAAAGCAAATACTAGGTATGCAGATTTCTCGTGACAGGAAAAACAAGAAGATTTGGTTGTCACAGAAGAAATACATCGAGAAGGTATTAGAAAGATTCAGTATGAGCAATGTAAAACCAGTTGGTTCTCCTCTTGCAGGTCACTTCAAGTTGTGCTCAGAACAGAGTCCGTCAAGTGATAAGGAGAAGGAGAAAATGCAAAAAGTTCCTTATGCTTCAGCAGTTGGAAGTTTAATGTATATAATGGTATGTACGAGGTCGAACATCGCATATGCAGTGGGTGTTACTAGCAGATTTCTTGCAAATCCAGGCAAAGAGCACTGGGCAGCAGTGAAGTGGATTTTTAGATATCTCAGAGGGAGCTCTAAGGTTTGTTTAAGCTTTGGAGGTGGATCACCTGTGTTGACAGGTTACACAGATACAGATATGGCAAGAGATATAGATACGAGAAAGTCTACTTCAGGTTATGTACTTACTTTTGCAGGGGGAGCTGTGTCATGGCAATCTAGGTTACAAAGGTATATTGCTTTCTCCACCACAGAAGCAGAATATATTGCTGCTACAGAGGTATGCAAAGAAATGTTATGGATGAAAGAATTCTTACAAGAATTGGGGCTGAAACAGGAAAATTATGTGGTGCATTGTGACAGCCAGAGTGCCATCCATTTGTGTAAGAACCCAATGTTTCATTCCAAATCAAAGCATATAGATGTCAGATACCACTAGATTCGAAATGTATTTGAAGAGAAGCAGTTGCAGCTTCAGAAAATTCATACAGATGACAACGGAGCAGACATGTTGACGAAGACCTTACCAAAAGAAAGACAGAAGATATACCAACAGCTGGTCGGCATGGCTTCACATTGAGGAGTCATGGAACAGCCTCCCTTATGGGCTGAAGGGGGAGGTTGTTAGGCTGATAGCCCAAATTCAGCCCATGTGGGCTAGGGCAGCCCATAGCCCACACCCCCTCTTAACCTAACCCTAATTAAGATTAGGAGGGTGTGGTGGCTACGTTTTAGAAGCAAAAAAATGCTATAAAAAGGCAGCAACGAGGCAGATCTTGAGAGCCATGAGATTCCAAAGAGAAGAAGGAGAACAAGGCAGAAAAGGAAGAGAAAGAAAGGGAAGAAGACAAGGACAACGCACATCTAGCAGTGTTCTCATCTCAAGTTAGATCAAATCTACAGTAGACTCTTGCTGTGATTACTTGGGGAGGTTTTAGATATTGTAGGCAGTGACGTGATCCTTGTATCCCAGTTATTCTCTTGTGGTTGTTGCTAGGGTTTTGGGCAAGAGATTGAGATTTGTATATTCATTATTCTGATAGTGGATTATCTCTAGTTTGCCCCGTGGTTTTTACCCTTTACATTGAAGAGGTTTTCCACGTATATCTTAGTATTCTGTTTGATTATGTTTCCATTTTATTCCGCTGCGTATTATGGTCTTCTAGCATTTGTTCATATACAAATGTTATTCCTCCTTATATCCCAACGAGACTCGATGCCTATTAGAATATTTGATAATAATCAGTAGACAAATAGAGCTTTCCAATGAAATATGGCACGCCTTTAAACTCCTTGTCAATAAGAACAATTTAATCCGTAAAGCTAGCGAAGGACTCACTTCAAAACAACAAAAGGTAATATAGCTTTGTTACCAAATTGATGTCGACTAGCGCATGCCATTTAGGCTTGAATCCAAAGAAAGATTTTTATTAAGAAGGATATGTCCTAAGATGTTGCTCAATGGGGGGGGGGGGGGGGGCAATGGTTGCCGCTCAATGTAATAACTTTGAGAATGATCTATATTTTTTCTAGAGAAGAAAAAAAATACTAACTTTCCTTTTATTTGATAGGAAGTATACTTCTGAAAGGAGACCATTGAGCTTCTACAATAATAACAAACAACATATTTAACCAAAATACATGTTCACAAGTAGTCAACACACTACTCACTAAAAGACTTTTAATGAAAGGAATAAAAATGACTATAGAAATTAGAAAAAACGGGTAACAATAAGGACTCTAAAATATGATTAATTAGCAGTAATGTAAAATTAGATTTTTCATTAGAAGTAATATAAAATTATATTAAGCCATCTTATATGTTTTTTCTTTTGTTACATTAAGACTGACTACATATGAGATATTCTACACGAACTCGTGATTGAGATCTATCAATTGTGTATTGCGTTCATCATCCAAATATCTCAGTGGAAGTGTTAATTCATCAACCAACCTTAGGGCAGTTGGTTTTGTCCCTCATCTTGCATGTTTTCTTTTCCCCCCCATAATGTGCATGCTCGCTCTGCTTTGTGGAGCTTCGGCTGCCCTGTAAAGAATTCATGAGTAAACAAATTTTAAATGGACAATATATCGGACATTGATCTGGGATAACCTTCTACTATCTCAGTTCTTCAATAGGTTTTGAGTGGATCTTTGTACCTATGGGACCTTGTGTCTATAACTTGGGACTTGTATGCTCATCATAGAAAAAAGATGGGAAAGAAAGATCTATTCTTGATGGATATGCATGATACATTGCATGCTTACACAATTCAAATCCACACAGATAGCTAAACTAGTCTAGGATTAAGAATCAGGATGAACTGATGACACACTAGCTGGTACAGTAACATGAAAGAAACATATCAGAAGACACATGTCCACATAGAGGATGTAAATAATAGCTGGTAAAGAAATATGGCATGTCCGCATATGCTCAGGCACATGCTTAAGGCTCCTGTCTGGATATTGTTGAAAGTATACAGATATCTGTCTCTATCAAGATCATGTTGACACCAACAAGCTACAAATGCTGGCTTCAACATGAAAATTAAGCTGCTAACTTTGCAGACTTGCAATCTGTTTCCGTACCTTTGATAGCTTTCTGCTCGACATTTTTCTTCTTTTTCCTTGTTCTTTGAGGTATGATTTTTTCACTTTTCTCTTCTAGTATTTTAAATGTGTCTTCATCCGCACGAAATCCATCTTCTGCCATTTGCTCAAGCAGGTCAGTAGTTGATTTCCCTGCCCACATATAAATAGTGAGCAAGCAATTATAGATTTCTTGTGCCAGGGGACCATGACGTTTCAACAACTTCACAATCCCTTCTGCTTCTTCCACACCCTTTTGTTCTTTCATGTACTCTAAGGTTCTCATGACACTAGCAGGATTTGGCTTCCATGGCGCTTGCCCTTCTGCCAGTGCCTTCTTCATCGCCTCCACTGCTTTCAAATTCTGCCCACAATCAAAATATAAACTAGCTAACCTATCCCACGCATTAGCATAAGGGGCCAGGCCACTTTCAATGGCTTTGTTTACTAATAGTTCCGCCTTCTCCAGAAGACCTCTTGTACAATACGCTCCAAGTAGAAGATTTGGCAATCTAAAATCATGAAAAGAAGTCACAGATTCCCACTCCTTCAAGATGGCTTCTGCGCCCTCTACATCATCCAGCTTTAGAAGTGCACCCATCATGCACATATACATTGAGGTAGCTACCTTATCCGATGACTTGTACATATTCCACACTCGGTACATCTCAGATTTATCTCCGATGTCAGAATAAATCAAGATCAAAAACCCATAAGCATCATTGCCCTTTCTCCGAGGCATCAGTTTCTTTGATTCCTCGAGAAGAACTAGAGCCTCGTCAATCAACCCAGATTTCACATAACCTTTAGCTGCAATTGCGTATGTGTAACAACTGGCTGCAATTTCTGAATGCTTCATACTTCCAAGAACCTTTTTTACCCCTTCCACATTGGCACCCGTGGCATATGCTTCTATCAGAATGTTGTAGGTGAAAATGTCAGGAGCAAACCCCTTGTTTTTCATTTTTTGAAAGATCTTATCCACTAATGCAAGCTGTCCAATGTCATTGTACATTTTCATCAACATATTGAAAGCAAAACTATCAAGCATGTTTGCCTCCTCCATTCGATGGAAGAAAGCCTCTGCCTTCTCCACACATTTGTCTTGTACATAGCAAGACAGAAGAGCACCATGAACTTGATAAACTTTTAATTGTTTTGGTAAGTTACCAAAGAAACTTTCTGCCTGCTCAAGGCCATGAACTTTTTTAATCAAGTCCAACCGATCTGCAACATCACCAGGTGACAAGCAGAAGTACCTCCTATCGCTCATCCATGTAGATATCTGTACTAAGCATAGAGAGACATTATTAAAAGGAAAGTTTTCAGAGGCTTCAATAGTGCTGTTTCATGTGTGAATGCAGAACAATATTGGAGTCACTGACAAAAGAGTAAAACAAAAAAAGAACCAAGTCATCTACAGAGGATAAAAGAGATTAACCTTACTATTTTAAGCCCAAAGAAATTCACTCCATAACTAAGGAAGGCTTTTGCTTTACCACAGCAAAAGAGTCACCAAATATCAAAATAAAAGTATAAGCAAAATAGCTTAGACAGAACATCTTTGTAAGACAGTATTTCCTTACATACATTACATATAATCTCAAGGTCAAATAATCATCTTCGATAATTAAATGAGGTCCACCCATATTCTTGATATAGCTCTGTTAAGTTCCACTTTTTTATACTGTGTGTGAGAGTTCAAACCAATTAGATCAGGTTCCACCTACTTCTACTAATAATTCAGGACTCTCCAGTTATGTCCAAACAGGTAAGGTGATATGCCCTTATGAGTGATCTTGATAAGGTCCATCTACATCCAGCCTGTCTACTATCAAAAGCCAGCAGGGGCAAAGAAGGAGAAAGGAGAAGAGGAAGCAAGAGAAATATAGGATTATGTTGGCAATTTAGGCCATGTCGGCCGGTGAATATCTGTGACCACCTTTGATATGAATGAAGAACCACTATAGAGGAGACTAGGACCGCCAAAGAAGAGATCTCAGGCAATTTCAGGATACGTTAGCCTTGAGTGTTCACAAAGCTGCCACAGAATGGGAACAGCAGGAGCACAGCTTCCGAAAGCTCGACGTTGCTTCTTCCTTTGGTTTTCTGGTAAGCACAAAAGTTGGGTGATGCTACAATGATCAGAATAGAAAGACTTGCTGATTTTTGTTACTTGTAGCAAGAAATGAAGAGTAAATGGCCACTGAAATGTACTGGCAAATAGAGGAACGAACAAAGAGCAGATAGAGAGACAAAGATAAAGAAGAAGAGACAAGGTATCAGAGGAAGAAAGAAATGGAAGAAGAGAGGAAACAAGAAATGGGTGGCCAGCAGCTAAGAAAAGCCATGTAACTATTAAATACACAGTACACGGTTTTAAAGCAATTAATGCTCCGTCTACTTCAACACAGCTGATCATGTCAACGACTAAGATTAGGACTCTAATAAAACTATTAAGGAAACAAATAAATGCTTACTATGACCAAGCAATCAACCATGAAGAAATCAAACTTGTAAGGAACAGGAACTCTAATAACAAAGCAAATAGCTATGTAGTTCATAATATTAAGGGTTGTAATTTCGATTCGTACTTGTGTACCGAGCCCTGGTCAATACGGTACGTACCGAGGCATACCGATAATACGTTGGGATGTACCGACAATATGCTCAAAATCATCAAAAAAATCTTCAAAAATGCCTGAAAATAGAAAGAAAATTATATTATGATTTTTAAGTTAAAAAATATATATAATTTTAGTATAATTTTAGCAAAAATAATATATATTAACCCAATATCGATCAAATTTTGATTAAATCATCATTAAAACCACTAATAACAGTATTAAAAAAACTTAATTAAAACCTAATTAAATCTATTATACCATCATAATCATATGGTCCAATCCTTAATATGCATGAAATATAAAGATTTGACCTATTAAGTATCTAATTTGAAAAAATCAATAGTAAACACACTAATCATAACAGTAAAGACCTTAATTACTCCCTAATTAATACTACTCTACCATCAAAAACATATCAAACAATATATTAGACATTAAGTTATACACCACATAGAATATGCTTAATCATCTCATAAATCAATAAAAATCTAAAAAGAAAATACATCTATTGATTAGAGTGTTCTTCTTAATCCTCCCAAATTATAGCCTCCTAAATTTGATCCAATCCAAAAATCGTAGGTTTGTAAAGTTTAGGAGAGTGAAAAATGTAAGAATAAGAGAGAGGTGTGAGTGAAAAAGAGTTTAAGAGAGTGAAATGAGTTGAAAGAGGAGCGAGGAAAGGGTTTAAAAACCCTTTTCTACGTCTCAAACGATCAAATTGACCGTTTGAAATAAGGCAATCTCAGCTCTTGATCAGTAACAATCGAAATCCGACCATTACCGATTGGTACAGATCGATAATGGTCGGATTTTGATCATTACCGCTCGATAAAAACCCCGTACCACCCAATACAAGGTCAAGTGACCGATATCGTCTGGTAAAGGGCGATCCGCGTACCGGTATCCTATCGAAGCAGTACATACCTCCCATATCGAGCGGTATGCATCGATACAGCAAACCATGCATAATATATAAGACTCCAACCTTGACTCAAATACATCCAAAATATACTATAATTAAAAATTAAGTCTTAGACCATAAAATAACTATTATAACATGATTCTAGGACTCAAAATAAATTTATAACAGATCCAACTTGCACCAACCTTTTAGTCACCTTTGCAAGCAGAAGAGGTCATAGTAATGTGAAGTGTCAGTCATTACTTTTTAATTTCCTTACACAAAGCTTCTTGTAACACCACAAGTTATATAAGAAACAAATAATTCAACTCTAGATTATGCAATGCCATGCATAAGACGATGCTAATTTTATAAACACAAGGCATTGATAAAAATTGCTCTTTTGCACTTTAGCACAACAATCAAAGTTTCTCTAATTCCAATCCCAAAATATCCGTGCAAACTTGAAAGTTTCCAATTTCGTGTTTGTTCTTCTCTTACATGTCGAATTGTTGCATATAACTAATTGTGTTTTAGTTTTGTGACGGAATATGGTAGCACCATTGCTAACTAACAGCACCATTTTCTAAAGGATCTCAAAAATTGTATGCAATAGTTACTATAAACTTCATACATAAGTATAATAAATTTCTTCAAATAGCTTTGATTCTACATTATTTCTATACATTCACATATTTGTATACCTTTGTTATTCCTACCTTAATTTTGCATATATTTTTGTCTCTCTACCTTAAACCATAGTTTAACTTTCCATCTTCTGCAAACAATATTACCGTAGGATGCAAATCACTACTAAAAGGTTTGAATTTGTTTGCATCATAGCAACCCTTGACTTGTTGGAGTCATACACCAATTGGCAAGAACAACTTAATTGATTAAAATAAGAATAACTGATTTAGGGATATTTTGCATATGTAATAAATTGTCACAGGACAACATCTACTCAATGAGGAGAAGAAGAAAGAAAATACAGAAAAAATAAAAAATCAGATTCGTTCTTGATTGAAGATTACATATATTGACTAAATCTTGGATCTACCAAAGTCAATATTGGATCTATTAACTCTCCTTGATTGTTGCTCATTCTACATTAGAGCTTTTAGTTTAGGCAAAATATTTTATCATCCGAATTAATCCATGCTTCAATTACATGAACTCGGGGTGAGTTCTTACGTAGTGAAAGCAGGTGATGCAAGAGCAATTTAGTTAGTGTATTAATAAAATAAATTTGATGAGTTTTAGGGTATTTTACATAGGTAATAAGTTGTTACATGACAATATCTTCTTAACAAGAAGAAAAAGGAAGAAAATATAGAAAATTGAAAAAAATCAGATTTGTTCTTGATTGGACTACAAATCTTGATTAAAGATTTATCTAAAAGTTTGACAATCAAGAATATCATCAAGAGATGAAGATTATTTATTAAATTATTAGAAATATTACCTTCTTCAAAGGAAGAAGGTATCATATATTTGATTTGATGTGATTGTAATATATATATATATATATATATATATATATATATATATATATATATATATATATATATATATATATATATATATATATAATTTTTATACTTAAACCTGTGAAAAAGGCTAGGACATTATAATGGAGATGATCAGAAAATGAATCAATGTAATGAAGATAATCAACAGATTTAGTTCTTCCCACCTTGTGTGTGAGTGATGTGAGGTAAGATTATTATTATTTTTCAATTATTTATTTTTTCAATTATAAAATCTTTCAATTATTATTTTTTTTCTCTTTCTATCTGGTATGTAAAAGATCTCATTGCTACCCGTCCTACATCACCAACTAACTCCATAGCAAGAAGAGGTAAGATTACGATGGGATTATGTACATGCAGATAATTACATAGATTAATACACAAAACATGGAGGAAGCAAATGGTGAGAAAATCTTAATCTTGATCACTGTCCGGTACATAAGATTCTCAATGCATATGACGATATGATCCTGAACATGTGTATTATCTACGATATTTCAGAACACAAAAGGGGGCTTCTGTTCATTGCATCAACAAAAGAAGTTGAATTGAAGAACTTCTCCAGAATCATCTTGATCTGCTAAAATCTGTGGTTCTACATATTCCAAAAGGAAATCAGCTAGATGAATACACAGTTGTATCAAATAACTGAAGAAAAAATAAATCTCTCATCATCAAATCAGAAACTTTCTGCATAAATGTCTAATTTTGGAAACATAACTTACAGGTTGAGCGAAGAAGATTCGATTTTGGGTCATGATTGAGGTTTGAAATGAGAAGGAAGATGACAGAGGAGTAAGAGGAAGCGAACCTCGAGGGCGTGAAAGTTTCTACGAAAGGAGCGCATCTTCTTCACCATCTCCCGAAGGTCACTCTGGTCGACCGGCCTGCCTTCCTGGACCCAGCGCTCGAGCAGGGGGACGATGGAGCGCCTGGGGTCCCCGCTGGCGGCGACCCGATTGTAGAGGCAGTCGTGCCAACCCTTGGGCAGCGGCGGCAACTCCTCCGTGGACTTGAGTACACCCGCCGGCGCCACAAGCTGGGAGCCGAACCACCGCTGGCGCAAGAGCATGGGAGCTCCGCTGTTGCAGACCCTGCAGACGAGCTTCATCATTGGCGGCTTCCTTCGACGGGGTCTCTCACGGCTAGAGGTGGCTTAAACCCTCCCCAATACGGCTATTGTCATATGTACTTACCCTAGTAGCATTACGATATTTACTTCAAAAATTTATATAAATTTAGAGATAAAATAAATAATCTTACGAAGATGAAGGCTCCCGTGAAGAGAGGGAGAGGCTTGATTGTCCAGCCATCTGGTTTGCTTGGCTTTTAGCGTAGTGAGAGCGATCAACGTTGAGATACTTATGTCATTGTATAGTGAGAACGATCACCGTTGTGTCACGGACTTAGCTGATTTTGCCTACGTCGTGTGGCATTCTTGCATGTCCGTCCGCAAAGGTCAACCTCCTATGGTCCCTTAGGATCTACAAAAGAGAAAACGGATTAGAGAAAGCGCCTCACTCGGGATCCACAAGCAAACATTCCAGGAAACACTTTATAGACAATGCAAATTACAAACTGACTTCACAAGCTCTGAAGAGTTGCACAACAAAGGGTCAAAATGGTCCACTAAACTCTCACTGGTGTCCACATGACACAACATTTATTTACAAGCTTAAAAAGGCCACGAAACTCAACTAAATGTGGCTGTTAAGCCTTCAACTGTTCCTCTACATATTGTACAAAGCATAAACAAACAGAAAGACACGAACATACACAAGTACTATATCCAACATCATATTTAGAACTTTATCCATGACATTCTCTCCCGCTTATTCCTTCGACGTCCTCGTCGAAGCCTTTGTCGACATTACAACTCCACGTCTTTGTCGAATCTTCAATCTTCTGCTCTAGCTACAATGTGCCTCTTGGCTCCCAACTGCTCTCCACTGTTGTTTTTGAGTAGTCGAACCTTTGATCCGTCATACTGCTTCAACTCGCCAATGACTCTGACTCTAGTGTGGGGTTGGCTGAGTTGTGTTGATCTCTGTTGGTTCCTACGGATCCTCCATATGAAGGAAAAGATCATCCTTACTATGCGTCAGTCTCTCAAATGTCTCATGTTGCTTGAACTGGATGGATGCTTGTTGGAGCTTTAACGAGCATCGCCTCACAAACTTCTGAAGTTTTGGGTCATTCCTCCACAAAATTTGCTCATCGACTCTTCTTTCACTTAGTTGTCACTTCCAAGTAGATTCGCATCACTTCCGCTTTCGATTGGTATTATGTTGGGAAATGAAGCGGATAATATACTCTCAATAGCACTAATCACCATTGGTGAGGATTTGACAACTATTATCTTCTAATATCTTCGAAGAGTCTTTGAACCTATGCAGCCCTCTATTGGATAGATAAGAGAATTGGAGTACTCGATTTCACCCATTCTCTTAAGAATTGAAAAGGTAATGGATATTTGACTTCACTCACCTCCTCAAGGGTTGTACTCCATGCATCGAGCTGGTTGCTGACCTTTGCCTGCTCTTTGCTCACACTTCTAAAGCACCCGAAGTGTTTGCACTCCTTACATTGAGTTAGCTACTGTGATTCACCTTCTCAATGTCATCAAACTTCTGGAATATAGGAAGTTTTCACTCCAACTTAGAGTAATTCTCTAATAGATTTAGTCGCCTTTGGGATTGTACCGTCTTCTCCATCAACCCTGCCGCCTACTCCACTGAGTAACAAAGGTATAGCACAACGTAGTGCCTACTTCGTTCCTTGGTTGTGCACTCTGCATGACCCAAAGTCCTTCGCTTTCGGTTATCTTGATGAAAAGCTTGTTGACACCGGTCTTACGAAGTTCCTCGGCCTCTGCCCTTCAGCTTTATCTCGGTACTTGGAGTTTGACTCTGCATGCTCCACCTCCTTGGTCCTTTTTACGACCAATCGCTCTCCCTCCATTAGAGCAAGGGATCAATGAATTTCACGGAAGTCCCGCCTTTACGGTACCATGGCGCTATCATGCCCATGGCCCTACTATCTATTGTCTCGCATCTACATCCATTTTTTTCATGATCAGTAGATATGTCTCTATGGCGCTCCTCCGAGTCCACCTCCATTCTAACTAATGTTTGATTTTAGGTAGCTAAGTCCCTCTGGACTCGTCGTCGCTTCCTCGCTCCTTTCGATCCTCTGCTTCAACATTTCTGTGTTCTCCAAGCAGCTTCCTTTGGTCGATGGAAAGACAAAATGTAGCTCCCATGCATGGCCTCTACCATACGTTGTAGGGTTTGCACCGATTCTATTCTCCTTAGCTTCCTTGGTAGGAATGTTCGCTTACTCGACCTTATCCTCTAACTTACCGGTTTCCCTTAAGAGAATATGGGCTCTGGAGCAGTCTAACTCTCCAGCTGCTTCGATCATACCTCTGCATGATCAAGTCCTTCCCTTGGGACTCAATGATACTTGTATTCGAACTTTTCCCTTGGTAAGACACAACCTCATATGCTAATGCCCAAGGCTTTCATCTGATGCAAAATTTGATGCATGCACGGAAGACTCACCTCTGTGGTACCATGACCTTCACTCCTTGAATCCATAGCCCTTCTTGTCATCGTGTTGTTCACCGAAGTGGAGCTTCCAGTAACTCTCGATCATATCTCCGTATGATCTAGTCCCTCACGGGACTATGTCGTGTGTATCGCATTGCCATGAATTGTTCCACCACGATCTACTGCACCATGTCGCCTCTTGGTGATATCTCTAGTACATTCTAATCCTTATGGGATGAACTCGAATGGTGATCCCTCCATGTGTGACCTTTGTCAATACATCATAGGGTCTCTTCCATCTTCGATTTTGTTCGCTCCTTTGGCAATCGACCTTCATCCATCCACTCTTGGCTCACACCTAGATGAAGCATTGCTCTAGGATAGTCCGTCGCCTAGTAGCTTCCGAAGTCCACTGACTTCGTTGTAATTAGTGCACCATTGTCTGGATCCGGGGCCTCTGCCCCTACTAGTACAATCTCCGCTATGCACCGCTTCTTTCATGGTAACTTGAATGACAACACTATGGCATATTCTTCAAGAGTACCTGCCTCCGCGTCCTCTTGCCCCATGCTATGGCCTTCTGAACCCAACTTCGCCTCCACAAGTTGAGTTGCCTTACTTCTCTATCAAATGCTTCTCCGAAATAAAGTGCATATGCCCAGAAGCTTTCTTCTCTTTGGTACCATGCAAGATGAGTCTGCTCCGTTAGAACGAAGGACCCATGGAACAACATGATCATACTCTGCAAGATTTCATGTCCTTGACCTCTATCCAAGGAAAGCTCTGTGCCTCCACTCCATGTTCCATCTTTTATGCTGGCTCCCTTCATGCGGCTTAGGTACTTCACTAAGTTACACCCAAGTTGCTCCGCTCTTTGTTTTGCATTAAGTTGATGGTGGTTGTCATGCCCACCATTCCATGGGTCAGCCCTCCCTTGAGTCCGATCTCCATATCCACTCCAAGTGTGCCTTCATTTGTGTTGCTTTGGGTTACTCCCCTACTTGATCTCACAATACATCCACCAATGCATTCTCTCAAGCGAGATCATGCGACGACTCCTCACCGCTCACTCGGTCCATTGAGCTTTGTGGAGTTGTTGTTTTTTAGGTATTCCTCAATATGTGTGGTCTATTGCACATGATTCTCCCTCTGGAGAACCAGGACCTATTTCTCCTAGATATATGTCCCATTAGAGTAACATCTCTCTTTGCTTCTTTCTCTTTAAAAGTTTCGGAGACCACCATCCCCTTAGACTACTCTGATTTGCTGAATAAGCTGTGCATTGTTCTGCCTCCTGTAAACGCACTTGCTAGATTGTGACTCCACGTCAATACAGTCCCCGTTGCACCACTCAAGGTCTAGCAGCATGCTGAACTCGCTAGACACTTCAGCCTCCTACGGACGTATCCTTCACATGCCGAAGAGAAAGTTCCAATGCTCCATAGTGCCAAGTTCTGGTCGCCTTGGGATGGCCGCGAACATTTCATCATCCGCATATAAGCCCTTACATAAGTACCGAATTATTCGAGTTAGCAATTTCACTCACCTCTGTGAGCTTTGCACCACTCTTTCAGTCGCCGAGCAACTCATTTCACCTTGTGTGGTCTCATCCTTTACCAAGTGCCTCGCTTGCCTTGAGCACCATCAAGTATAGTTGTCAACGTTGAGCCGTAGCTCAAACTCAGCCATCCCGACCTTTGTGCGCTTCGCATTCTTCCCAGCTTGCTTATCCTCATGGTGACTCTTACGTGAAGGGTTGGGCATTCCACTGAATGCCACTCTCAAATGTTCGCTCCTCTGAGCGACTCCTTTTTCCTACATCTCCATGCTCATTTTCCCCCAAACAATCGCGTATGCTAGCTGCCCTCAACATAGCCACGCTAGGTCCCCCACGTTTGCATGCCAAGTGTTTCTATGAGTGTTTGTCTCACTCTGATACCATCTGTCACAGACTTAGCTGGTTTTGCCTAAGTCGTGCGGCACCCTTGTGTGTCCGTCCGTAAATGTCAATCTCCCCGAAACCTCCCATGGTCCCTTAGGACCTACAAAAGAGAAAACAGGTTAGAGAAAACACTTCACTCAGGATCCACAAGCAAATATTCCAGGAAATACTTCATAGATAATGAAAAATACAAACAGACTTTACAAACTCTGAATAGTTACACAACAAAGGGTTAAAATGGTCCACTACAGACCGAGTATCTCTCACTAGTGTCCACATGACACAATATTTAATTACAAGCCTAAGAAGACCACAAAACCTAATTAAAATGGGGCTATTAAGCCTTCAACCCTTCCTCTACATGTTGTACAAAGCATGAACAAACAGAAAGACATGGACATACACAAGTATTATATCCAACATCCTGTTTAGAACTTTGTCCGTGACAGTTGAGATACTTATGTTATTGTCACCCAGTTACCAACGTTGGCATTGAGCAATGAGAAGAAGAGTGCTAAGAACTTGAGTAGTAATAGATAAGGCGACTAAGAGAGTATAGGATCAAATCCACTTTTGTTGCTATAAGTCTAGCCCAAGAATCAAGCGACGAAGAATGAGAGCTGAGAGCTTCTATAGCGATTTAATGCTATATATCCCTTTCCATAGTAGTATGGGCCACCTAGAAGATGATGAAGGTGGCAAGCTCTACCAGTGAGGTGGTGAGCCACATCACGTAAGGGGACAAGCGGAGGGAAGCTAAGAGAAGAAGAAAGACGGCTTGGTCATCGGTCCAAGTCTCGATGCCAAACCAATCGTAGGTGACAAGTGAGTGGAGAAGGACACCATGGGTGTTACGAACATCGAAAGTGGTGTGGGCGAGGACCAGGAATGGGATGTCGTAGCAGGTAGCAGGTGTTAGGTTACATAATTATTAAGAGGGGCACAAGGAGGATAACCTTGGTGGCGATGACGACGATGACGACCATGCCTCGAGCATCCCAACGATGATCACTCTCGCTACACCAAAAGCCAGGTGGGACAACAACCATGCGTTTAGCATCCCAACGACGATCACTCTTGCTATACCAGGAGCCAATCGGGATGATGACCATACCCGAAACATCCTTGCGATATAGTGAGAGGCGGATCAGGTGACAAGATAATTGGGCTTTGCTACTCAAAATGGAAGAGATATTGAAATTATCTTTTTGCTCATCACTTTCACATTGATTCAACTATAGAGATTTCAATATAAATTTTTTAAGTATAATGATCACGATACTAATAAAATTTAAATATAATCTTACCAACTGTACAAGAATTTACATAGTGCTGAAGATGCTCAGCGGGTGTAGCTTGCAAGTCAATTAGCTACTTGAAAAAGAAGAGCAGATTTTCCACTTAAACTGGAATCATCTCCAAACTATAGATAAAATCAAGCTACTTGAGCAGATAGAAACTAGATTAAGAAATTGATGGAAGTCAACCAAATGGCGCGGGCACATGGGTAACCTATCATGAGAATCACAAGCATCGAAGACGGTCTCTGGAACAACTTCGGGCAACTTCTTTATGTACATGATTAAGCGCCTGATGTCTTCACGTGTCACCATTGTCATGTCAACGACATCTCTACTATTGACGAACACCCATAAATCCCTGAGGCTATCACGACAGAAGGGGCATGACTGTGATCTTGAGTTCCTGCAACAATATCATTGCTCAGTCTTCATCTGTACAAACAAAGAATTAAGAGAGGGAGCGACTCCCCAAGATTAACTTTTCAAAGTCCATAGTAGAAAGTTAAGTTTGTAGATGATGAGACAAAGTAATATAACATTATGATGACAATTTGCTTACTAGGAGGAACCAATTACTAATGACAATGTCCTTGGTCTTCAAACTCAACAAAGTAAAATTGAACTCAAAGTCAAATGCAGAAAAAGACGACGGTGTAGTGAGAGAAGGGTTCTTTTATCTGCCCAATTTGCTCCATGTCTAATGGACATTTGTGTTTGTTGATGTACTTGATATTCGAAGTCATTGACCTTGTTACCAAATATCACCGAGAATACACATTTCCATTAACAAAAATGGGAACTATTTGCAACCAAGTTTTATAGACAAAGTAGAAAATGGACAAAAAGACATCAAAATGTGACTTGAACTATTAATATTTCTCTCTGACAAAATAACTAAGAGTCAGACCAATAATGAGGAGAGAAAGGTTTGAAGATATGCTACATCTGATATAAATACAAGTAGCACCGTAATGCCACAAGAAAATTTTGAGGAAATTTTGTAAAGATAAAATTTGCTGACGATTGCAAAGGAAACTTGAGGAAAATTGCAAAAAATAAAAATTTGGCTCTATATCCTTTAAGTTTAGTCTCGAACTAATCTGAAAATCAGACTAAAAATTTAAACTATCACCAGATGTCGAGTCCAAATATAGATTATGGCACAATATAATTAATAAGGTCTCCTTTGTAGCAAGAAAAATTATGATAAAATGACTTTCAATAAGAAGTATTTTCCATAAAGATAAACAAAAATTGTCTAGATTGTAGGATTAAAAAGTATAAGAGACTTTTTGCCTCGCTTCTTGTGTTCAGAGTGCTAGTTCAAAATAGTGTCTCCTTTGTTGCAAGAAAAATTATGACCAAATGACTTTCAATAAGAAGTCTTTCCATAAAGATCAACAGAAATTGTCTAGATTGTAGGATTAAAAAGTATAAGAGCTTTTTTGCCTCTCTTCTTTTGTTCTGAGTGCCACTAAACTAAAATAGGCCCTTTCAAAAAGATGGTTGAGAAAAACAGAAAAAAATATTTTTAAGAACCTTTTTTCCATCTACAGAGAAAATATAGAAATAGAAAGCTACTTTTTATAAAAGCCTTGAAACGTTTCTCCAATTTTGGTCTTCCTACCGAAGAGACATCGAAAAGGAAATTTCCCAAAAAAAATCATCTCTATAAAATTTTACATACAAATAAAGACATCTTCATTAAAAAAAAAAAGATAAAGATAAAAGAAACTGCACATTATTCTTGACATATGGTAATTGCATCAGATTCTTCCACATGATCACATCTCTAATCTACAATTAGAAGTGTATAAATAATTGAAAATAAATAATGCCTATTTATGAAATGCATGGCAAAGTGCAGAGTTTCTCAAAAAGCCAAAGCAAACTAGAGACAGAAACAAGGTACACTTCTAAAGCCCCAAAACTACAAAACTAGAAGGAACCACTCCGACAAGAAGAAAAAAATGATCTTAAAATATGATGCTCTACTTTCACTCATTCAAAGCATATGAAAATATTGCATGCATCATGTAAACACTTGCCAGGTAGATCCAGGAAATCAATAAATAAAACCCTGAAATTTGATTGGCTGGTCCTTGCACGTACCAACAAACTGTCTGACAAAATCAACCTTACAGGTGCATTTTCGCACATCTAATTTTCTTTTAATAGAGAATGCACAACTTTCTTGCCCATCATAAATTATCTAGAAGAACTTTTAACATATATATAAATATATAAATATCAAGAACTAGACAGTTAGTGATGATGACTAGGTCAGAATGGTCAGAATCTATTAGGTCTTCCAAGGCACTTATAGACCAAGTTTTACTCTGCAACTGGATTCAATGTATTTGTAATGATGACTTGAATGATCATGATATCAATCTGATGTACGATATGTCAAAAAGAAACTCATCTGATTTGACTTGCTCCTCATGTGCCACCACCAACCAAGTCAATTCCAGAATCCAAGTACTGAATTAACCCAGAAAATTCTTGGTGGCCTAAGGACTGCCCTACATGTCACAATAAATTTGGCATAACCCTGTCACTATATCATCCATTATTATGAATAAGAGACGATAGAATCTTCCCAAAATTCATCTATTTATAATGTGAAACCAGTGACCTAATAGATCATGATGCATCAGAATGGATTTCATCTATGCTAGCTTCTCAATGACAAAACTGCATCGGTTTCTTCATGATATGTCATAAATAAGTCATCCATGAAAGTCTTAAATTGGCAACAAATACAGAACCAATCACCACATATTTAATGATGCGTGGCGGTGGTGATCTCATATAGACTCCAATTCGTTAGTCACAAACCACTGAATGAATCTTCCCCACTTATAATAATAAGCTGAAGCATCCATTACATATTCAGATGAAGAACAGGAAAATAAGGGTCTACAGGTGCCAATTTTGGGAGTTTATTGCCCACTTGGAAACTTATAAGAATGGAATCACTAATAAATTATTTCTTTAAATAGACAATTACCAAATCAATTCCTATAGGTATCTTAAAACTAGAGCTGCGACAGCCTTTCATGCACTGCTGCACCAACAATCTAACGAAAATAGTTCAAGTTGAAGTTCACAAAGCAAATGACCTAAGGCAACCTACTCCAAATGTGAACCCTTAGGTATCTCTTCCTTTTCTTTAAGCTGAAAAAGGATATATTGGCAATAACAAGTAGTATTAGTGTAAAGTTTTATCTAGGCATGAGCAACATCTCAGTCCTAAACGACATAATAGTATCTGCTGATTTTAAGAACTATGAGTAGAAAACTAAGAACTATTCATGGCAACCGAACACTATGAAATCTCATGAATATGGTTTCCTAGTGTGAGCAAGCAAAAGGATTCAACTCCTTTTACCAGTAAAATCATATTAACAAATTAAATCTTAGCAGCATTGCAAACACTTGTTCTACTTCTCCACACACTGCTTGTATAGCTTTTAGCTTCAATCTCCTCGCATACTGCACATTCCTGCTTTACACCAAACCATGATTTGTATGCAATTTGATATTTAGACTATCAAAAACTCATGAACAATAGACTACAGCTCAAAACTAGATCAAATAATTGATATGACATCTTCCCTATACCATCAGTATCAGAAATGTATGCATGAGATATTTAAGAGAAGAAAGAAGAAAGTAAATCAGTAACATAAAAGAAATATTAAGAATTATAAAGAAGAAAATTAGGAGTATTTTCCTGTTAATTTGTACTGTGAACAATTCAAGAAGTCATATATTACAATTATTAGGATTAGGACACTCTGCTGAAAACACTTATTAATAATTCTCTCTAAAAACTACTGCCCTCTTGAGAAGTGAAGTATGAGTCCTCATTTATTCATTCCACTAATTTTCCATTTATCCCCAAGTCACTCTCAATAGGAGGAGCATCGTATCCGAGTCCATAACTTATTTTGTCATAGAATAGCTTGAACCCAAAGTAAGATGTGCAATTTGTTCTTCCATTTCTTAGTAGGAGTGCTCCTATGCTACGTTAGCAAGACATTTCATGCAAGTTCCTTACTCGCAACAACTTCGTTCAACGAACCGTTCGTCGCTTTTGCATGCTTGTACAGAGACATGACGCCTTTTTTGCCTTGGTTTTGTGTATTTTTGCTTGTAAAAAAATATGTTCGAATAGGTTGCAACGCTACAATGCGATCGCTCGCCGCGCCGAGCTGAACTGCCCCAAAAATGACTCCATTTTCACGTGCCATGGCTTGTTTTCTGCAAGCCGCAGCTGCCCACCCAAACGTCAGTCATCTTAGCACCCTGGAACCTCCTGGGTGGCACAGGGCTAGATGGGGCTTCGGTATATTGTCAGGCGTTGAAAAATCTTCACAAGTTCGCACGTTAACTTGACGAGAACTTGCCTTCGCTCCCAGCACCCGGTGAGCAGTTGTTTGTGGACTTGCAACTGTTCGTTCTACCTTCTAAAATCCTTGTTTTCCTCCTTCCCCTCTTTTCTCTTATGCACGCAAGGTGCTTGCTGAATTGCTTGTAAAGCTTCCCTTTCTGCGAGACGTCAGGACTTGTTTACCGCTCATTCTTCGAACTAATCAACTTTCTCTTTTACAGGTCCTTCGGGACCTGAGTGAGGTTGCAAATTGGCTGATCTTTGCAGACGCATATTGCAAGGGCGCGTCATAATTTAGGCAATCCCAACTAAGTTCGAGAAGTTAGCGCAAGGGCGCTTCGCAACTTAGGCAACTCAAGCTAAGTTCGCGTCTTGGCTACAAGAGTGCCTCATGGCTTAGGCAATTCCAGCTAAATCTATGACAAGACAATCGTACTTGTGATGGTTCCCCCAGTCCAGTTCTTCCACCGAGGGCCTATTCAACATTGCTTATTGAAGCGTTGTTGATTCAATTCAAACATTTGAAACTCTTCCACTTCTTAAATTTCATTTATAAAATCCAAACTATCATAAAGTAAGATCCTCCCCAAAAGATAATTTTCTCACATCAATTAATATTAAATATGTTTTCTTCTTTTCCTCCCCTTGAAGACTTTAAACAGGCAAATTTCACATTTCCAATTAATTACATCCTGAAAGGTTAGTTCAATTTTGCATAGATTTGTAGGCTCAAGTTGAGTCATTCTCCAAAGCTTGTTGCAGAAGGTCATTCCCAATAAAGACATAAAAATAACAGTTTTGAATCCTAAAGGGAAGAGTTGTACCATTCTCTGTAGCATTTTATACACATAGCATGGCTGCACCTGGGCAATATGATTTTGTTGTTCATCTCCATGCAAATCCCACATTCTTCCTCTCTTTCAACATCTATCTCAGAGAGCTGCTTCCTTTCATCCTCATCCCTTCGTCTATATCTTTCCATGCATACCACCTTTTGCTTTTTGTCTTCCATGTTGGTGATCCCTTTCTGTAGTTGGAGCAAAGAGGGGAAAATAGCAACTGCAAATGTGTAGCAAAGAGAACAAATAATCGAGATATGAGCAATCAGCAGAAAACAGAAGAATGCTTGCCAAACTTCAGCACAATGAACTTACCATAAAACTCTTTAATGCTACCTTTTCTTTCAAGAGTTGACATGGTTGTTGTTCCATCAATATGAACCTGCACATCTCAGAATTCCTCAAAGAATAACAGAAATCAAACTGTAAACAGACAGGAAGACCTTAGAAAAAAGGTACAACAATGCAGGATGAAAGCGACCTTATATATCATAATTCTAATGAGTCCAAGAGCCCCAGCAAGGTTGCAATCTGTCCACTGAACAAGAAAAAGAAACAAATGTGCAGCTGGACGATATGACATTCGCATTTGAAGGCATGCACCATCATATTCGGTGAGAAAATCTGATGCCCTGCAGATCATGATGGAGGATTTGAAATAAAACTTAACCCATTTATTCTTATTTTCTAAAGCTCTGTCCTACTCAACAAGAAAAAAAAGTTATTCCACTTCTTACACAGGAAGCATTGACAAAATTAAAGGTGAAACCAAAAAAGTTAAAGATTGCATAAAAGCATGTGTTTGTCGCAAACAGTAGTAGCATTTTAAATATTCATCTGAACAAGATATGTAGAGTAAATAAAGGAGACATAAACTAGACCATAAAACGATCTTCTCTTCCCAATTAAGCTTATTTGATGTTGATCCAACATGGCAATCTGACCTCTTCTTAGAATAATTATACAACCCTAGTATAATGAGAAAGGTAACTCCCCCGTCCCACATGAAAGAACCATCTGTGATCAGCTTTCCTTACGCCAGAAAGCAGTTGCATGACCTCTCGAAAATGCCATCTGTGATCAGCTTTCCTTGTAGTAGAAAGCAGTTGCATGACCTCCCGAAAACGCCAATTCTGTAACTCTAAGGGTAAGAAAAGCTACCCTCCAAGAAATCCCCTAACCAAAAAAAGCTATTTTTGGCCTCAAAAGATACTTCCAGCTCACGTAAAGCAGTGTTAAACACTCGAGTTCTTCGATTACGGATCAATAAAAATTGCTAAAAATAAACAATTTCCTGCTTCCTCCCAAATCCAGCCAGAATCATCTTTGTAGTCTATCCATCATCAAGAACAGAACGAAATATTGATCAGCAGGAATATGCACATCATCGACAGAAAGATGTGAACAAGTAAAAAAAATCCTCCCTATCAAGAAATCTTAAAAAAAACCACAAAACCACAGAGAAGAAGAGGTACAACGGCAGCACTACATACAAAGTGTTCGCGTGCCCGATGTCAGCCTCGAGGAGCTTCAACGAGTCCCTGAACGATTTCCGCATGTAACCCCCCGACAACAACTTGCCCCTTCCAATCATCCAATTGAAATGAAAACCCTAAATGCCCCACCACGCCCCTAAATCCATTCCCCGAATACTCATCACTTGGATGAGAAAATGATGTACATCCTCATTCATTCGCCGAAGTGGTGAGCTACTTAAAGGACGGAAGAAGCGTCAAGTAACACCGATGTGACATGGATTGAAACATCCAAAATGTTAATGGAGAAGAGTGAACTGCAATGGACGGGCGAGTATTGGTGGAGCGAACGGAGAAGAGTGAGATGGACACGTCCGAGGATGTAAGACCACAGAAATACAAATATATAATAACACGTATTAATAGGAGAAAAGAGTAATCCAATATGAAAATATAAGGTATGATATTTAATTTATAAATTCACATGACACATAAGGTGACAAAATTTTTTTATTGGATTACCAATGACCTAAGATGCTTAAATCTTACATTGCATGAATATAGATCTAATTGCATGACAATGTACTAAAAGATGAGATAATCATCAACAATAAAATACTTACAAAATTTATACTTGCTGACAGCCAACATCCATTTAATATAAACAAAATGATTATTTATTTATTTTATTTTATTTATTATTATTATTATTATAAAACAGTAGAAACTTTGATTGACTAGGTGGATTTAGACATGAGCCATGTGACTTAGAATGCAAGCTTATTATTTTTTATATTTCATTCCATATGGTTAATTATAAATTATTTTTTGTAATTAGTTATTTTTAATATTTTGATTCTTATAGTTTCAAAAATTATATTGGGATCCTAGTACTTACGAAACTACAATGATAATGGATCTATACTAGATTAAAAATATAATTTTATATGATTAAAAATAAAAAATAAAAATTTATTGAAGTAGCGGGATTAAATATTTGATTTTCATAAATGTAAAGATCTCAATATAAATTTTAAAAATATAAAAAAAAATAATTTATAATTAACCTCATTTGATGTTTGTTTAGAAGCTTCCAATGCCCACTTTCTTTCTATGGAGAGAGGAGGAATGCCAGAAGGATTTGCTGGGAATCATAAGAAGCTCCTAATGTGTGACAGCGAATCATCTCATTGACTTGCCACTCTTTTCATCACCTACTCATGAGTGGATTTGGTTTTTGGATTCATTTCTCTTTGCACAAATTCTCAAAGAAATCCCATATAGATTTATTTGGTTGGGGCTCATCTTTTTATTTTTATTTTCTTCTTTGTGCTTCATGAATCTTTCAAAATATCGATGATAAAATAAAATAAAAAATTTATCCTTTTGATTGGATCGGTGTATAAGTTGGATCAGTATATATATATACTGATAGTATCCGTTAGAATATTTTTTAATAAGGTTTTTGACACATCCACAAAAATATTTTGATCATACAAAGAATACTATAATTAACATAAGAACATCTTGAAACTCCATCAAAGTTGGTCAATTAGTTTGTATTGAATTTTGAGTCGGATAATGTTTTTGTATAAACTTACAATATCATAAAATTCAACCAAAGTTACTGAATTAGTTTATATTATATTTTAAGTCAGTCAGATATCATTTTTGTTCAGACTTAAAATGTTTTTGTGGCATAAAAAAAAAACTATAATCAATCCTATTCAGAAATATTTTAACCAGAGCAGTGGACTGATTCACTTCTTGCATCGGTCCAATACAAAGACTAACAATCTTTTTAGGCAATCCCGTCGGGACCATTTTTGGGATAAAAAGAAAGTTGAATAATGAGGAAAGAAACAAAAAGGGAGACCGAAAAACATATCCAAAAATTTACCCTTTCTTCTTTCACTGCTTTTAATTTATCTTTAGCATGATCATTTGGCGGTGGGATCCCATCTCAATCAGCTGATGTTCATCATTTGAAGAAATGCCCTAATTGACATATTGTCTTAACTCTCGTGTTGGTAAGGTTGGCGCATAGACAAAAGTGAATATATCATTAATTAGGGGTGCAAAAGATCTGAATATAAATCTAGATAATCTTATGTAATCGATTTAAAAAATCATATGAAAGATATATTTTAGCTCCAATTTAAAAAATCATATGAAAGATATGTAATCGACGTTTATGTAATCAATAAACGTCGTGGTACGCTAAATAATAATAAACTATTAATATAATGATATATATAGTTTAAATTTTAAAAATGATTAAGATCCAATTTAACTTCTATAGTTAACGTCATGGGCCACTTAAGTCCTTATAGTTTATTCGTGTCTAAAATAACCCTTATATTTTCAAAAAAATAGTATATAAACCTCTCTCATAAAGTCTAAGTTAACGGACGTTAGAGTCTACCTACATAACATGTTGACTCATAATAAACTATTAATATAATGACATTTACAATTTAAGTTTAAAAAAATTGAGACCACCATTAATAGCGGGAGGAGGTGTCGTCATGAAAACGATCACCGGTAGTAGCACAGAGTTACTGTTGCCTAATAGGATATCATACGCATGCAACCTCTTTAGTACTGACGACAAGCTCAGGAGCTTTTGTTATGTACATAGTGGTCTCCTGATCTCTATTTCTTCTCTTGAGCATCTTTGTCTTACTGCTTCCCACTTCGTCCTCTCTTGTGCCCCCACCTATCACGCTTATAACATGATGGTTTAATTTTTTCCCACCTTCTCCTTTGACCTCTCTTATATATGCATCTCCACCTTTATTTGTCGTTACCTTCTTATCGATCTTCCTTCGTGAGGGGGCGTTAGCATCCAAATCTACAAACATCACTCGAAGGGGCAAAAGCTCGTCGAGGTCATAAACATGCCGCCATCAGGGGAGTACCTTCTTCTCAGCCAATATTTTTTCCTTATAAAAATCTTCAATTGGAATCGTAGAGGCATTAGACACTGACTTCTTCGAGACTAGTTATGTTATTTTGAAATTGCCTCTTGATCTAATTCTTCTATAGGAAATACATGTAGATCGAACACTCTCGAGCTCTATGAGTCACTCCTAATTGGCGTGGGGCTGTATAATTGGCGGAGGGTGTGTGCGGAGGAATCCTAATTGGTCGGAACACTATATCGACTACTGTTCAGGTGTGATCCAATCGCTCTCGGTGCATTCATGTCATTGTACAGTTCAAAAATAATGATCAAAATACTATAACAAGCCCAAAACATTATAATAGATAAAATTTTTGAGAGATAATTTAGGTATTTTTTAAATTAGATGTGCAGTCTAAAAAAATAAAATGAGAATATTAATTAAAAAACATTTAAAATCAGTATTTTTTAGAAGAAAAAAAATCATCCAATTTATTTTAGTCACTGTCTCGAAGGGATAAACATCAATTTGGAAAAATAGTGGATCTGCATTTGAATTTGAATTTTCTTCGTGTTCTAAACCCGATTAAGGATATTTGAATTTGATTTGAGTGAATCGACAGACCAGAATAGTAAATAAAAACAATGTAATATCTTAAAATATCTTAATTAAAGGATAATGTCTTGAAAAAACCTCATGATTGTCTATCCTTTTTAAGCTCTTCGAGTTCATTATTTTCTGAATCACCCACGAATATGTACATAAAACTATGGAAAATGAAGTGCATCGAGCAATCTAATACAGGTATCTTGAAATAGTTCATGCATCAATCACATTTGAACTAACTAGCACATCTACAAGTTTACGACAATAATGATATGTCCGACTTAATAAGAACCTAATATACACAAACAAACACGAGGGGAAGCTAACGAGTAAAAGTTTGTGGTATCCCGACAATGAAAGCCTAACATTAGGATTAACTGTTAAGAAACAACATCTTTCTGCAGATAATCATATCGAACTGGAAAGGGACAAAAGGTGGACAAACATCGAGATCGCATACTCATGGCTGCAGCTACTTGAAACTTGTCTGAACAATCTTGAGAATGGATGTCCTGCTGGTCTAATAGTTGCAAGGAGGATCAAGCGGTAGCCACTACTTCTGGTGCCTTGACTGCTTGTCCTTCTGCTGTAGCCGTATCCACCTTGGTCACGGCTGCAGCACCATTAGCTTTGGCATTCTTGGCTGGTGGTGCCGGCTTTTTCCCTTCAGCTGCAGCTCCATCTTTGGCATCTTTGGCTGGTGTGGCCACAGGTGGTGTTGGAGGTTTCATGTGCGGCGGGGGAGTATGCTTCAGCTTTACTAAAATCTGACGCATCCTTGAGAGATCAGTAGGCTTTCCAGGCTTCGGTCCCTGGATAACAACAATCGACGGCTTCTTATCCTTATCCTTCTTCCCTCTCTTCTCAATGTTGGCTATCTCATGGGGAATTAGTTCAGCAATTGCTTTCCAGTATTGTTTATCCGCATTTGCATGGAACTTCTCCTGGTTGGCGAGATACAGCTGACAATAAACAAATAGAAAAGGTACTGCTCAGAGGAAGAAATTATATCATAATCTCTTGACGCAAGTAGATGGGACGCAGGATAAGAATGACCAGGATTATATACCGTCTCTTTTTCTCTGTTCTGCAACTTGCTTGTTTCACAGTTCAGTTTCCTTTTCTCATAGAAAGCTTGCTTATATTCTTCAGCTTCAGAAATGATTTCGTTTCGTAGCTCCTTTTCTTTCCTCTCCTTCTCTTCAAGGAGGACAGCATTTTGGCTGCATGTTTGACATTTCAATTGAAACTACTTGAAGCTTACCAACAGAAAAAAAAACCAGCATAGGTCACATGCACAACTGAGTAAGCAAAGAAATATTTTAACATCCAAGATATCTTTGGATCATTTTTTCAACTGTGTAGTCTGCAAAAGCTTTCAACAGGGACGGTTAGTTCGGTATTACCTGTCATTTAACAAGAAGTCAAACTAAGTTCAATGGCATGCCATATCCTAAAAGTGACAAAAACACATGTTCCATGATCTACGTAAAAAAGATTCATAGAGGTGGCTCAAGGTTGCAGAATGCGGTCATCCTGAGTGACGCGTGGTGTTTAATTAGATGGCAAGTGCTTAGAAGGACAGTTACCAGATAAAAATCTGTAAAGCTAAACACTTAAAAAAATATATATGTAAGGCCATAGCAAATTTACAATGTTATGAAGGAATTAATTTGTCAAAGATAAACTGTCAACAAAAGTACAAATTCAACACATGTCACATCAACATATACTGACAATTTACTAACAATTTGGGACATGTTGTTCAAGTTTCTGCAATGAGAAAAAACAACTAACCAAACCTGGTAAGTGCAGGTGCTATTAAATTTGATAAGCGGATGACAAAGAATTACAGCATGAATGACTTTTGATTGCTATTAACAATTCCCATGATCTGAAAAATAAAGCGAGAAATTAACAAGAAAGCATCTTTCACTCTCACATCAAGAATAAATGCAGACAAGCATCCTAAAATGCTATGTTGAACAAGTACACTCGTGCATGTGTATTGGAAAGTATAATGCATCAAGTCAGTGTTCATAACTCTCAGACTGCTCAATTGTCCATGACATGAATGCCCACAAGGTTGTACTTTCACCATATTAACTACCATATCATCAATATCTCATTACATGGGGAAAACTGACTCCAGTTTCAACTTAAGGGTATAACAAAAGAAATCAATAAAAAGAGAAAAAAGAAATTTGGACCTCATTTGGTGGATAACCATATTATATGAAGGGCAAAGTCAAAGGCAACCATCAGTGATGACACTTAACCAAACCCAAAAAGGCCTTTATCAGACAAGCTCTAGGCTTATCCAGCTCTAGGTTACATTCCAAGTGGAATGTACTAGCTAGCATCTAGAAAATCAGGAGATGAAGGGCCAAAAAGCACCATCGAGTCCTAACCCTTTTAGTACAAACTTCAAAATTAGCTGGTCTACAAGCCAACTGAGACTGTATAACTACAGAAGTTTTAGTTCTAAAGAATATATTTTTCCCAACAACATCTGCGACCTTAGATTGTTTTAGCAAAAGGTTGCCTGACCGTAAAATACAGGTGATTGGCAACAGTACCAGACGAAAAGAGACGAAGAGGAATCACATGCTAACCAGACTCGGAGACAATGAGTGCAAATGTAATGTAACAATACTAAATTCTAAACTTTCCCTGTAGAGAATGGATGTTAAAATGGCTCAATTTTTAACGTCTCCAAGTTATATGTTTTAAAAGTCCTGCATGACTCTTACAAGAAAGAAGCACTATGACAACAATAATTGATGACGAGAATCTATGAACCACAAGGAACAAAATAGATGCATGCCTCTGCTGATACATTCATCAGTACAATAATCATCATCTATTTGAAATTCTCAATCATCATACCATTATTCTATTCTATCACATCCCAGATGAAATCTACAGTTTAGAATGGCTCAAATGCACACCACTGTTGCACAGTAAGTTTGATGTAGAACAGCACGAGAAGTAGAGAGAGAAAAAGAGAATCATATCAGAGAGGAGAGTAAGAGGCTAAAAAAAGAAGATGTAATTTTCAAATCTAAATTGTTCCATCCATTGACAAGCTACACTATCTATAGGGTTTAGGAACCTTAGTACAGTAAATGAAGGCAATGATTTCCAAGAGTCCTCTTCCTCCTTTGACTTCTAGAACTTTTATGTCTTTTGGAAATTCCTAGAAGACCTAAAAAGCTTTAAAAACTTAACGCTGAGAAGAAAAAGAGTGCCCTTAATAAAAAAATAGAGTCCCAAGGTTAACACCTAAAAAAACCAAAAGACTCTATTTTTTCATACTCTAGGGCAACTAATTGATGAATTTTTACTGATTTCTTTGCCTAGAAAAAACTCTCTTAAAATTCTTTATAAGCATAGATGGTTCACCATCAAAGTTGCCTAGATGCCTTGGCAGTGTCTAAGAGGCAAATCAAATCCTCAAAAGACCAGGTAATTATTGTTTGAATAATACAACAAGTACTCCTTATTGCATAGCATACATTAATGTGAGAAAATACCAACTGTCAAGTATATTTCTAGGTGTTATGTACACTTCAATATCAATCGAGCTAGGATATTAATGACAATGTTGTACACATAACATTAATCAATTTTATAGACTACAGTATGCTTTTTAAATGATTCTGCAAATCTAAGAAAAATATGGAATATGGAAACCCTCGTTGTGAGATAATTTATGGACTCTAAAAAATAGATACATTAGTTAACTCAACACATAAAGCATCGCCAATGCCGGTCTCAAACCCGAATGAAAAAGATGGAAGGTTGCGTTAGGTCACTGACAACCAACGTAAAACTATATCAGATTTTATGAACATGGATTTTAATCGATTCTAGTATAGAGCTAGGTTGTCACCTGGATGTGATGTAAGACACCTTCACCACCTGAGCGTCCTGAATTGCAAACATTAAGTTAGGAGGTCGCTCGAAAGTGACCCATCACATTAGTGCCCGGATATTATGCCAAGTAGGCAAGGGTTATCTCATTGTTTTAGGCCAACGTGAGTAAAGAAGTTAGTCCAAGAATAGAGGGTCTGGTTAGTACTTTGGAAATATATGAACACTTTTAGGGAAGAAATTAGAATTGATAGACACTATAATCAGAAGAAGAATAAATATTATTTACTTACAAGGGACTAAATGAGTAGGGGAAAAATCTAGAGAGATTGATAGCACTAGATTTAAAATTTGATATACTAGAAAAGTTAAATATAGAAATGGTATAGAAATTGTTATTGATAAGGATCTTAAGGACAATGTTGTAGATGTAAAAAGATTTAGAGATAAAATTATCGTTCTAAAATTTGTGAAAGGATAAGATATTTTGAATGTCATTAGTGCTTACACCCCTCAAGTTGGATTCAAGAAATGATATAATTCTGTGAGACCAACAATGCTTTATGGATGTGAGTTTTAGACAGTTAAGAAAAAACATATACAAAGAATTTGTATTACCGAGATGAGAATGTTAAGATGAATGTGTAAAGTTACTAGGAAAGATAGAAAAATAAGTATGTTTATTCGTAAATAACTAGGTATTGCTTCGATAGAGAATAAGATGAGAGAAAATCATTTAAGATCGTCTGAACATATGCGAAGAAGACCTCCGATTGCGATAATAAGAACAGGTGAAATAATTAATGTTAGTAATACGAGGAAAAATAGAAAAAGATCTAAAAAAGACTTTAATAAAAACTATAAACAAAAATTTAAGTACTCCGAACTTAACTAAACATATAGTTTTTTATATATCTCAATGACGACCTCAAATAGTTGAGACTTACGACTTTATACTTTGTTGTAGTTAAATCAACATATAATTGATAGTGTACGCAAGTTGTTGTCCAAGTTATCACATAAGCAATTAGGTTATCACCTATTGTCACCTATGCAGTTTGTCGCTAATGATCGTCACTTTTTTCACAATCTGGAGACATTGAACCAAGCATTCTAATGAGTGCACATTTATCTATGAGTGCACATTTCTCTATCGAATCAACCTTTCTAAAATTCAAAACAATTTCTTATCGCAAAATACAACCATAAATCTTACTAAAGCTACTAATTGATGAGATCACCGACTGAGTGACCTTCAAAGGCTAATAAGAATTTTGAGATCTAAAATATGAATCAAATAAACCTAGCTATCAACCTAATAAGAGATTAGGAATTCAGAGAACTGTAAGAGAAATCCAAATATAAGTTGCAGATCTATCAACGTCCATGAGGAATACGAAAGATCTAAATAAGCTGACCCAAAAAAAGAGTATAAGAATAAGATCAACGGATGAGCAGATCTATAAAGAAAGGGCCTCACCGGCGCCACTCCCGCAGTATAAACCCTTCGTCGCGCTGCATCTGCTCCGGATCGGGAAGGATCGGGCCATCCGAGGTGAAGATCTCCCCGTTCTCCTCCACACCATATGTCGCCCCATTGGCCTGGGGCATCGTGAAGGGGGACGTCGACGACGAGAAGCCGTACCCCTCAGGGGAGGCGGGGATGCTGTCTCCGCCGCTGCCGCCGCCGACAGGGTGGTGGATGGGGACGTCTTCGGAGTGGAAATCGAAGTCACTGCCGGAGGCAACGTCAACGGGAAACCCGGGGGAGGCCGGGGGGAAGTGGTCCACGGCGGGATGGACATCGTCGGCGGGGGAGAAGGTGGAGAAGGCGTCGAAGCGTTGGGATGGGAGGCGGGGGTCGTAGCCGAGGTAGCCGTCGTCGAAGGGCCGGTTGGTGGCGGATCCCGCTGCCGCCGCCGCCGCCGCCGCCGCCGCCGCCGCCGCGTCGTCGCCATCGTTGCTGAAGGTATCGAAGGCAGACGACATCTTGGGATCGGGACCGGCTTCCTCTCTCCCCTCTGGCTCTTTGCTCTCGATCGAGGTTCCTCTTGTCGTGGGGGCGGTCGACTTCAGTAATCTCCTTTAAAGCTTAATTAGTGCGGTGGCAGAGCACGAAAAGACAGTAGTGGTTCGTTTCACGATAAATCTCTTTAGCACCTCGGTTTTAGATTTAAAAATTTATATAATTATAAATAAAATATTTTTATTTTTATTTATCTTAATATTATTTTTAAATATAAAAATAATAAATAAATAAAATAATTTTAACGTCCTAATTACTTGTTCCATGGTGACAAACGATAGTACCACTGGGGTACTATCGATTAATGAAAACAATGCAATGGTTGATGAGAAATGAGAACGCTGGAGAGGTTTATAATTTTTTACGGGGGTAGAAGGAGGGTGACGAGGGAGAGTGAGGAAGAAAATGATGTAGATGCTCCATCAATGCTAACATAATTATAAAATGTAGATGTAAAGTGTCATCGCTCTATATCTGTGTATGTATTCGTATCGATACATATGTTGATGCAGATATCGAGCGGCTCTTTCGTTGTTTTGCATCTACATCAATGTCGACGTAATTGCCAAGCGGTGTCGACATAGATGTAGAGTATCGACATTTGAGTCATCGTATCTCTCCTCTTCCTTTGTTTCACCTTTTGTCGTCACTTTTTCTCTTCATCCATAATAGTCACACATGACCTCCAATGACATCGTGGTTCGTCACAACAAAATATTTAACTAGAATATTAAAATTATTATTTTTATATTATTTATACATATGTGATATATTATATCGATAAAATCGAAGACATCAGGATAAATAAAATTAAATATTTTATTTTTATATTTTAGAACTAAAAAAGTAACATGTAATTACTATTTTTGATGTGTATCATTGATAATATTATCAATAATATTATTGATGATTACTCTATGTTGATTATTTAAGATAAATTAGAATAGCTTTATCTTGTTAAAAGTTCAATTAATAAGTTATATCTAAAGTAGATGTTATATTAACACCAGGATGGAAGAAGGCAAAGACTTAATAAATAAGGCATTTGAATGTATTGAAAGAAATATTGAATCAATCGAAGAAAGTTGATTTAAAGATTGATAAAGAAGATACAATGATGTTGCTTCTTACATAGCTCATCGACGCCTTTGATAATTTTGTAGAGATGATAATACGTGAGAAGAATATAGTAACTCATTACAAAAACATAGTATTTTATACTATAAGAAAAATGGATAAATTTAAAAATATAGATAGTGAGACATTAGCTACTTAAGATGGAGGTTGACGAGGAAGATTTTTTTGATAAAGGTGGATCTCAACATGGTAGGTCGAGATCAAGAGTTAGGTCTTTAAATAATGTTTAAAGCTATAGATACAAAAATTATGGACATATTAGATAGAATTGTCTAGGAAAAGAAAAAATAGGAAGATAAGACTAGTAAGTGCTCTCTAATGATGGATGGTATTGATGATGTCTTCATAATCTTCAAAGGTAATGATGCATCTTTCTAGAAAAGCTAGTTATAATATTTTACATATGTCATTCATGTTTATGCTTAAAAGGATTATTTGATTCGTTAAATGAAAATTAACTAGAAAGCTACGTTTGCCTCATGATTCAATAGTGGAGGTCATGGGTGTTGGTAAAGTGAATACCAAAATATTTGATAGATTGGTACGCACGTTAGAGGATGTAGCTTATATTCTAAGTCTTTTAGATTTCCAAGATTATGGCTATATGATGGGAGGTGGAGTTCTAAAAAAATATAGTAAAATGGTCCTAATGATAAGAAGATTATATCAAGGGTTGTACCATTTAGTAAAAAAAATATAGTAAAGATCTTCCAAATAGATTACACATGCATAAGATGATAGATGCCTACAATAGCAAGTTTCGTTCATGATGCAAAAAACGATGAGTGATATTTATCATGTCTAGGAAGCATATGGTTGTAAGGAAAAAAATTATGCTGATGGTAAGGCAGTAAGATAAATATCTCTCTCTAGAATCAAATAGTGCTAGCTTATTGGAGTTAGGTTTAGACCATCAAACTAATTTAATTTATAATACCTATAGTGAATTCTTCAAATTAATGGTTTAATTTTTGCATAAGGTATAAAGTAAAAAAATACTCATCAATGTGAAGATTGTTATGGTAGATAAGTATTTTAGGAGGTTCTAACTACTTGCGATGAGTTATGTAATTGATCTCATATATTAAAATTTTGATTTTTTTCATGGATGTAAATGAAAGTTATCGAACTATGTTAAATTTTACATTAGCTTTTGGATATATTTTTTTGTTATTGATCTATAGGTGTTTCCTGTTTATTTTGAGTATTCTTCTCTCTCACCCTAATAAGAATGAATCCATTGTTAGGATCATGAGCGACACTAAGAGGGGGTAAATTAGTGCAGCGGATAAAAATCATCGGTTTGAAAATCATTCATTCAATTAAACTCGTTTCAGAAAGATATTAACTTGAAAGCGTATGAAAGGGTGTCCAGCAAAAGTAATTAAGAAGTAAAGCAGTTTGCAATAAAGATAAACAGCAAAACAAAATTGTGAACCGTTTTGTAGTGGTTCGTTCATCGTGACCTACATCCACTCCACTGATTCCTCTTCCGTCGAGACCACCGACATCCGGACTGGGGTCGCAATAGCGATTCCGAGTTCGTTCGAGAAAGTCCCGATGGCTTTGCATGTGCTTGCCGTGTCAGGTACGCAGTTGGCCTCGTGGGCATCGGAGAGAGCCGGCAAGAGTGATTTTGAGATCGTTAGAGAGGTTTCGGGGCGTGCAACGGGCTCCGGTCGTCGATACGCTGGCCGCGACGTGCTCAAAGGCGAGGGACGATGCATGCAAAACAAGTGTGATCATACTAACACTAAAGTATCGGATCCCATCAAAACTTCGAAGTTAAGCGTGCTTGGGTGAGAGTATGATCACACTTGGGTGACCCCCCTGGGAAGTTCTCATGTTGCACTCCTTTTTGTGCCTCGAGTGACGAAAACCTCTCCCGTAGACCTCCTTTTTTATTGTTTTAGGGCTCAGAATTTGCCGTGACCACTACGCTGTCAGTCTCGTAGGGCTCGACGAGATCTTTCTGGACTAGGGTTGCAATAGCGATTCCGAGTTCATTTGAGAAAGTCCCGATGGTTTTGGCACGCGCTTGCTATGTCAGGTACGCAATCGGCCTCGTGGGCATCAGAGAGAGCCGGCAAGAGTGATTTCGTGATCGTTAGAGAGGTTTTGGGGCGCGCAAAGGGCTTCGGTCGTCAATACGCCGGTCGCGACGTGCTCAAAGGCGAGAGACGACATATACAAAACAAGTGTGATTATACTAGCACTAAAGCATCGGATCCCATTAGAACTTTTAAGCGTGCTTGGGTGAGAGTAGTACTAGGATGGGTGACCCTTGAGGAAGTCCTCCTCTTACACTCTTTTTTGCACCCTAAGCGACGAAAACCTCTCCCGTAGACCTCCTTTTTGATGGTTTTGGGGCTCATAATTTGTCGTGACCGCTACGCTGTCAGTCTCATGGGGCTCGGACAGAGCTTTCTGGACTGGGGTCGCAATAGCGATTCTGAGTTCGTTCGAGAAAGTCTCGATGGTTTCGACGAGCGCTTACCGTGTCAAGTACGCAGTTGGCCTGTCGATACGCCGACCGCGACATGCTCAAAGGCGAGGGACGACACACACAAAATGAGTGCGATCATACCAACACTAAAGCATCTGATCCTATCGGAACTCTGAAGTTAAGCGTGCTTGGGCGAGAGTAGTTCTAGGATAGGTGACCCCTTGGGAAGTCCTCGTGTTGCACTCCTTTTTGCGCCCCGAGCGACGAAAACCTCTTCCGCAGACCTTCGTTTTGATGGTTTTGGGGCTCGAAATTTGCTGTGACCACTATGCTGTCAGTCTCATGGGGCTTGGCTAGAGCTTTCTAGACTGGGGTCGCAATAGCGATTCTGAGTTCGTTCGAGAAAGTCCCGATGGTTTCGGCGTGTGCTTGCTGTGTCAAGTACGCAGTCAGCCTCGTGGGACTCGTAGAGAGCCGACAAGAGTGATTCCGAGATTGTTCAAGAGGTTTCGGGGCGCGCAAGGGGCTCCGGTCGTCGATACGTCGGCCGCAACGTGCATAAAGGTGAGGGACGATGCATGCAAAATGAGTGCAATCATACCAGCACTAAATCATCGGATCCCATTAGAAACCAAGTTTTAAGAGTAGAGTGTTGAATTTTGGATTTTGATGATAAAATTAATTGATGAGTTTATGGACTAATAAGCATTTGAGATTAGTGACGAATGAGAAACTTGATCATGGAAAGGCAAATCATTGAAACAAAAGAATTAGACGTTGGATTAGAGAGTATCATGTTAGAGTTTAGGCATCGGGTTATAAGGATCGGGGATTGTGCGAAGAAGATTAGATGTTGTGGGAGGTCAACATATCAATGGATCAGGCAATACACCGAAGAAAAGGACGATACACTAGAGGTTTGGATAAAATGTCCGATTAATAAATGACATATCGAATAATATAGGTTTTGTAATTGTAATTGTTATGTCTTGATCGAAGTTATTTAAGTATCTAATTGAGTTGGTTTTGGAGCATAATCATGCTAACTTGCTTAGAAGCTCATTGGGCCTGAACCAGGGCTGAATTGGACCTGTTGAAAGGCCACTTCAATAATCTGGAGTTGGGCTGGGTGGTGGTACTGTCCAAGCAGATGGTGGTACTACCCAAACAAGCGGTGGTACTACCAAGCCCGGGTTCCCAGGTTGTCAGGCGGTGATACCACATAGGTAGGTAATGGTACTACTAGAGCACGGGTTCCCAAGCAATCAGATGGTGGTACCATCGAGTTAGGTGATGGTGCTACCATACTGTTAGGTGGTAATACCACCCAAGCAAGTGGTGATATCACTAAAGCCTTGGTTCCCAAGCTTTGTTAGGCAGTATTATCACTAGTATCTTGGAGATTTAAATTTTTGGCTCTAATTTTTAAGCTATTTGGGGCCTATAAATACTATACTTATACTTTCTTAGTAGAGCAATAAAAAATTTATGATTTTAAGTGTGTAAACTCTCTTAAGTGTGTAAACTCTCTTAAGGCGTTGAGTCTCTTTCTTTGGAAGTCATTCTAAGGGCGGTGTGAAGTCTTTTTATAAATGAAAGGTATTGAGGTCCTCTCGTAAACTTGTGAAAAGAAGAAAAAGTTGTAACAAGGATAATTGATATTTGCCTATTGAAAAGAAAATTAGTAGTAAAAGTCGATGGTCCGGAGGGAAGAGGAATCGAGAGTGGACATAGGTTTAAACAATTGAACTACTATAAATCTAGTTTGTATTTCTCTTTATGTTTTTTCTTCATATTACTAACTGATTTAGTTGCTTACTGTTTTTACTCATATTCTAAGTTAAACACATTTCCAATACATATTTTTATGAATCGAACTTTCAAACTAATATTTTTTAAAAATACTAATTCAACCCCCACACCCCCCACCCCTTATTTCTAGGGATGATATTATAGACAACTTTCATTAATTGTATATTTTGTTTGTATTTCTTTTGTCAAACGAACTATATTTCACCCTCCTTTACTTTGTATTATCGATGATTTGGATTCATTGATAAATTATGATTAAATGATCGTCGATGGTTGTGCATTCTCACTTCATTCAGAAGATTCCAACTATTAGGGATTGGATAAAGAATGCTAAGAGGGTGGCGGTGGAAAGATTATTGGATATCTTAGAGGTTATATATTAGTAATGATGGTAAGCTAAATTTTATTTTGATATATATATATATATATATATATATATATATATATATATGATTTGGTTTATAGAATAATTTTAAATCTTATGTTTGCTATTTTTTCTCATGGATGGCTATGCATGTATATCTTTTTATTCCAAACTTCTACATAACTACTACGACATATGTTGTGGTAGGATTGTAAGATTCTATCCTAATGGTATCTTGCCTTAAACATGATTCTAACTCAACTAAAATCCAGTTTCACAACTTAACTAATATAATATTTTAACAAGGATCATAAGATCAATTGTGCACTAATAATTTCATTTTCAAAATTAACAATAGTTTATAATGCATCATAAAGTTGACACATTTGTCGAAAACTTGTGTAAGGATATAAACAAAAAAAAAAAACTAGCCCTTATAGCCAATATTGACAACAAGAACCTACGACTAAAATTAGGCTACATAAAAAGTTTAAAGTCATCATATTGCTTTACAATTGACAATATTAACTTATTCAACCGGTGAAAATTTATATTAGTGTTGATTTTGACCAAATTATTGACACTTTGTACACTTGTAGAGATGATTCTATCTTTGCTTTCTTCATTTTACTTGATTGTTTTATACTCTTCGAAGGTAAGATAATCTTATTATTAACTTTTTTATTCTAATATTACTTGCATCTTCTTGGAAAGATAGTGTCACTGTAAGTAATTTATAAATATTCTGCTATAATATAATAATCACAATACTGTATGGATTAGAATTTATAACCCAATAATTTAAGATATTTTAAATTATATTTATGTTGATAATTGGATAAATATATTATATAAAACTATACAAACACACACCGAATGCCCAAAAAATCTGACAAAATCATGCATCCTATGTAGTAATTAAACAAACAATCATTTGATAGTCATAAATGTTTCTCTCTCGTAGGAAAGGTATTATTAACTCACTGTACAATCCATCAAGTCTTCACAAACTTCATTCAATTTGATTTCACATGTCAAACACAAAGGAGTTGTGTCAAATATCACAACCAAATTATTATATTAAATATTATCACATCAACAAATTTTAGATTTAATAAATTTCTAATTGTTTAATGTATAGCTCATTAAGTTCATCTTCATCTAGATATGGAGCTAAAGTATTAATGTGGAAGTGCTTATTGACAACATCATGAGTATTATTATATATTATGATCTATATCTTTGTTATTCATTGTTCAACTTGTTCAAATATCTCATAATTATTTTTATTGTCATCCATTATAAATGCCTTATTCAAATCAAATATCTCATAATCCTTCAACATGACTACTACTTCCCTAAAGTACTTGGAATTTTGGGACCGACAAAGGTTGAACTTAAGGTCTCCTGTAACAATAGTTTTCAGAGATTCTTCTTCTATGCAAAACCACTCGATTCTATGACTAATGCTTTTAACTTGTAAGGAACATGAGAACAATGCATCAATTTGATTAAAAGACCCAAAGAATACCTCAAACCATCACTTTGATGAGTTTTAAATCCACAACTTCGCCACTCACCGCATGGCCTACTCGGTGACGAACATTTAGCTCAATGCATAAGTTGTTCGAGGAAGATGAGTTCCACAAGCACCACACTAGAAATCTAGGCTTCGATGATCAGCGCAACAAAGACTTTGGTGCCTCGTTACACTCAGCGATGCAGCTCGGTTGTTGGGCTAACAGTCCACAGTTTCAGCTCATAGTGGGTTTGAACGGCCCACAACCCACCTCCTCATTTAATCTAATCTTAATTCATATTATGGGGTGTGGATAACTGTGTTTTAAAGTCAGAAAGAGGTATAAATAGAGTAGCAACAAGGGCAACAGAGGAGATCCTTGCAGTAGTAAAAAGAAGGAGAAAAAGACATAAATCCAAGAAGAAAGAAAGGAAAGAAAATAAGAACAATATGGAGTGATTGTTCTCAATCATCCAACAGTACTCTCATCTCATGTTAGATCAAATCTACAGTAGATTTGATCTGTGATTACTTATCTCCTCGCAGTAGTAAAAAGAAGGAGAAAAAGACATAAATCCAAGAAGAAAGAAAGGAAAGAAAATAAGAACAACATGGAGTGATTGTTCTCAATCATCCAACAGTATTCTCATCTCAGGTTAGATCAAATCTACAGTAGATTTTTACTGTGATTACTTAGGGAGAATAAGGGAGGATTTAGATATTGAGCACAGTGACGTAATACTTGTATCTCAATTATTCTCTTATGATTGTTAGGGTTTTGGGCAAGAGATTAAGATGTATATATTCATTATTATAATAATGGATTATCTCTAGTTTGTCCCATGATTTTTATTCTTCACATTGAAGAGATTTTTCACGTATGTTTGATTGTGATTCCATTTATTTTCGCTATGTGTTATTACTAGTATTTGTTCATATACAAAAATTATTTTTCTTTATATCCTATTAGCTCGATTAGAGAACGTAACCGAGGCTTGATGTGTAATTCATAACGGCGAAACCTTCCAAGAACGTCTTGTAACGCAACGGAGAAGCCTTCGGCAAAGGCAGTGAAGTGAAGCCTTTGCATATCGATGTAGTAAATAGAACAGAAGGACACAATAAAGTGAAGTGAAACCTACCCACGTCGAGCTGCTCGCTCATGGGAACGAGGATTTCGTTAAAATGCTCTTCGACCGAGCAATTCATTAAAAAACTAGTTCATACATTTTTAAAATCATTTAAATAGTTGATTATGGGCATTTTCAGACAAGGTGGGTAAAAGGGTCACTCTATCATAAAAACAAATAGTAGTTTAAGATAAAAGGAGATTTCTATTTGTAATCCTTTTTTTACATTTTAAGAACATTTTATAATCCTAATATACTCAGATGGATAAAAATAATATCCTCAACTTATCATTTAATGCCAATCGTTTTTCAATTTGTTCTATATAATCTTATTTTCTTTCCTTTCCTTTATTTTATTTTTTTTCTTCTCAGCGTAATCGCTAAAGATGATAAAAGGAGATGCAGCTTGGGTTTTATTGTTGGTGCTCTCAAGGATGATTAATCGACGAATGAAATGAATTAATTGTATGGAGTAATGATAATTAAAAAAGGTATGATAAATAAAGATATGATTAATAATTAAGATATTATATTTAATATATTATTTTTTGGATGATTGTATGAATTAAATGTTCTTAATAGCCAAAAAAAATCCAAAAATATATTCGAATGGTTAAACCGTTAACTAATAATTCGATTGATGTATCAAACGGTCCTCGCGGCCCCATAGATCCGATCTGATGGTAATATGAGCTTTTCCCAAAACCGACATAAATAGGGCCCGAATCCTCTATCAACGCAACGACAGATAAAGAAACCAAAAGATAAATACCCATCGATCGGCCAAAAGCTAAGGCTGATGCTATTTCTTCCTCTTTACCAAGCTTTCGTCGCCCATCATGGTGTTTGTCCGAACCCTAGACGGCAAAACCCTAGCCCTCGATCTCAACCCAAGCTCCACTTCCCTCCACGCCCTCAAGCTCGCGATCGCCGCCCGTTCAGACGTCCCGCCCCACCAGCAGCGCCTCTTCGTCTCCTCCCGACGCCTCCTGTCCGCCACCGTCGGCGGCGCCGATGACTCCTCCACCACCCTCGCTGATCTGGCTGTCCGGCCCTCCTCTACCCTCGCCCTCCACCTCCGCCTCCTCGGCGGCACCCAGACCCCCGCCGTTCCCGCCCGCCCCCCTCGATACGACTTCCTCAACTCCAAGCCTCCTCCCAACTACGTTGCCGGCCTCGGCCGTGGTGCGACCGGGTTCACCACCCGGTCCGATATCGGGCCGGCCCGTGCCGCCCCCGACCTCCCCGACCGCTCCGCGGCAGCTATTGGCGCTCCCGCCTCAGCCGGTGCTGGACGCGGCCGAGGGAAGGGCGCTGGCGGTGAGGAAGAGGACGAGGAGGAGGAGGCTGACGAGAAGGGTTATGACGAGAACCAGAAGTTTGACGAGTTCGAGGGCAACGACGTTGGGCTTTTTGCTTCTGCGGAGTATGACGAGGACGACAAGGAGGCGGATGCCGTTTGGGAAGCCATCGATAAGAGGATGGATTCGAGAAGGAAGGACCGGAGAGAGGCGAGGCTCAAGCAAGAGATTGAAAAGTACCGCGCTTCAAACCCTAAGATTACGGAGCAATTTGCAGATCTGAAGCGAAAGCTTGCCGATTTGACGCCCGAGCAGTGGGATAGCATCCCGGAGATTGGTGATTACTCGCTTAGAAACAAGAAGAAGCGGTTCGAGAGCTTCGTGCCAGTGCCCGATACCCTTCTTGAGAAGGCAAGACAGGAGCAGGAACTTGTCACTGCCCTTGATCCCAAGAGTCGAGTGGCAGGGGGGACAGAGACCCCCTGGTCGCAAACTCCCGTCACAGATCTTACCGCAGTAGGAGAAGGGAGGGGTACCGTGCTCTCTCTGAAGCTGGATAGATTGTCAGACTCTGTCTCAGGGCAAACAGTGGTGGATCCAAAGGGATATCTGACCGACCTCAAGAGCATGAAGATCACGAGCGACGCAGAGATATCTGATATCAAGAAGGCAAGGCTTCTGCTCAAGTCGGTGACGCAGACGAACCCAAAGCACCCACCTGGATGGATCGCAGCAGCTAGGCTGGAGGAGGTTGCTGGGAAGATCCAAGCAGCAAGACAGTTGATTCAGAAAGGGTGCGAGGAGTGCCCAAAGAACGAGGATGTCTGGTTGGAAGCTTGTCGTTTGGCAAGTCCTGATGAAGCTAAGGCTGTGATTGCCAGAGGGGTGAAGGCAATCCCCAATTCAGTGAAGCTGTGGTTGCAGGCTGCAAAATTGGAGAGCAATGATCTGAACAAGAGCCGGGTATTGAGGAAAGGTCTGGAGCACATTCCAGATTCTGTGAGGCTGTGGAAAGCTGTAGTGGAACTTGCAAATGAGGAGGATGCGAGGCTTTTACTACACAGGGCTGTGGAGTGCTGTCCACTTCATGTTGAGCTGTGGCTTGCGCTTGCAAGGTTGGAAACTTATGAACAATCAAAGAAGGTCCTTAATAAAGCAAGAGAAAAGCTTCCTAAGGAGCCTGCAATCTGGATCACCGCTGCAAAGCTTGAGGAAGCTAATGGCAACGTTGCATCAATTGGGAAGGTGATTGAAAGAGGTATAAGATCTTTGCAGAGAGAGGGAGTGGATATTGACCGGGAAGCTTGGATGAAGGAGGCAGAGGCTGCAGAACGTGCTGGTTCAGTTGCTACTTGTCAGTCTATAATACACAACACCATTGGTATTGGAGTGGAAGAAGAGGATCGTAAAAGGACGTGGGTTGCTGATGCTGAGGAATGCAAGAAGCGTGGTTCCATTGAGACAGCTCGAGCTATATATGCTCATGCTCTAACAGTGTTCCTAACAAAGAAAAGCATATGGCTCAAGGCAGCCCAGCTTGAGAAGAGCCATGGAACCAGGGAATCTCTTGATGCCCTCTTGAGGAAAGCCGTTACTTACAAGCCACAGGCTGAGGTGCTGTGGCTGATGGGTGCAAAAGAGAAGTGGTTGGCAGGAGATGTCCCTGCAGCTCGAGCAATTCTGCAGGAAGCATATGCTGCAATTCCCAATTCAGAGGAAATTTGGTTGGCTGCTTTTAAGCTTGAATTTGAAAATCATGAGCCGGAGAGAGCAAGAATGCTTTTGGCCAAAGCTCGTGAGAGAGGAGGAACTGAGAGGGTGTGGATGAAGTCTGCTATTGTTGAGAGAGAGTTGGGGAACACTTCTGAGGAGAAGAGGTTGCTGGAAGAAGGGTTGAAGTTGTTCCCTTCATTCTTCAAGTTGTGGTTAATGCTTGGACAAATGGAGGATCGCCTTGGTCATGGAGAACAGGCAAAGGAAGCCTATGAAAATGGTCTGAAACATTGTCCCCACTGTGTTCATCTTTGGCTTTCTCTCGCTAACTTAGAGGAAAGAATGAGTGGCCTAAGCAAAGCTCGAGCTGTTCTTACTATGGCTAGAAAGAAGAACCCACAGAACCCAGAACTTTGGCTTGCAGCTATTCGTTCTGAGTCCAGGCATGGCAATAAGAAAGAAGCAGATTCATTGATGGCCAAAGCATTGCAGGAATGCCCAACAAGTGGGATACTATGGGCTGAATCCATTGAGATGGTTCCACGTCCTCAACGAAAGACAAAGAGTGCTGATGCTCTTAAGCGCTGCGATCATGATCCATATGTCATTTCAGCTGTGGCAAAACTGTTTTGGCAAGATAGGAAGGTTGATAAGGCAAGGAACTGGTTCAACAGGGCAGTTACACTTGCTCCTGATGTTGGAGATTTCTGGGCCTTATACTACAAGTTTGAACTTCAGCATGGTACTGAAGAAACTCAAAAGGATGTCCTGAAAAGATGCATGGCTGCTGAACCAAAGCATGGAGAAAAATGGCAAGCAATCTCCAAGGCAGTGGAGAACTCCCATTTGCCAACTGAAGCTCTTCTTAAAAAAGCAGTAGTTGCTCTGGGTAAAGAAGAAAACCCGACTGTAATAGATGGCATCAGGCCTTAATCAATAGTCAGTCATCACAGCAACATCAAAAGAAACATTAGGTATTCGTACAGATATGGTGCCTTCATCTTTAATATAACTTGTGCCTAACTAGTTTCTGTGATTCTTCTGAACTTTGTAAGAGCCATATGCCAATGTAGGACATACTGTCCTGGATTTCATCTTGTTGTTGTTTGTAAGAACCTAGAATCTCTTATTTAGTTGAATAATTTTGCTCCTGGGTCGACTTACGGTTCTTAATGTTATTAGAATGAGAATCATATTTCCCCCCTTCTCTGTAAACTGCTGAGACTTATATTACAGATAGGTTTTAGCTATATCAGCTTTGTTGAAATCCACTAATTATCAGTTTTTAGTTGATCAGCTAGTTTAGGCTACCTTGATTAAATTCATTAAAGAAATGTTCATTTATATATGTTTGTTTTCATTGGTAATTTTGAATTATATGATACTTGTGCTTGAAGAGGAAATCTTTTGTGGTATTCTTTTATTTATAGATCCAAATGTTTGGAAGTTGGAAACAATTATTTATAAAAGCTTATATTAGCTGAAATGAGATGAAATGGTAATGTTGAGGAGGATGCATGGAATTACTAGGAAATATTTTTATTTTTGAACAATTAATATCACTTTGAAAGATTTTAAAATGAAAAGGAATTATATAAAGATGTTATGGACACATTTAAAGCAGACCAATAAAAGTCGTTAGATTAGGTGAGTTGATTAGCAAATAATGGTATAGGGAGAGTCAGAGGGAAACCTTTAGATGACGTAACGAGTGATAATACAAAAATATTTGAATGTTCTTAATTTATCAGAGATATTGCTTTAGAGAGTTTAATGGCTGGAAAAAAAATTATGTAGCCGATTTCAGATAGTTGGGATATTATGGCTTGTTGTGGTTGTGGTGGTGATGGTGGTGACTAGCTAAATGTAGCCCAAAGTATGGATGTACATTGTTTGCTTTTCAAGGTTTTTCAAGACATTAGGATTATCATCCATTATTTACTTAATAAAAAGAGGAGAACAAGTGTGGGTTTTTTACGGAGTTCCTCTCTTGCTTTATAATTCTTTGTCTATAAATGCTTTATACACCCACAATGTTGGACACCTTGTCAAACAGTGGTCCATGTACTGATTCACAGTTGGATCAGTAAATACGGGTCGTTACCAACTTGCTTGAGTGGTTTTTTACCCTACTATCAACTAGTTACATTTAGTGGGAGTTTTACTTAGTGGCAATGGAAGCACTACTATTTTATTAACAGTACTCAATGTATGCTTGTCTATGGTGTAAAGGCAGTCATTTGATGGTGTTATTAGTCATACTAGACTGTTCCGTTTCTCAGTTTGGTTCTTTATTGGACAAGGTTTTATAGAGGTGAACTGATGTTAATCATTTTGTGCAAGAGTGACAGTTGTAGATGTTTATCTGTTCTTAGGTGATGCAATAGTATTTTGATTGTGTCCATAGCTATTGAGTATGCATATGCATCATTGTGTTGCTCATTTACTTGACATTATTTAAAAAAAAACATTTCTATTACATTAAATGTTGTACATGATCTCACTCGTGGATTCGAACCTGAGACCTATCATTTGTGCAGTAATACACTTACCGACCCGGATGTCTCAACAAAAACCTTTAACATCTTTTGAATGTCACCTTCATACCTTGATTATGCCTTGAATTAACACAGCATTCACCAATTTGTCTTACATCCTGCTGCGTTTAAATTTGAAGTACATTGCAACTGTTACTACAATTTCTCATTTACAGTCATTGTTAGATTTCCCCTTGTCTTTTAAATTTGAAGTACATTGCAACTGTTACTACAATTTCTTATTGACAGTCATTGTTAGATTTCCCCTTGTCTTTTAAATTTGAAGTACATTGCAACTGTTACTACAATTTCTCATTGACAGTCATTGTTAGATTTTCCCTTGTCTTGCAATAGTTTGTTCTTTTTTTTGGTCATACTAGCCAACATGATGTACCTACCCTGTTCCAGAATCTCTCTGCAATCTAGACATTCTTTTTTATTTTTCCATATGTGGAAGCAGTTCTGTTGGTTGTCAGGTTGTCAAATAGGGGCACTCTTTGGCTGTGCTTCTGCTGAAAGAAAGAACTAGGGAGTTGGAGAAGCGCAAATGTGTCTCTGGATGCTCTAACTCTGACTCTCTCATCGGTCACAGAAATTTATGCTCAAGTGCCATGCAATTATGTTATTACTTCATACAAGCTTCTTTTGGAGATGGCAAACCATCATGTTGATTTGTGTTCTTAGTATTTGGTTTGTTGTTCCAAAACTTCATAATTAATCTTCTGGTTTGTTCTCTCAAGATTTGCTTGCTGCAGGATTTCATAATCAAATGTTCTTAGATTAAACCTTATTAATACTGATTCATAGTTTTGGATACCTCATCTGGTATAATATGTGTTTCATGCCTCATAGGGTACATGGAGTTGGTTTCCCTGTTAACTTTGAAGAAATTTTGTTGCAGCTTTCTTGTCTATTTCACATTTTCTTACCTTTTGAATAATAGCTTGCTGTAATAAGTTCAGGATCAATGGATTTCAATGATCACAATTCCTGATGCTAATTATGACTGCGCTGCTTGTTGAATTCTGCTTCTTGTTTTCTGCCGTTTCTGTGTGATACTGAGTTTTGGGTTTCATATACAGTTTCTTGGTGGTCTCACACCTGATACTTTGACATCCCCTAGTTGACATTCTTGTTTGATCATTCCTTGTATCCAAAATGGACTCAAAACTCGTTTATATGGTCTCAGGTCTTCTATGGTTGTTGCCGATGCATCACACATGCTGTACATGTGATTCACATGAAGTTAATGAAGGTACGCATCTTTAAGCTGTTATAATACCTTAGTTTTAATTTAGTGATCATTTGCTGAGACATACCTTCACCTAATTGTTTGCTTTACATGTAACTATGCAACCAGTTGGTTCCGGTCCCTAGATTTCGTTCTTGTGCCATACTTGAACCACAACAAAATGATCACAATCAAACTATACTCCAATACTCAATATAAAAATTATTATAAGTTATACAATACATAAAACAAGAAAGAAGGGACAATTTAAAATACTTAATAAGTTGGAAGAAACAAATAAAAATATAAGAAATCAGTAGAAAATAAAATAAAAAATAAATTAATGGAGAATGGACATGTTAGACATCGGAAGTTTGTCAATTATTTATTTAAGTGATACTTAATTATTTATAGATGAACATATTCTTTTTTTATCTTTAAGTCTACATTCACTTCAATATTCCCATCTCAACTATATATATATATATATATTCCTTTACACAGTAAGCCTGAAGAAACTAAAGGATGCTTCCTCCAATGAAATGATGTAGTTGATCCCCACTCATTCTGCCATAAACAAGTCCGGCACCTTTAGGAAGCAATATTTATGTACTAAAATGGACATTTTGTTTTGAATTAGTTTAAACAAAGAATTGTCACACAATGAATATGTTTCTATTTGTATAATCTGCAACATGCCTTTGAAGTTTGATTCCTTTCCGTTACAGGGTTTAATCTGTTCTCTTCTTGGATATCAAGCTCATGTGGATAGGAGACTCCTTCGAAACCTTTACTTTTTAGTCAAGGATATGGGCTTCTATATGCTTGTTTTAGTAGGCCACACCAGAAGCTCTTGACGCTAATACAATGGAGTTGGTCATTGTTAGATCAATTTACTTCATATAATATGCGGGAGAATTGTAGAGGAATATAAACCTATTTACTGCTTATATATATATATATATATTTGTGTGTGTGTATATATAATAAAATTGCTGGAGAACACTTGATCTAATGTCCTTTTTGTCCTTTGTGTGTGCGTCATCAATTTGTATTTATTTTTCGTATTTGATAGATACACAGTAGGAATTATCAACGACATCACAAGATAACCTTCTGTGATGCTCGGACTGTCTTATTTTGCCAAACCTTGGAATGGATAATTGGTTGTCTGAAATCATATTAAATAAAAAAAAGAAAATTTCCGAGTCGAGTTATACTTGAAATATTAATCTACATTGGAGCTCGCATAGTTTCGCATTAATCTTTCATTTCAATTTCTAAGATTCATTTTGTTGCCGACGAAATTATGTACATTAGATTCTGGTGGCTAAATCAATAATCAAACTTTGATTCGGATTCGGGTGATATTTGTGGAAACCCGTTAACATCTGGTCATCCGAATAGATGACGTCAAGTTTCCGCAGACCTGACACTGACCACACGATGACAACACCAAGCAAAGAGAACTCTGCAGCACATGCTGCCATGGAAGCAAATACGTCATTAGCTCATCCCTTTCCTGGTCGTCATGCTCTCACCAAGGACAACCCTGCGGTTGTCCAAGGCTGAAGTAGGTTCCGAATCGAGGCCCTGTGTCCCCCACCCCCCACAGCTGAAGCGTCCCTCTCAGCGGCAAACAATCAAACACTTGGCGTGTCCGATACCGCTGCTTCATCTCAGCCCACGTGACGTTCCATCTTGCTCTCTCTAGGTGAGGACGGCCACGGTATCGGATTCGGATCCGATCCGACAAACCTACAGATCTGATTCGGATGAGTCCAACGGGGGAGGACAACAGCGGCCCGTTCGTATCGCGCCTAAACTCGAGACTGAATTGGCGACACGAGGCGTTCGGTCACCGTCGCGTAGTAGGAGTGCGACAACGTGCCCCTCGTTTCGATATCCTATTTCGTGGCCCAGCAGCTGCTGCCGAACATTCCAATTCCTGCACGCAAAACTTGCCACAGTAGGCTTCCAATTGTCCAAAATGAACGTCTCTTCGAACTCTTTCTCTACCCAAAAAGAGAGAAATCTCTTGAAACTTGACCGAGAAGTTCATTCCCCAAAGCATCAATATATTCTTTATTGGCCAATGTTACATTGTGCCCAGTATTCAATTTGAGAGCACCAATCCCTAACCAAGGTCAAAATGGAACCCCAATGGGAGTCGAGGAGCACTGTGAGTGGAAGAAGACGACCAGCAACGTGTAAGGTCTCCGAAACACGCACTGCGAGAGTCACGACGCGCACATCCCCCAGAAAACGAGCCGCCCACAGTCTCCCGAAACGCGATATGATGAACGTAACGGATGTTTTGTTTGCAGATCGATCTTGTCGTACGTATATGATGATATAACGTGAAAGAACTATTGAGAATGTCGTTATTTCTGGAAGGACACCTTTGGGATGGATACGCCATGGGTGGGGGGTAGTTTGGGAAGAGCAGCTGCATGTAATAAATGAATGGAAGAGGAGGCGCTGCCTCGAAGAATCTCGTTGGTTTTGCTTAGAAAAAGACTTCCCCCACTAGCCTGCTGCTTTCTACGAATCCACTACGACTCGTAAATAAATATTCCAAACATGCTTTCAGAAGCATTTTGTCAAACACCTTCGTCTCTCCTTTTACTTAGAAAATGACATTAATTATAAGCCATATACCATTTTTTAATATTTTATTTGTCAAAATTATACGTAATTATTATTTTCTTATTTTTCATAGTGATTCTTCAAATCCACCTTAATATTCTTACCGTGAGTGACTACGTAAATTAGCATAATGCTTCCATGCGTCCAACTAAATAGTGGAGTGTTGTCTTGGTACATGGTGACGGAAAGCTGAGCTATTCACCGAACCCTTTCCCCTCTGGCCTATTCTGCATACCAGTATATATATATATATATATATATATATATATATATATATATAACAAAGAAGAAAAATGACTTATAGGTCAAAACACGGTTATCTTTATCGGAACAAAAGGCATGAAGCAAGTACATGATGAACGTAGTGTGCTGTGGAATTAAGTTGTGTTGGAAGAATGAGAGAGATAGCAGGGTTGGGTGGGTGAATTCCCGTTAGCTTTGGCAGGCCCTCGGAAGCCTCGTGTCGCAGATTTAATGGTGTGTGACCGTGCACCCTGACCTTTCCCATCCCTTCCCCTGCTCCTCCTCCCTTGGCGCCTCGTGATCAGCAGGAGGAGGAGGAGGAGGAGGAGCCAATCTCGATCCCCTCGAGGTAAGGGGGAGAGGACGGCAAGAGGGCGACTTCGCACTGTTCGAGCAACGATAGATTAGGCAACCAATTTCCTCTGTTTCTGTTGTAGGTAGAAGAAACGGAACCCCCTGGGAGTGGGTTGGAACAGGAAGAGCAACTGCAGCAACAGAAACCGCAGCAGTAGAAGAGATCATTGCCGGCCCAACTTGTCCTCGTTATGCTATGTCTGCGTCCATCTCCTCCTCCAATCCATTCTGTCTTTATGTTTCTTTTTCTGATGGTTTTGCTTTGGCAGCGATCTCAAGGAGTTGTGGAGCCAGAAAGGAAAAGGGAAAGGTAGGCAGAGCAGACCCATTTCCTTTGATCCCCCTCGATCCCGTCTTCTTCTCTCTAAAGCTTCTTTTGGTCACCCGGGAATCTCCCTCCCCTCCCTCCTTGCATGGTTCGTCGCTTGCTTCGTTGCTTCAAGGATGTTATACCTGTTGTTTGGTTCCTGCTGATGTTCACGTTTGTAGCATCTGTTCTTAGGGTCTTTGACGAGGGATTCTTGAGATCGGAAGGAGGGTTTGTGCTACGATGACGACGACGATGTTGTTGTTTGATTCCTGTTGATGTTCACGTTTGTAGCATATGTGCTTAGGGTCTTTGACGAGGGATTCTTGAGATCGGAAGAAGCGTTTGTGCTACGATGACGACGACGATGGTGGTGGCGTCGCGGAGAGGAGACTTGAACCTAAACCACGCGCCGCTGCCGGACTACGAGGAGCAGGTGAAAGAGGGACTCAAGCAAGCCATGGTTGAGCACGACACCCTCTTCAAGCATCAGGTTCTGCCTCTTTTCCGCTTGGTGGATTTCCGTGGCTACACCAATCTGTTCTTGGAATCGTAAGTGCGGATCTCGCGATGTGTAGGTGCGGGAGCTCCATCGCTTGTATTGGACGCAGAAGAAAATGATGACCGAGGCTTGCTGGAGACGATCTGATTTGGTATCGCCTCGTGAGGCACGAGTCGGATGGAAGTTACTGGGAGAGAAGAAAACCGGCGACGTGCCATCTCGCTGGCTCACGGTAAGATATGCGGTGGCAAAACCTTGGTGGGCGAGTTGTGGAGTTCTTTGTTTATTTTGTTGCTGAGTACATTTCAACCCGCAGGTGAATTCGATGGAGATGCGGAACACCACAACAGAATTTAATGCTAATGATAGGAGCTACAGTCTTCAGCTTCCAGCTAATGTCAATAGTTCATCTGGCATCAAACCTCTGGCAAATAATGCTGCAAATAGGAGTCTTTCTCAAATTTCTGCTTCATCTGACTTTTGTTCGGTAGCTGCAATGCAGAGTGAATCTGGTCATAGGCGGACAGAGAGGTTTTCCCATGCAGAGCCTCAGACTGTAAGATGGCAAGAGGCGAGCTTCCTCTACCCAGATGGTGAGTTTTCTTAATGATGTAATGTATCTATTCTTTTGCACACGAGAGACTATTGATCCATCAATTATAGAATAAAACTCTTCTTGCATTGCACTTCTTAAACAAGCTGAATTCAAGAATCCATCAATATGCATTATTAGTCATCATATTGTTTTACATTCATTCATCCGATGCAATATGAATACCTGATACCTCTTTGGAGAAAGATTTGGTATTTGCATATGCAGTTTATGCATATCCAACCAATCCAATTAACAATGTACAATTACTACATCAGTCACGGATTTGTCTTTAACATGTCATATCAGATCGTTCCAGGATTGCTTATTTGACATAGTAACATTGTTATTATGCCTATTATTTGAGCTATTGCTGCCTTGTTTTCTCATTGAGATGTCTAGGACTCCCGTTGATATTGTTGTGAATACAGATGTATCTAATTTCTAGTGGTTGTTGTTTGATATCTTCCCACCCCTTCACTAATTCCTCAATCACTATATCGTTAGGTAACCAAATAGTTTGACAACAATGTGCCAACCTTAAACCAGATTAATTTCATTCTCTTTTTTTGTAGATTTTCAGACACATTTCACAAGAAAAGTTACAACTATATCAACCTATATTTCATTATCTTGTTCTTCATCCATAAGAGCTTCGAAAAGAATATATAATATGATGTGTTTATGGATAGATTATCTTATTCTGTTAAAAAAAATCTCCAAGTTGCTCGTGATATGATGTGTGCCTTACCCAACCTGAATCAAACTAGATTTAGATTTTATTATTTTTGGACTACCTTAATCTGTTGATTGTTGAGATCCATCTAGTTACTAAGTGTCTAGGCGATGCTACAATGCATACAGCAATGTCTTGATTGAAGATGTCTCTTCAATCTTAGACCGATGCCCCAAGGTGGGCTTAACTAGAGACCTAAGTTCAACCTTCATGTCATCAACACCGACATTACTGGAATAATCACATACAGGTGCTACTAATTGAGGGCATGACAATCCTTATCAAGAGCTTACTCAATGTCTAGGTGCATCGATAGGGCTGAGCCAACACTATGTTAGTCTTAATTGGCCAGTTTGAGGAGCCTGATACCACATAGCAGCCAACTTAGGAAAGAAATTCTTTCTAAAATCATGTAACAGATATTACAGAAACTTAACTAACTTGGAGACCATTTCCTAAATGAAAGAAACTAGTACTGCAGCACTTGCAGAATTCTAGTACTAGTCCTCGTCAAAGTCAGATTCCATGTAGATTTGGTTTGATCACTCAGTATCCAAAAAGGATGAGCACACTGGAATTCTACATCAAACCTTTCCAGTTCAATATATATATATATATATATATATATATACTCTTGTCTCCCAAAATTTTCTTTCCCTTCCTCAATTCTTTTCTGATCTCAATGTTACTTTTTTGGTTTGTTGTGGTTTGCAGTGTAAGAAGAAACTGCTGACCTGCAATTGTCTAGAATTGTTTATGGATGTCTTCCTTGCTGTATATTGATTTATTCCTTTTTGGATATTGTTGGACTAAGAAAGATATGTTTCCTAGACAATTTTAATTCTTGTGATCAATTTGGATTGCTAATTTATTTTTCTTGCTTGTTTTGCTTACATTAGAGGTTTTTAGTATCCATGTATTTCACAATAAGATAATATTTTGAAATTTATGTCTGCAGTTGTAACTTGAAGTTTGATATTGTTAATTTGATGTTAGGATCTTTGGGTTTGATCAAATGCTATGATTTAGATGGATAGAGTTTCATCTTTATGGTTGTTTTGTAAATCTTGGTTTCAGAACGTGGCTGATCATTGTTAACTATAAGGTTGAAGATAACTTTTCACATTGGAAAGATCATGTTTCTCATAGCAAATCTCACTTGGACTTATCCAGCATATTCTCAATATCCTTTCAAATTAGTAGGATGACTCTTTATTCCCTCTTTGTTTCTTTCCTGGGATTTTTTTCTTTTCTTTTTTTCTTTCAACTTCTCATGTGATGATTATTGTCAGCAGGACTTTCATCTTCTAGCCAACCGAGAAAGTTAGCTTACTATTGTTAATCTATTATTAAATTGATCTCTTAATATCTTCTGGAATCTGTTCAGGATTAGAAGAATATGGAGGCTCTCTCTCTGCCAATTTCCCCACCAAGAATCAATGGCCACAACACAAACTTATGCACATTGACCTGAACATAGCCCAAGACAGTGAATCTATAAATGTTTTTCCAAATACTGCAGAAACATTTTATTCTCCATCAACAAGTTCATCAGTTGTTCACTATGGAGATAATCTTAGAGTATCAAATGATAAATACTCAAAAGAATCTGAAGCAAGCAATGAGAGCACAAAAGAATCCACTGTCACAAATCAACCTGGTGTCGTATCTCCAGGTTCAGAAAATTCAAGGGAGAAGAGTGCTGATTCATTGCCTCATGACCCTAAAGATTCTGATAGTTCCTCAGTACAAGCTTCCGGACAGAGCAGCAATTTTATGAGGAAGAACTGGGACCATAAAGGATATATCGTGGAAAATGAAGTCTGCAGATCTGGCATCAGGATCTCTGAAGAATGTAGCAAAAATTTAGTGGAAAGATTTTCTAGTGCCTACGATGAGCAAGCTCATGGTGGTACAAATGGAACAGTTCTAGCAGACTTACAAAAACCTGGAATCGAAAAAATTGGCTCATCAGTTGGTGAGCCAAATTTTGCTGTACAGAGTGATGACAGAAATAATGTTCCAATTTTCAGAGTTCACGAGGAACACGATTTGGAAGAGAAAGAAACAAATGCTGAAGGGAGTGAAGATACCATATCAAGTCATGTCACAATGCCAGATGAAAAGCAAAAAGATGAGCTTATGGAGTATACTATCGGCATTAAGCTAAATCGGTTAACTAGACACAGTGAATGTACCTCAAAGAAGAAAAGTATGGAAGATCATACAGTTATCTCCAGTTCCAAGGATTTTGGGACTACTCACTCATGTTCAGTGATGCCTGAAAAGATTTGTCACAAACAGATTCCAAATGTTGTAGATTCTGACTACATCTGCACACAGGATAGACCGTGCAGTTCTGATGCATCACAGCCTAGAGATGATATGGAACAGCAGCTAGCCAAAATAGAGCAAGATAATATTATTATCAAGGCAGCTGAGATACTTCTATCTGTTTCTTCAGAGAAGCCATTGTGTTCAATGGATCCATTGGCTACTGATGGGCAGATGGAATTAAAATGTGAAGAAGGCAATGATCAGCCTCAGTCTTCTAATTCTTTTGAGACAATAACTCTGAAGCTACAGGAGATCAGAGATAATGGAAGTTCCATCTGTGCTAGCCAAATTGAGAGTGAGCCTAGGAAGGATGGATGCGGCTTTAGACCACGTAGGGGAAGGCGGGATTTCCAGAAGGATATATTGCCAGGGATTATCTCTCTTTCAAGGCATGAAATCTGTGAAGATCTTTATGCAATCCAGTATGACCTTAGGAAGAAATCTAAATCGACCTGTGAGAAGAATTGGTTAGTTCCTGTTAGACGTAGGCGCTCAAGGCGACATGGTCAAAAATAGCTGCTAAGAGTTTCAGGGAATTTAGATTTTGAATTCAAAATTATAAACTGAATTTCTGTAAAATATAGTGTTTAGATTATGCCTAGCATATGTAAGTATCATATCAGTTTTTGGATTATTGCATTTGCTCTGATTCACTCTCATTGAAGACTATTGCAAGCAAAGCTGGAATATGTGTGCTTTCATCAAAATCCATGGTTTAGTTATTGGCAATTTTATTTCCAATCACATTTATTTTGATCCATATGAGAGTCAATCTGTGTTCAAACCAGTTTATCCTATCCGTTGAAGAGGCAACAAATGGCATTGATGCATAGTTATCATGCAGGAGGATTACAACTACAATGTCATCGAAGCAAATTTGCTGCATCAGATCAGAAGCCAGCTTTATGCTGAGTAGTCAAAGTATTGCCATTATAAAATGTAAGAACACTTTTTTCCTTTGTCTTTTTTTCTTCAAAAAAAAGAAGAAGATATTATTAATTCAAAATTATTTTATATCCTACACATTGCTCCTCAGGCCAATTTGACCTTCAAACATGAGTCACTCTAAAGAATCTTAGCACATACAGCTAGAAAGTGGGAGCTTCTATTGCGTTCTCTATACACATCATGGTTAATCTTTACATTCTCAAAATTGGAACTGATGCAATTTCGTATCCTCCAAGGGATTACTTTCTCTTTATTTAGTATTATTTTAACCAGGTCTAAATCTTCAGATTCGATTTTCGATTTGGATACACCTTCCTGCTAAAAGATAAATTCCATTATTAGATCGTAGTAAAAATTCAATTCTCTTTTACCGGAGGTAGCATCATAAGTACCATCAGTATTCAGTTTAATCTAATGAAAGGTTTCTACCAGATGATTCCAATATGACCTATCTCACAATTAGTTCTTTTAGAATTTTGAAGGTCTTTGCTATTCATCATAAAGAGCTTCATGAGCAATAGAATAAATATTAATCTTAACCTCATTAAATAAAATATCATTTTTGACCTTCCAAATCCATCAAAGATTATGATTTTACATATGTTTTAGACATTAAAAGGTCCTAAGTAGGAAGATAAAAGAATATATTTTTCTTAGCTACTTACATTAGTTTAGTTATTGGCTTTAGGATCCAAAAAAAACAAAAGGTGTTTAGAAGCAAAGACGTAGTCTTCTTTGAAGATTAAACCCTTAAGAATTTGAAGAAAGAGATACCAGCTAAGACTTTTATAAAAGGATTAGCAAACTATGACTTGGTTACTCCTCCAATATATTAAGGTGATGGGGAAGATACATAGGAAGATTGTATAGAGGCCGATATTGGTCTACCTACAAAACATGTTAAGTAGAAAGAAAATGGAGAGTAATTTTCTATAGAACCTCAGTTTAGAAGATCTTTTAGACAACATCAACCTTCCAAAAGATACTCTATAGATAAGTATATGATGCTTATTAATGTAGGTGAACTAGAGAGTTACTATGAAACAATTGAAAATGAGTAGAAAATGAAATGGTTTGTTGCTATAAAGAAAGAGATAAATGCTCTATAAAAAAACTACACATATGATTTAGTATAACTATAAAAGAATATGAAGACCTTAAAGATCAAGTAGGTTTTCAGGTTCAAGACTCAAAAATTATGTTTTCAACCAAAGTATAAGACTACATTAGTTGTAAAAGGCTTTGGTCAAAAGAAAGATATTGACTTTAAAGAGATTTTTTTTCCTATTGTTAAAATATCTTTTATTCGTGTTTCTCTTAGTATTACTGTTAGCCTAAACTTAGAGGTTATGTAGTTGAATGTGAAGACAACTTTCCTTTAGTGATTTAATAGAGAAAATTTATATGAAGCAAACAAAATATTTCAAAGTCAAAGATATGAAAAATCTTATCTACAAGTTAAGGAAGAGCTTCTATGAGCTGAAGCAAGCTCCAAGATAATGGTATAAAAAATTTGATTCATTTATGATTGAAATATGAAAGAATGACTTTAGATCATTGTATATACATTAAACAGTTTGGTGAGGTTTTCATTATCTACTTACTTTATATTGATGACATTCTTATCCTAGAAAAGATGTCTATAATTGACAGGCTAAAGAAAGACATGAGTGAGCCCTTTGCAATAAAGGACATGGGACCAGCAAAGCAAATATTGGGCATGCAGATTTTTCACGATAGAAGAAATAAGACGATTTGCTTGTCATAAAAGAAATATATCAAGAATGTATTTGATAGATTTAGTATGAGCAATACAAAGCTAATTGGTTCTCTTCTTTTAGGTCACTTCAAATTATGTTCAAGGTAGAGTCCATTGAGCGATGGGGAGAAGGAGAAATTATAAAATGTTCCTTATGCTTCAGAAGTTAAAAGTTTGATATATACGATGATATGTAAGAGGTTGAACATCACATATGCAATGGGTGTTGTAGCAGATTTCTTGCAAATTTGGGCAAAGAGCATTAGACAATAGTGAAGTTGATTTTTAGATATCTCAAAGTGAGCTACAAAGTTTGTTTAATCTTTGAAGATAGACCATCTATGTTGACAGGTTACACAAATGCAAATATGATAAGAGATATTGATACGAGAAAGTCTACGTCAAGTTTTGTACTCACCTTTGCAAGGGGAGTTGTGTCATGGCAATCCTGATTATAAAGTTGTATTGCTCTCTCCACTATAGAGATAGAATATATTACTGCTATAAAGATTTACAAAGAAATATTGTGAATGAAAGAATCCTTATAAGAATTGAGGTTGAAATAGAAAAATTATGCGGTGCATTATGACAGCTAAAACATCATCCATTTGTGTAATAACCCAATTTTTCATTCTAAATCAAAGTATATAGATATAAGATATCATTGAGTTCAAAATGTATTTGAAGAGTAGTTACAACTTCAAGAAATTCACATAGATGATAACGAGATAGACATATTGACAAAGATATTATCGAAAGAAAGGCAAGATATGTGCTGACGGTTGATAAGCAGGAGTTGTGTCGATAGTTGATCGGCATGACTTCACATTAAGGAATCATTGAACAATTTATCTTATGGGCTAAAGGAGGAGGTTGTTGGGCACATGGCTCATTAATTCAACCCATGGTATGCCTTAATAACCCACAACAATCATTTAACACTTTCTCTTTTAACCTAAACATGCAAAAAAAATGTGTTTTTGCCACTACTATGGGCGTGGCTAGGAGAAACTACAACAACGATAGTTGAGGGTAGAGGAATAAGAGAAGAAAAAAAGGGAAGAAGATGAGGATAATATAGAGGTCGATCTAATTATCCGGGCAGTATGCTCGCCTAAAATTTAATTAGATTTGTAGCGGATTCTTGTTGTGATCATGGAATCAAGGAGATTTTGAATATTGTATATGATGACATAATTCTTGTATTCTTGTTATTCTCTTATGATTGTTGCTCGAGTCTTGGGCAAGAGATTTCGAGATTTATATGTTTATTATTTTTAAAGTAGATTTTCTTCTCTAGCTTGCTCTATGATTTTTATCCTTTACATTGTAAGGATTTTTCACATAAATCTTGATATTATATGTGACTATAATTTTCATTTAATTTTTTTGTTATGACCTACTCATATTTGTTCGTACATAAATTTTTTTATCCCATTATGCCATCGACCACTACCTACGCTCAATCGTGAGTGGTGATTCCTTTCTGTGGCCGACAACCATGCCACACAAGGCATTCTTCATTGCAGGTAGCATCTTGGCATTGTCCATCATCTGTTAACGCAGCCGTGTTCACTACCTTTGTCGTCGCCAGGGCCAGAGCCCAAGGACCACCATCGCAACACCTAGTGCAGTGTAGGCCACGACCAGAGCATCACCAAAATGGTAGTTGCGAATTTCTATCGTAACACCTCTCACATCAAATACCACCACCGCGGGCAGAATGACCACTCGCTATCCCACCTTAACCTTGGAGGAGTAATGAAATGATAAAAACATAATACTACAATGTAATTAAAAATAATATTTTCAATCAAGAATACCGATGTAGTATTTAAACAAGAGGTAAGACATAGAACACTTACAGGATATTCCCAAGTACACACATATCTTACTTTATGAACTATGGTCTTATTTATAGGACATAGTGGTAACTACCTCACTCTATCATGTCAGCCATGATTGAGTTAGGTGTAGGAACCACCATATAACTTCTAGATTATGTGTCACTACTTCGAACATGCTTATAACTATCTAGAACATGACAATTACCTAGATAACCACTATGAATCAATTCTCAACACTCCCCTTTGATTCATAGTTACATACACCGATTTGAGATATAAAATAAACATACTTCTGAACTAGAAGCGACTTGGTGAGAATATCTGCAACTTGTTCATTTGTGTCATAATACTTTATTGCTATTGCTCCACTTGCTATAAGATCCCGGATGAAATGATAGCATTTCTCTATATGCTTCGTTCTTCTGTGAAATGTTGTCACAAAATATTTTTATTGCGTCTTTTTATTCTCGATGAAGATCTTCAAGAAGTCTTCTAAGCTATATTACTTAACAAGCTACTGATATTGTAACTATATATTCTGCTTTCGATGTTGATAACGTAGTTGTTGTTCGCTTTTTTGAACTCCAAGATATAACTCTTGATCCGAGACTAAAAATATTGTTTGAAGTACTCTTTTTATCATCTAAAACTCCTACCCAATCACTATCAGTGAAATTAAATAATTTACATTTAAAATTATGAGAATACCAAATGCCTATAGTTCCAATAATATAACGCAGAATTCTTTTAATAGCTCTTAGATGATGTTTGCTTAGGCTATGCATAAACTTAGATACTACACCAACAGAGAATATAATATTTGGTTGAGTTAGATAAATCAAACCTCCAACCAAACTTTCGTAGTATCTTATATTTGTCAAACATATACTATCTTTAAATTTCAATTTCTCATTTACATTCATGGGTGTTGCTACAGCTTTGCAATTAATTATATTAGATATTTTGAGTAGGTTCATTGCATACTTTCTTTGTGAAATAAAAATTTTATTTGATCCTTGCTTCACTTCCAACCTAAGAAAATAGTGTGTCATCTGACATTTCAAACTTATTCATCATATATTTTTAAATTTTACCATAAAAGAGTTAAATAAACCCATATATATAATATCATCAATATAAAGACAAACCATTAGAATATTATATTTACCTTCCTTCTTCAGATAAAGAGTATGTTCATTATTACTCATCTTAAATATATTTTGATGAAAATAATAATCAATTTTATTATACCATGCCCTTGGAGCTTGTTTAAGCCCATAAAAAGCTTTCTTTAACTTATATATCTTTTCTTTATATCCTTTAACTAAAAAATCTTTAACAAAACCTTTTTATATAAATCTCTATTTAAAAATATAGATTTCACATTAAATTAATAAACAGACCAACTCAAGTGAGCAACTAAAGCCAAGAAAGTTCTTACAATTTTGAATCTAGCAATTAGAAAAAAAGTATCATCAAAATCAATACCTTATTGTTATGAATATCTTTTTGCTACTAGCTGAGCCTTATGCTTTTGGATACTTCCATTTACATTAAACTTTGTTTTGAATACCCATTTTAATCTAATAGTTTTCTTTTCTTTTAGTAGATCAATACCTTCGGTTTTCTAAAGCACAAATGCCTCATATTATCGATTTAAATATATAGGAGAGAAAACTAGAAACTACTTCGAGGATGGTCGTACTTTTCAGATGAAATATGGATTTGTGGTAACTATGATGCTTAGATCACTAAAAAAATAATTAAGAGAGTTTATCTCACTATGTTCTAAGGTTTCTTATTATAAGTGAAATTTTTTTCTATATAATTTATCGTAACTTAATCGATATCTAATTAAAATTTTAATATATTTTATCGTAAGTTAATTGGCCACATAAGATATGGCCAAATAGTTAACAGCTTTATTCCATTAGAAGAAGCACCACTTCCAGTTGTCTTCCTTTCCATGGAAGTGATGTGTTGTTGCTCACAAGTCCAGAGTCCATCTTTAGCACCAGAAGATTAGAATGAATTCATGGAGCCAAATCCACTTCTATGTGATTACCTCTTGTATCTCTTTATGTAAGTTCTCTTTGTGCAAGAGAAATTAGATGATACCAAGTCAGCCGAGCTCTGATGAGTTGCTTGACACTTGTCACGGAGCACCAGCTTTGGCCAGTGATGGGAGTTAGGCTGGGAAGTGGATTAGAGTCATTGTTTCAGACATGGAGGCAACTGAGGGGAGCAATGCACGCACACTGGGCACCCATATGCGACTGTTCCATGTCTTCTCCAAAGGCAACCATGGCTAACAGACAAATCATCACCTTCGGTCTCCCATGGAGCCTAGCCAAATGGAGCGCCCACCATGGCGGATCTCCTAATTGCCCAGCACAGACGTGTACCCGCCTCTGGTGCTGCATGTGTTCTTTGGCCTTGGTGGATTCCCCTCTCGATTCCTCTAGGAGTAAACATGCCACGCATTCCCCACTCTCCATGAATATAAGGAAGCCAATGCTTGATAGTGACATTGAGCTGGTTGTGTCGCCATGACAGCCAGATCGGACTTCGCCATCCTCCAAGCAGCGCAAAGCAGCCTGCAGTCGGCGGACGACCTATTCCGCCGCATCATCGCGGCGCAGCAGCTCGGCCGGAGCTCCAACGAGCTTTGCTCGGTCGCTAATGGAACCATAACCGAGTTCAAACGCTTGCTCTCATTGCTCGATGGCTCGCCGCCGCCGCGTAAGAGGATAAGGAAGGGCCCGTTGCTGAACACGACCGAGATCGATCCTACCCAGTTCATGGAACGTCGAGCTTTTTGTTCTACTGTGCCAAGCAATGGCCTCGAGCAGAAGCGTAACCGCGAAGCAGACGTCAAGAATCTATGCACGCAGTCGACTGGCGTTCTCGAGCAGAGACTGATGCCCTCTATTAGGAGGCCGATCTATTATTCTTCGATCAGTTTGAATGGTGGTAACAACATGGCCAAGCAACTATGGAGCTACTGCTGCTCTTCCTCTCCGACTCGGGGGTCGATCAACTGTTCTTCTCTTCTCTCCTACAGGAGGCAGCATGGAAGTGGGGAGGGTGCCATTGCAGGGTGCCATTGCTCGAAAGGAAGGAAAGATACCTCACTGATTCAATGACGGACTACTGGTGTTTGGGTTGATCTTTCTTACTGATGCTGTGGCTTTTGCATCCACAGGAAACATCGAATCAGAAGAACAATCAAAGTGCCGGTTGTGGGCGGTAAAGTAGCAGACGTACCTTGTGATGATTTCTCATGGAGGAAGTACGGGCAAAAGCCCATCAAAGGTTCTCCACACCCACGGTAAGCACGCCCTTTTTGGCCCTTCTTCCTCACCAATTAATCTCCTCATTAGAAGCTGGAAGCTATCTGCATGAACTCTGAGGAGTTCTCGCCGTTCCAAGCTCGATCAGGTGGAGTGATATGTGTTCATGCACAGGAGCTACTACAAGTGCAGCAGCATGAGGGAGTGCCCCGCCAGGAAACATGTAGAGCGGTGCCTCGACGATGCAAACATGTTGATTGTGACATACGAAGGCTACCACAGTCACCCGAGGAGTGCGTTAGCTGCATCTGCCGTGGCTGTTCCTCGATAGGATGAAGAAGGTGTCACTCACTACCTTAACAGAGATTGCAAGGCTCCGCCTTCTGTCTCTTTAGATCGAATCCTCCTCCGTAACAAGGTAGTTGTGTACTTAAATCGAAATCATAAAGAAATAATAAATTTCAAGGAATGGAGACTGTGGTTGGCTGGTAATGAGGAAGAACACCTACTAAACACATCCATACATTGCGGAGAATGTCTTCATTACGGGATGCAGTGGAAGAATCTGATGAAGGAAGGCGTCTGAGAAAGCATACATCAAATCCCATCACTAGAATGTGGTCATGAACACGAAAGTTTCACCTTAATCTGTAGCTTCCTTTCCGTGTGTGCATCTATTTCTTTGAAGTGTGCAAGCTTGCCTGGGCTCTGTGTTTGCGGAACGACTGGAAAATTTTTAGGGTGATTTCCCTAAGAAAAAATCATCATTTTTATGTTTTCTAAAGAGGTGTTTCTTGTTTTTATTTTTATCAAATGATGCTCCTATTTTAAATAATATTTAAAATATCATGCACTAATCTCAACGATACTTTTTTTTTGTCAATTACAGTTTTAATTAATGTTCAAAATATCATTCACTAACTACAATGATATATCTTTTTTTTTTAATCAATTTTAGCCTGTTATAATATTTTAGTCACTTCAACAAAGTGTTTTGGTATGTCATAATATTTTAATCACCACAATAAAATACTTTAAATCTGTGAAAACATTGTGAATGATACAAATGGGACTCATAACCTCAATCATACCAATTTCAAACTTAAATATTTGGAATCGTAATAATCTATGAGCAATAACAAAATAAAAGAGATATAATTTAATATCACTTAAGTGAGCCAAATAAAATCAAAATATTATGAAAATTATTTCATATATCATACTAGACTCAAATAGGTATTTATAATAGTTGAAAAATAATATAACCTAAATAAGGATTAAAATACTATGAAATCTAATTAAAAAATTTATAAATAATCCAAATGAACTTCTAACTTAAGTGTTATTTAAGTGGTAAATGATACAAATGACTCCCTTTAAGTTGTTTGTTTCTCTTTCACTTTTAATTCACTTAAACCCTCATTAAAATTCACAAATGACTATATATATATATATATTAGCTCTAGTATTGATAATTATATTGAATGCGTCAATAATAAAAGTTTTACCAGTTAGGTTAAGCGTGGGGACATGGTCATTAGATTAGTGGATTGGATTATAACTTTAAATAGTATCAATATTTTTAAAAAATCATTAAGAATATTAGGAGTATTTTAATGGGCAATTTATTGAAAAAAAAATCATAGTAATCAACGTTTATCGAATGACGGCCCATACTTGGTTATTACCGAGCATTTTTTTTTGGGCTTTGATTAAGATTAATCATAAAAAGACAATGATAATTCTTTGATTAGGTTTGAATCGATTTTTTAAATATTGAATTGTTTTTTTTAAGATGAATCGAATCAAACCGATTCGAGTAACACTAACTATTCAATTTGATTTAATCAAATCTTAGATTATCATTTGATTTTCCTAAATTACGCTGCACCTCCTCCTCCTCCACCACCACCACCACCACCTCCTTTTACTGTCGCTGTCTCCTACTCCTACCTCGTCACTTCCTCCCCCTCCCCCTTCTTATTGACTTCCGCCTTGTCACCCTCTCTCTTGGCTTCCTCTTTCTCCCCCTCCTCGTCCTCCTCCCACTTAGCCACCTCCTCCCCTTTTCACTTGCTTCCTCCACCTTCCCCCACTCCTCCCCCTTTCTCTCATCCACCTCCCTCACCCCCTCGTATCTCTACTGTTACTCTTCCACCTCTTCTCTCTCCTCCTCATGGTTTTTCTATAAAAATTTTTATATTCGAGTTACGCCATTTATATTTTATTAAAATATATATTATTTTTATATAAAATTATTCTAAATTTATCATAGAACTAAAAAACTTGAGTTATTCTTAAAAATATATTAATTTTTATATAAAATTATCCTAAATTATATGAAAAATTATTATGCTTAGAGTTATACTCCGATTACACTCAAAGCTATGCTCATTCGCAAAAGATATTAAATATATATTAGTTTCTATATAAAATTATTTTAAATTCATCATAAAATTAAAAAAAAACTTATGTTATCCTAAAAAATATATTATTTTTTATATAAAATTATCCTAAATTATCCAAAAAAAATATTACACTCGAGTTACACCGATTCACATAACATATTAAAAATGTATTAATTTCTACATAGAATTATCCTAAGTTCATCATAAAAGTAATTATAAAATCTTATATTTTTATATTTTTATTGATTTAGTTATATTCGAAATTGAAATTAGTTAAACTCAATTACCAATCTATTTTTAAAATTATATTTTTTATATATATATATTTTTAGGATGATTAATTATCAAAACTTTGAGAACTTTACTAGAATATGAACCTAATAAAAATTATATTAGTTTTTATTTTATTTTATGATGAATTAAAAATAAATTTATATAAAATTAATATATTTTAAATATATTCTTAGAATGAATAACTTGAAAAAACCTAATTCAAGAGCCTTATATAAAACTAAAAAGAGAAAGAAAAAAAGAGAGAAACACCTTATAAAAGTCAAATATGAGGCATCATCTAATAAAAGTTTATTACTAAAAATCTTTTTAATAAATTAAATAATTTTAATTATATTTTATATTTTAAATCTAAATTAGTTGATATCAACGACAATAGAGGCTCTTAATTTATATTGTATGTCCAATTCTTGGAACGACAGATACACGTCAAAAAACACACCTCATAAAAAAAATTAAAGACCACAAACATTCGTGAGAGTTATTCCCTCCAGAAAGTATATAAACAAATGTGTAGAGCGTGATATGATCCTAATATAATATTACATGATATAATATAATATGTCCGTCTTGCGCATATTTTTCGGCCGCTTTATCCCGTTGCCGTGCCGGCGACGGTCCCATCGTCTCACCCGTTGCCCCTTCTCCTCTGCTTCAAGCGGCGGCGTGGCCCTTCTCGACCTTGTTCTCGCCCCTCAACCACCATATCCTCAACGGATGGTGTTGTCCCCTTCACCGTCGAGCTGCTTCTTCTTTCACCTTCCCGAATCGAGGGTTTCTGCAACGGCCGTCGAGCTTCCTCGTCATTCACCTCCCCGAATCAAGGGTTTCTGACCTTCTGGTAAGCTGTTATATATTTTCCTGATTCTTATTCTCGAAATCATCATTTCTTTCAGATGTTGGCGATCTGATGGTTGATTTTGCATTTTCACTTGATTTCTTCTTCTTCTTCTATTTATAGAGGCTTGGAGTTGTAACATTAGGGAATTTTTCTAATGAAGAATGGGGCATATTAATGTTACCTCTATCTCATGGCAGAATTAGAAAGAAACTTACTATTCACAACTCAACTATAAAAATAAAATATTATTTTACTATTCACAACCTCATTATTAACGATTTTATTTTTTTCCCACAAATCTTTATTTCATTCTCGTTGCCGACGTCGCTTGACGCCGTCCGACCCCACTCGTCACCCTTGACCCCCTTGACGCAGTCCTTAGAGGAGGAGGAGAACGAAGAAGAAGTGAGTATTTACGTCGGGATAATTTAGAAATATTAAAAAATTATATTATGGGATAGTGAATAGTAAAGAAAAATGGACTGTAAATAGTAATCTTTATAAGAAAAGGCATCAAATGATATTTACAAAAAGCCTTGGTAATTACATGGCATCCAAATATTGGCATCAAATTTATGAGCATTTTGAGATTATGGTGGTATTGGCAGTATATTCGAATGGGATTGTGATAGTATGTATGGCTTCAAATCATGATTATTTTGGGATCCATCACCATACGCATTTCTAGGTCTGCTTCTGATTTGATAGACCAATTGACCCTACAGCTGGGTGAAAATGGCCTAGAACTAGGTAACCCAAATTGGTCAAACTCGGGTTTTAATATTGTGGCCATCATGCCTTATAAACCATTATAATTCCTCCATCATTTCCAGTGTGTGGGACATCATCTCTTATTAGATGCATTAAACACACTATTGTGAACATTTTGTTGGTGATCTTATGCTTATACCACTATTGGTTTTGGCTACCACTTATTGAGAATATGCTTCAAAAACAGTGTTTGCTTCATGTCTAAACTCCATAACCTTGCTTGATCGAACTCCCTATCCTGTTTTATGAAATCTGACCTGTGTTATATGTTGAACCATATTTGTTGTTCTTTGGTCAAGGAACCCATTTCTTGAGAAGAATCTATAGAGCCACAGCTTTCATCTAGTCGCAAATTATTGGTGCAAGCTAAATAGCTTGGCCTTCAGCAAAACATACTAATATTGAGATTTGAAACTGGTTTAAAGTTCTTAGTTTTGATTAATTGATGACAACCTTGATTTTTCCAGTTAAGTTGTTTTAAGCTTCTTTTTTGAACCGTATTGTCATGGACTTAGCTGGTTTTGCCTAAGTCGTGCGGCACCCTTACGTGTCCGTCCGCAAAGGTCAGCCTCTCCAAAGCCTCCCATGGTCCCTTAAGACCTACAAAAGAGAAAACGGGTTAGAGAAAACGTCTCACTCGGGATCCACAAGCAAACATTCCAGGAAATACTTCATAGACAATGAAAATTACAAGCAGACTTTACAAGCTCTAAACAGTTGCACAACAAAGGGTCAAAATGATCCACTACAGACCGAAAATCTCTTACAAGTGTCCACATGACATAACCTTTATTTACAAGCCTAAAACGGTCACCAAACCCAACTAAAATGGGACTATTAAGCCTTCAGTCGTCCCTCTACATGCTGTGCAAAGCATGAACATACCAAAAGACACGAACATACATAAGCATTACATCAAACATCCTGTTTAGAAGTTTGTCCGTGATAGTATGGCTTAACTTGAACTTGTATATGTATCAACAAGTTTCTATGAACAATTCCACTCCATACATACATACATGCAAACCAACATGGTATTATATCTTAAGACATGTTCGCATGAGACCAAATAGATGGCAAACCAAAACTCATAAGCACTTGTTACAAATTACAAATGTTTGTTACATCTATGTAGGGAATATGCAAATTGGCATGAATCCACGTTTTGCTGCAAACTGCCTCAATTTTATATCATTTTGCTGCAAACTACATCATAACAATGAGGTGACAGAAAAAAAACCCCAATTCTTGGAAAAAATATCACACTTTAATACAGTGATAATTTAGTTTGCTAATTTTTGCGCAAATGTCAAGTCATGCTCTATTTATTTGTATAAAGGAAAATTTGTGGAGGATTTGCAATATCTATTTTATACATTGTCCATAGAAAAATTAGCTTGCATCTCAAACAATTAGAGATTCTCTTTTGGTAAATGCTGTGGAAAATTTGTTGGCAAAGATATTACACCTAAGGTTCAAATTAGTGGATGATACTTATTTGGTTGTTTTCTAACTTCAGAATGAGATGCAAATTCATTATTTGTCACTGTTCTATGAACCGAACACACAGATAGTCTTCTTTAAAGATTTAGTGATATTATTTAACATCCTATATATGGTGCAAATCTTATTAATAGGACTTGATTTCTTGCATAGCGAAGTAGTGGCCAGAACTGACTTTCACTAATACATACTTGCAAAAGTTAAACTAAAAATATGCTTTAGAACAATAAATCTAGTAGAATTGCTCTATGTTCGATTAGAAAAATGTCCATAGAAAAATGAAGCTGTTGCTGTTCCAATAAATCTAGTGGAATTGCTCTATGTTCGATTAGTCAGCTGGACCTGGGACTAAAAGAATTGAGATGGAATCTCCACAAATTTGACTTTTCAAGCCCAAGATCTACCAGATCTCTGAACAGACTAATGCAGCAAAGAAAGTTATGAACAGACTAATGCAGCAAAGAAAGTTATTATTCGTGTCATGGATAGAGGACATTAGGAAGTCAACTTCATAACACGAGAAGTGCTAAATCTTGGAAATCCTAGATCCAGGAAGGAAACCCGAAATACTTGTGGAGAAGGAAAAGAAGAAAAATTATGTCTTCATTGATCTTCAAATATTTTGTTGCAAGATGTATCTCGAAATCATTAAAAATCATTTTTATTTCAGAAATCTTCATGTTTGTTATCCATGTAAAAAGAAATCTTCCTTCTGCCAAATAAGATAATGGATCATGCAAGTAAGCATTACGTTCTTGATCTTGCCATGAAAAATGCAATTTTTTTGTAATTTTTGCAAATAACCTGAAAGTCATATATCATAACTATGGTTGATGTGGATAAAAAATTGTGCTTTCTAATCAGATTCAACCACAGAGAATCCACACATTACTAAATCATTAGCTTGTAGCTGCAACTGATTTAACTAAACTGTCTTGCTACGAGAACAGTGATATTTATTATTAAAATTGATATCCATGTTGCATGTTCTCTACGACCTGCTAGAAAGATATAAATTGACAGTTTGCCATTTTAGCTATCAGTTAACCCAAAGCAACTTGCTGCTAAAGAGGAATACAGATGTTTTAAACATCAGAAGTATTGGTTTCTGGAGATTCTGTGCATCAATAGACAGATCACAATGGTGATGAGATCTTAGGGATCAGCAATATATTGCATACCTGCTATACATGGTTCTTTCATGTGATTGTGTGTGTGAATGCATCTCATAACTGGGACTAGATTTTGGGAATTGGCACAATCTTGTAGACCAGATATACATGGTTCTTTCAGGTCCGAACATACCTTTGGACTGGCCATGAATTTTTAGGATACCCATAATTCAACTATTAGCTATCAGACTTTTTACTGTTAATCCTCAGCTGGCACTTCAACACCTGCCTTTACACCTAAACTTCACTTTTCTAATTCCTCTCACTCTGGCACTCATTCATTCGCTCTCATTCTCTTTTACAGACACATGCAAACACACATTGATGTGCTTCAACATACATGCAAACACAAATTGATGTGCTTCAGCACTTACAATTGTAGTGATTGATCGTAGGCCTTCGCAAGAAAATCTATCTTATCTCAAGGTGCTAACCATGGAATATAAGATCTTCTGTACTACCATAAAGTTAAGGTATTTTCATCTTTCATTGGAAAATTTTTGAACCTGATGATAGAAACTCACTTTGATGATGAACCTGAAGTCTTACTGACACTACATAAAGGAGAGATGATGAAACACTTACAGAAGTGGGAAGCTATAAGTCTTTCAACTTGTCACAAATAAAATATAACTAATATAAAGGAATTCTGCAACTACATTTAGATTGTTGTTGCAAATACTTTTGGACCTAATTCTAGAAACCTGAACTGATGTTGTCCTTGAAGTCTCACTAGCATCAAAACATTGAGATGAGGAAACACTTGCAAGAACCAGGAAGCCACAATTCATTCAACTTGTGACTAGTAAAATATAAATAAATTATAAGGGAGCAAATTCAATGTCATTCAAGACAACATTGAGCTTCAGAAAGGATAACCAACATCATTGCAATTCTACTCAAAATAAGAGATAATGCCCATTTAATAGTCTTCAATCTGTAAACGTTCAACATTATATCCTTTGTGCATCTTAGCCAATATCAGTGACATGGTTGATCAAATTTTATTAGTATGTTTCTGTTTATATTCCAAACTGTAATGATTATGATCATGGCTAATTTTTTGACATCATGCGATCAAGTCTGAAGCTATTACAGATAAACACAAATACTGACATATACTATTGCATCTGTTGTCAGTGGATGTCGTCTGATCCGTCAGACATGGAAGAAGCAAACATGCCTATGTTCCTGCTGCAACAGACGGACTGTACATCTCATGGATGAGATTGAGTTTTCGGAAATAGTCGATGGATGGCTATGTACCTTGGTTGCTGAACCAGTGGAATTGGCTGAGGTATTTCTTGCTGCTGTCCGAAGTGCAGAACGGTAGAAAATATGAACGCTGGCGCCAAGTGCTAGTTATGCATGGTCTTCTTGTTGTTTTTGATCTCTCATTATGGCCTGTGCTGTAAAGTGCCTCCAATCTGGTTGTTGATGCCAGTACCAGCCTTTCTCTGAGATGCCTGACATGCAAAGTTGACGCAGCTGCATGGTTTTAGGAATCCAATGCCGACATCGAGGAGCTAGAATTCCAAGTTCCTGGGTCATTGTACCGGTGATCCGACCCTGCTACTCAACTACTTTCAAGAAACCATGGGTCTGTAGAAATATGGTGATTCTAAAGCTTCAAAAACAGTGGCTTCTGCTGATTAGAACAGATCTCTTCATGCTGCAAGTCGTCCGCAGAACCCAGGACGGGGAGGTTCATGATTAGTCTCAGAAACAAGACCTATCCCATCAATCTTTCTTCGGCAGTACTACAAAACATGATATGGAGCAGAAGTGTGCAGCTGGCGGAGAACAAAGCTCACATGGATGATCTACGTCCTCTGAACTACAGCAGAGAGGCTCAGGTAATGGAAACATCGAGATGTCCTGTTTCATCACAGTTTGCTTCTTCTGTCACACCGCGTGATTGCATCACATCACATGTTCATCCAACTATTTGTTGTGCTAAATCTTACGTTGTTTGTGTTTGGTAACAGTTCTGCTGATGCTTTCGCCGGATCTCATTAATAGCGATTGCAATTCGTGGTATTCCATTTAGTGGTCAGATCAAGATTGCAGTGAGGATCTGTTACTTGTGAGCTTCTTTTGGAGATAGGATCTGGAGAAACTTCACTTGGATTCAAGCAGCTCCATAGCATATCATGAACAACAGCTACCAGAATTTATTTGTTGATGAGATGTTAGAACTTTTGTTCGGGCCAAGCTGTGGCTAAAAACTAGATTAAAGTGCAGTGGTAGAAGACTTAGCAAGAAACGTGAGAGCATTTAGAAGATTGGTGCTGTGATCGGCCGTAGTGGCATGGCAGTGCAGCTTTTGCCCGGCGATCATCCAAGACTTTGATCGGCCATTCTCTCGCCAAATCCTTCGGCACCCAACACCAAGTTTTCCTTTTCTTCTTCTCAAGGAGAGAAAAATATAAAAAGGGTTTTAGAAGTCGATTTCTCATTCGGGTTTCTTATACTTCGGAACTCTGGCACTGTTCGTAGCATAGTTTACCTTCTCTCTATATACATCATGGCTAAAAAGTTATCTACTCTCATATATCTTGTTTGGTGGGCAAAGATAAGTAGTGACAGTTTAAATGAAATCTTTACCGACTCAATTACTTGATATCTTTATAGAAAAATGTTTGATAGGCTTTTGAACTCTCAATCCTTTTCTACTCAAACTTGTTTAAATGCATCAAATAAGTACAAATACTTAATATCATGCCATCATTTCTTAGCAACAAAATAATAATGAGTAAAATATTTATGAATTTTTTGTTAAACGTGGTTGATAACGTTTATGATTTTATTATCAAGAATCAAAATCTTTCCCGTAAGTGAATATAGTACACAATCATTTTAAGTGTAATAATATCAGTGAATTTTTATTCTGGTCAAATCCAAAATTAAGTAATAATATCTATGTACTCAAACCTATTGACCTGTGTGATCGTATCTATTGACCTGCAACGCCGTACCTGCTGGTGGCCGATTATAATTTCTTTAAATCCTACATTAATGAGTTAGTCTTCGCGTGCCGTGTGTAAGTGGTGGCGTGTGCAGTCATCGAACTTACATTTATCCCCAGAATATATATATATATATATATATATATATATATATTCTTTAGTTAATATTACCATTAAATAATATGTTATTAATTACAAAATGTTTAATTTTAGTTTAATTTACCTTATCCAAAAGTCATACCAGCGACCAACTTCTATAGCTGACGTACCTTAATAGTCTGATATGATGTTTCACTATAGCTTTATGCATCGATGCAGTACTCTTATTGTGTCTCCTTTGTACTCTCTTGTGCAATAATTCATGCATTGCATGTGAAGATAAACAGTTTCTTTTCCTATTCTCCAATTCTAAATTACGTACAAGAATTGATTTGGTTATTCCATTTTCCTAAAGGAAATTATGGAACAGTTTCTTTTTCAAGGAGATGTTTTATTGTAATGATTCTAAAAAGAGAACTATGATAGAAAAATAAGAACAAAAGAAGAAAGCCTTTAGTGATTTACAAAACAATGTTGTGACATTATAAGAATCAAGAAAAAAATATTTAATAGAATAAAGATTTCATCCTTTTTTTTTTCTTTTCTTTTCTGTATATGATATGTAAAAGAATATATCATTGGCAAATCTTAACATAACCTTATTATTATTATTATTATTATTATTATTATTATTATTATTATTATTATTATTATTATTAAAGAAGAACAGAATCCACCAAGCTCTAGCCAATATATAGTGTAGAAAAAATCAATGTAAGTCACCAAACACTAAACAAAATATAATGTAGAAAGGGTCAATGTTAGTGCCGAATATTTAGATCGCAAACAAGTAATATTATTATCGTCCTAGAGTTCATCCTTACCATCATAAAAAATAATCATTAGAGCCCATAAAATCGATGAATCATGATTGACCGCATGTACGACTAAAAGACTTAATTAGTAGAGATAAAGCCCGTGTAGCCCATTAAGAATTGCCTTACTCACGGTGTGTTCATGGTGCTTCATGTAGAACAATCGAAGCTAATAAAGAAGCAACAAAACTAATCTAACCTACTTTTGCAGCCAACAACAGGCAAAGAATAAAAGTAAAGCATTCAGTCCAAATGAAGCTTTGGTGCTTCCAAATGAAACAAGAACACCTTTTGAGGAGGCCTCATGCTCGGTTTTGATGGTGGGTATCAGTCCACACACAAGCTTCGAAGACATCCCACCAACAACAAGAAGAAGAAAAAGGGAAATGTTAAGCGCCATGAAATGCTGCACAAATCAATCACCAACATGATTGAGATTCTTCAGCTGTGATAGCAAGTACACAACCAGAAGCGATGCAAAATTGATCCCGGTAGAGCTCTCTGAACCCCTCTCTCCCAGATGACAAAGCACGTTGGAAGCTTCCATGTTTCTCCCAGCCATGAGTCCACGGGCAAAGATCATGGTCAGCTGGGAATGCTTTTGCATCCTCCTGTGAACTGTCAAACCTTCGGAAATGAACTCCCATCTCTCACAGTGCACTGGAGGATGAAATTTCCAATGACAGCAGCAAGTTGTGGGAATCTCACATGTGCAGCATGATCCTATCGAGGAGCAGATCTCTCTGTCGGCTACTTGATTTCCCACTGCAATGCTCAGCTTTCACAGAGGGAGTTGATTAAAGCATCCCATGTTCAGAACCGAACTGTGAATCCCTGTGAACCTTCACTTGGCACTTGCGACCTCATACTATGCTTGCAGATCTGAATGCTTTGAATGATGAAACCTGCACGGGCATCGTGAACTTTTAGTCGGTGACATCAAGTTTCTGATAGAAGGATCCCAATGCATTTGCATTCTCATCCCTCGAGCTCTACCAACCTGTTCCCACTTCAAGAACCTCATGCATTTCCAAGTCTTAAGACCCGTAGTGTCAGGTTGCTTATGATTTATGCCCCAACAGTGTCAGAAAGTGAAGTTTGGTGTAATGTAGGATCCACAAATCATGCAAGTACACGATGTTTTATGATGGATAAGATTTGTTGAGTACTTAAAACTTGGCTCTTACCACTGAGAAATTATTTTGGCAAATTATATGAAGTGAATTATTAACCCTCAAGCAAACATCCGAACCCTTTCTGCTACTATGGTGAACTTGGATCAGGTCTCCGGTTCAGTCGAGATTCGACTGCTTCAGCTTCCTGGAGTAGCAAGGGAATGCAAGCTGATGAAGAATAATTTAGACAGCCAAGAACCATTGCGGGTGGGTGATCAGTAAATGTCACAGCTACACACTGGTGCAACCATGCGATGCCTTGGTGGTCAAGCTAATAATAATTTTGCAACAGCACTGAATAGCTGCATCTAATCAGACCACACTGGTGCTCAGTCACCCATAGCTGGGCAACAAACAATCAAACCCCTGCAAGAAATTTGTCCCACCTCAAGGCCTCATATTGGCTGGCAAAGTGTGTGGATGTGACTGGAGTTTTCTCCGAGCAGAGATGCCATTGGGCGGAGAAGAGAACATGGGCGTCCACCATCACTGCTCTCGAAATGACTCTATGCCATCCTTGGACTCCCATTCGATCGAGCTATCATCATGTCGAGAACTTCAAATGGTTCGTCGATATGCCGAGTGCTCCGAGTAGTCCATTCATGCCATCCCACCACAGGCACAATGTTCCATTGTTCACGATGTTTGAACCATCCTCTCTTTTTCGGACCGCTCCAAAAGCAGAATGAACATGGAGAAAATGATGGTGTTGTTGTTCCTTGCTTCACACACACACACACAAAGAGCTACAGCCACACAAGAGATAAAAAGGAAGGTGATGCTGTCGTAGGTTTACTGATTCCACCTCCCCGCCCATTTCTTTTCTTCCTCGACATGCATGCATGTAGGAGCACCCCTTCGGAGCACAACAGAGAAAAAGATAGCTAAACCCAGTAGGCGTTTCCCAAGCACAAGATGCAGGCCACATGCAGCCTGTCTCTTGCATACCATAGCTCATCTGCAACATAAGTTAGTCCTCAGCATAGGGATGTGTCCTGGATCAGTTGACTATAAAGTAATCGTCTTCTCCACACAAGGGTACATGATCCATGGGAGATGCTGTGCCCCTCGTAATCTCGAGAGCATGGGGTATCAGCACTTTTCAAGGGTTGGCAGTACCATGACATGAATAAATTGGTCCTCCTGCTGTACTAATGAAGTATTTAAATGTTAACAGTGGAACCAGGGACTTCCTCCCAAGATTACCTCATGTGGGAGGTCTGGGAGCGTGTGACATCCTCCTTTGCCCTGGTCTCAAGGAACCCCGTCCCTCCCTCCCCGCTCTGCAACACATGGTCCTACCATCTCCATGCAAGGCGGCCTCCGGCTCCAACCATGGCGCTTCTCTTGGCGGTCTCAGGGTGAAGCCAAACGATGACAAGGGCACATGGGCTGGCGATCATCACCCAGCCCGCCTTGTTCCTCCACCAAGGGACCTCGCACAGGAGCACCCCTAACTAGCTGAACGTGATGCTGTTCTCCTCGATGTATCGAGCGCGGGAGGCGGTGCGATCAGTCCCCAACTGTTCGGGAAAATGACTGACGGAAAAAATCATGCTGGCGGTGGGGGGAGCGTGGTTGCTTTCCGCTTTTCTCGACTTCTCATTCGCTGCTGTGGGACTCATCATGCTTATCCTCGATGGTCGCTTTCGTGGCATTAAAGGATGATGACCTTAGGCATGCATGGCCCGAAGACTCCTGTTGACGACCCAGACATGTGCCTTCATCCTCCTAATCATACGTCCTACTTATACATACGCTGCAGGAATCTTCTACTTGGTTTACGTGTACTTAATGTGATAATAATTCATATGAAATCTCTGTTATTATTATTATTATTATTATTATGGTAAGCGGAATTGCTACGTAATTTTGTCACGTTGAGGAGCCCCAACACCTACCTGTGGAAGATATTTTCCGAGAGACACGTGTTCGGTAAGCTTTGAATGCGGGGAGGGGCCGAACCCCTTATGATGCAGGTCATATTCATTCATTTTGGGCTACACATGTGTGTGTGTTGTTATATGTGTTTGGGAGTCCCCAATTACCCCCCAGATTTGCATCACATTCCTCTAATTTTATTCTCATGTCAAAGAATCCATTCTCCCAAACATAGTTACCTTAAAACATTTTTAATTAATAATATATGAGAGTTGAATATATTTTAATCTTTTTTTATGATTTGAACGGTCTAATTAATAAACTAAATTGATCGAGAAATCAATTAATTATCGATCAATCTAATTCCACGTTAATAACCCTGTTTTTATTTCTTCCTCGTGAGGCCAGTGATTCGTGTTTGCGTAAATTTAAGCTAGTAAATATGTCGATTTCCGTCATAATTATCCGCTGTTGAGTTGAAACCGTGCTATAAACGAAGCATGAATACTATGGTCCTTTTTTGGGTGAAAAAACCGTGAGTCATGCTGGTGTTGCATGGTTGGACCCATAGTACAAAGTGGCATCGCTTGTACACCACTTCTTCTGCGGCTTGTGGTCCATGGGGATCAACACGTAGTAATAGTAGCAACGTCCTACATTTGAAGCGCTTAAAAATCACCATCGTCTCTCTTGCTCCTCCCCGTCCTCTGCTTCGCACGCGCACATCTCCATCACGCAAAAATCCCGTATAAATAACCCCCCAAAACGAAGCCCAGAGATTAGAACCAAATCTGCTGCGTATCCCTCTTCCCCCTTCCACCTCCTCCGCCGAGATCGGCGTGTGAACGTGGTGGACGTCGAAGTGAGGTGAACAGCCCACACGGACCCAATTCCTCGGGGGGGGGGTATCAGCGATCACGATGCGGGCGCGGGAGATGCCGCACCCACTGTGCTGCATCTCCATCGACTGCCCCGGGCTCGGCGCGCGTTCGCCGGAGCCGGACAACCCGACGCCCGACCCCGACGGCGCGGGCGAGGGCCCCTCGTCCGCCGCCGTCGCTGGGATCCTCTGCAAGTGGACCAACATCGGCAAGGGGTGGCGGTACCGGTGGTTCTCCCTCCAGAGCGGCGTCCTCTCCTACTCCAAGATCCGCCGGGGGGACCCGCCGCTGGTGCCCGAGGGTTCCGGTGGCGTCCGCCTCATCGGGAGAACTGCCGCTCTGTTTTCCCAGGCTGCCGCCGCTTCCGCCACAGCTTGCCGCAAGCCCCGGAAGCCGGTGCGCGTCGTCCACCTGAAGGTAAGCGAGAAAACGATCGATCACCTTTTTTTCTAGGGAGAAGAAAACGTTGCATCTGAGGTATATTTGACGCCTAGCATCTGAGATTTTGCTATTAATCTATTCACTTATGTTTGTGATCTGTCTCTCTCCAAGTCAAATCCGGCTCTAGGGGTTTGGAATTTGATCCTGAATCTTTGGTTGCGTGAATGAACTTGATTATGTCTAATGCATCGTATATCATACTTGGGCTCAAGATAACCTCGCGATTTGAATTAAAAATGCTTTGAGATGAAACAGTTGAATCCAAATAAAATAAATTTAGTGAAATAAATGGACGGTTGAGATGAAGCCTGGGAAGCTAAATACTGGGAAGCGGTAGGTTTGGATTTGGGAAGGAACGGGGCAGACTCGCGTCGCTTCCTCCCCAACCCTGTTTGTCGATGGTGGAGGTGGTAATGGAATTTGGATTTGGGGAGGAGGCGGTGGCGGAGGAGGAACAGAGGGAGAGGGAGGACGTGAACAGGAGCGCGGTTTTGTTTGCCTGTGTGATGGCGATGGGTGGTTCCTGTTGCCCTTCCTTAGGCCAAGGCCGGGGTCTTTTTTGGCGCCGCAGGGGTACCTAAATATAATTGTCGAGGGGCAAGGTGACCCCTGCCGTAGCTGCTGTTCTTCCCAGAGAGGAGAGGGTTTTGGCCTCTGCGATCGGGTTCTTTAAGTAATCAAGCCATTGTACTACGCTATTCGTGGTTGTCTTCGTTCTTCTTCTTCTTCTTCTTCTTCCGCTTTGTTTTCTCCTTTCTCTTTTTCTCTCCCCTTCCTTTCATGATTCTCTTAGCTCTGCTTTATCCATGCCCTTTGACTTGTTGAGGATGTAACATGACGTGGGAAAAGTCTATTCACTGTTCGTGTTGATTCAATGGGTTGCTTCTTCCCTATCGATAGATCTTTTCGTCGTGCACTTTCCCCTCTTTGTTTGTGCTGTTTTGGTAAGAAATCTAGCTTTTGGACGTGATGCAACTGAGAAATTTCTCACCTGTTACGTCCGTGTTAAAATGATTTGCATTCCTGCTGATGTGAAGAAGCGTTTGCGAACGCGTACAGTGATGAATGGAGAAGGAACCTCTGGAAACGAGTTTCTGTGACTCGCGGCGCGAACGGCGAAGCGCCATATATATATATATATATATATATATATATATATATATACACTCTGATGACGACGCAGGAGCCGAGTAGATCGAATTTTTCTTTTATTTATTTTGTTCCTTATGCTTCGGACCATCACATTTTTCTTCGCAAAAAATGGTAGGAATATCTGAATACTTTCACCTATGGTAGCTGGCACCTGTTGGTGCTAGATTTATGGATCTCAAGACTTGGTCGCAGTGGGTGGGTTTGCCAGTATTTATGGTGAAGTTGTTTGGTAGTGGTTGTAGCGTGGCCTATCAATGTTAAGGCTGTAAAGTGCTGATGACTTTTTACGCTCGTTAACTTATTTGCAGCTCCATACCAGAAGGAGATATGGTGGCAGCCTATGACAGGAGATCGTGTGTTGGGAGGACTTAAGTGATAAAGTTTGAGTCCTTGTGTTCTGTAACTAGAAATACTAGTGTTTGCAAGTGCTGGTCCAAGGGCTAGAACTTCTATGATCTTCATGCAGAAATCTTTAGTGACATTAACTTGCTTGATCAGTCCAACTGGAAGGCTGAAATGAAATTCAACTTTTATCTTGTTATTTTATTAAATAGACGCATAAATCTAAATTTTGGTACTATGCACTTTTGCACGTTTTAGTCATTACTTTCCTGTCACTATCATTTTATTTGGATGGTAATGCACCTGTTTCTTGAGGTTGAGGGTTCCATCACTCTGATGACACTTTGTGTGCCCATTGGTTGCTTCTTGTGCACTTCTCACCCTTATGGAGCTTATTTGGCGCCTTGTGCATCCTGTCCAGCACTGGTTGCTGCATAAGAAAGAGTCATAACTTTCAAGTTGACTAGGTAACTCTTTTTGGAAGCTAGAGATGCGTGTACTGTGATAGACAAGAAAGTGCACCAAGTCGTAGGATGAGATTTCATTTGTGATTATGTTTCAGGTATATACTATACTAGTATCTCTTGAGATCAATTTGCTTAAAAATATATCTTTGGACCTAAGGGATTAGGCTACAAGTTCATTCTCTTTCGTCTTGAAGTAATAAATGAGTGTCAATTGGACAACTAGATGATGTTGTCACATGCAGCAGCCTAGGCCTTGCATTTAAATGGGTATTAAGAGGTGGGTTGACCATTAAAGTGTCTGGGTGGATGGATAGTCCTTGGGCAGCAAAGACACTAGTTCCATTATATCTTCTACTTAGTTGTTGCAAGTATATTTTAACATAGTGGTTAGGATGGTTCTCTTAAATGTAAAAATATTATAACTTTCAACTCTTTTACTGTCTTTTGGAAATATCTGGTGTGAATTCCCCTTAATAGTAAAAGTGCAAGAGTACTTTGTATGATTATATTTTCCTTTACAGCTTTTGGAGATAGAATGCAGCCAAAGATGCCAAAGATATCTATTAATGTCAATAACTTTGGATGATTAAAGTTCTCTTCTGGGGAAACACTAATTGCTGTCTTCTTGGTGGTGTAGTTTAGCATTTTTTTGGGGGGCCAATGCAGTATGGCAACCTTCCATGCATTTTGTACTATCCATGAAGTGAACAGTTTAAATAATCAGGTTAACTGAGTAACTCTGTATGTGTTAGACAGGATTGTTGGCACACTGCACATATATAATAGTCAGTTGTCTTTATGCTTCCTATATGTGTTCTCGATATCATCTATATGTGGTACCTAAATCATGAGTGAGAAGGATAACTAACACTTGTAGCACTAATAATCCTGTTGAGTTTAAATTTGGTCCAATACAATTGCACTACTTTAATATCAATGCAAAAGTAATTACTCTCTCGGAATCATGATATGCGTGCATCATACTGATCCATTGTAGTATAATTTGTATTTTGTTATAATACATTGTCCAGAACAAAGTGTCTTAGAGAGTGTTCACTCTACTTGACCATATTCTATCAATTTATGTACATTATAATCTCTATGAGATATACATTATCTTTATGCAGTCATTTAAAGACTTCTGAGCAATTTTTTTATTATAATCTCTGTTTATTAGGATTTTTGGGATGCAATAACATGCTTCATGTGTCCCAGAAGCATGCATGAAATGAATAGCTAATGTAACTTGCTGCTGATAGAGTGTCTTAAAGCAGCATACTGCTTTGATATAAGCAAATTTTGTTTGGGTTCTACTTAAATTCTTTCGAACTTATCTCAGATTTCATCATTTCGTGAAAGTAAGACAGATGACAGAAGATTCTATATATTCTGTCCAACAAAGACACTTCACTTGAGGACTGATTTGAGCATAGATCGTGTGGCCTGGATTCAGGCTTTGATTTTAGCAACAAAAGAAACTTCAATATATAGAGGAATATCTTTCATGCAGAATGATGTATCGATTTCAACTGAAAAGCTTAGAGATCGAATGCAAGCTGAAGGATTAGATAAGTCACTCATCGAGGACTGCGAGCGGATTATGAATTCAGAGTTTTCCGAGTACCACAGACAACTGAAGCTTCGATATGAAGAGCACTTCAACTCTATTAGTACATTTCATCAACAGCTGGAGGTACTCCTTGCATAAATTAAACTAAGGCATCGCTGTTTATTTTGATATCTTAGACTGACATGATATTTTTTGTTTTTGCTAGTTTACTGTAGTCATTCAGTCTATATTGATGTTATATGCTTTTTGTTGCTGTTTTACTTCGATGATTGCAGATCATTAAACTTGCTTGGATTAAAAAAAAATTCTGAAGAGTCCAGATCAGACTGTTCTTTGTTGTGGGTATAACATTCCAATGACATAATTGTATTCAATCATTAAAATTTAATTTTCAAGCCTGTCTTTTTAGATTGTTTAGATGAGAAAAGGCCAGCCATGCACGAGGCTCCTGCCTATGCAGGATATATGGAGGGTCAAAGATTGTAGCTTTACCTTCGCAAACAAACCAGAGGGTCAAAGATTGTAGCTTTCTTAACCCTAGATTGTAAAGGAATAATCTTACCTTGACACAATTCACCCTCTGGTTTTTATTTCGATGACATTGATTACACTATTTGATGCCTGAATATGTCATAAATGACTATATGTCCATTAACTTTAGGTGCATGGTTCCTTATGATGCTCTAGCTTTGCAAATTGAACCTTATCTCTTACCATGTCCTAAAGGTCTGGATGGTCTAATATGCTTATTATCATGCAAAGTATGGTAAAGTAATTACATTTCTTTGAAGTTATAGTTTGCTCTTTTATAGTTGCCTATGCCATAGAAAATTCAATAATTTCTTGAAAGGATTGGAATTTTGTATTTGGGTACTGTCTCGGTTGGATGAGTACATACTGTCAGTACTTAGTACACCGGTATGTACCAAAAAGGAAGGTAAAGTATGCTTATTATCATGCAAAGTGAGGTAAAGTAATTACATTTCTTTGAAGTTATAGTTTGCTCTTTTATAGTTGCCTCCATAGAAAATTCAATACTTTCTTGAAAGGATTGTAAATTTGTATTTGGGTACTGTATTGGTCGGACCAATACATACTGTCAGTACTTAGTACACTGGTATGTACCAAAAAGAAAGAAGAAGAAGTGTGAAACAGAAGGAAGACGAGAATGAGGTGAACGAAGAGGAGGAAGGGGGAAGATGGTGGAGGCAGAGGAAAGAAGAAGAGGAGGTAAGTGGAGTAAAAGGAGGAAGAACAGGAGGTGATGGAGGAAGAGACAGAAGAGGAAGGAAGAAGAGGAGGAAAGTGGATGAAGAGAAGGCAATGGAGTAAAAGGAGGATGAACAGGAGGCGATGGAGGAAGAGGTGGAAGACGAGGGAAGAAGAGGAGGCGGTGGAGTAAGAGGAGGAGAAGAGGAGAAAGTGAACCCGAGGTCAGCGGTGCACGTTGGGCAGAAGGGAGGTAGCAGCGGCAGGTTGTGATTTCAGGTAGTAGTGATGGCTCAGAGAAGAGCTCGTGAATCGAAGCAGATATACTTTTTTTTTTTTCAATTGACCGGATTGGATTGCCCAAAATTGGGGTGGTCCACGTCTCAATTCAGGCTTGGACCAGTAACTACCAGTTGGTATGAGCTAAGTGGGCGAAACTGCAATGACTGCTTTCTTGTATAGTCCAGTCACTAGATCTTTATTTTCGCTTTTGAGATTACTGTACAGGCATGTGGGTCATGTTCTATTTGTCCTTTGACTCTTTTGTGCCTTGGTGATTAATATTGTTCCCCGTGCTAGTTATTATTTCTCCAGTTAGCTTGTCTATTAAAAATGAGCAGATTCATGGAAGGTAGACCTTTGTGAGAATTTGCTGAAACTGCTAAAAAGAAAGGTATACTAGCTAATTGTTCAGATGTTGTGGTCTTCCTTTAATGTCATGGAGAGCAACCGATAATTTATGCTCTAATTTTTATGCATTTTTCCAGTTACCTTTATGTTTGTCTTTAGTTACTGTCAGTCAACCTGAGATAAATCGAACTGTCTGGTTAAGTAAATCATACATGGAAAAAGGCCAAATTGTCATCATGCAAACAACAAAATAGTATGATAATTGTGTTGGCTTCATGGAAATTGTGCCCATGTTGGTGGTAATGTGGAAGCCCAATATAGATTGCATGGCCGCTATGTGATGATGATGGAGCATCCACATGGCACATGAGAGGTTGAGCTTTGTCCATCGTGGTCATGCATTTGCCATATCATCACTATATCAAAGTTATGTTGCTTGGTAATATGTTTATGCCAACATGATGGAGAGCCATGACATGCTTGCTTTAGTAGAGATGATTGAAACCATTTGAAATTTTTTACAGTATTTTAAATAGAAGGTACAATCAAGGTTTACAATTTCGATCTATGCTAGTGTACCGACCAATGGTCGGTATGGTATGTACCAAGGCATACCGACGATACACTAGGGCATACAGATCATATGCCAAAAAAAATAAAATATAGCCCCAAAAATATCTGGAAAATAAAAAAAAGTTAGATTAGGATTTTTAAGTTGGAAATAAATATAAATTTAGTATAATTTTAGCGAAAATAATCTAAATTACGAAAGAATAGTGACACATTTTTTACGAGCTTTGAGGAGTAGCTTTGTGGTACGTTCTGAACCGTCATTCGATTAATATTTAATTATATTCAAAGAAATAATTTAAATTGTTAGATGTGAGTGAGAATGAGTATGAGGGAGTTGAAGAGATTGAGAAAATGATATGAGTTGAAAAAGAGAGAGGAAAAGGTTTAAAAACCCTTCCCTAGGTTCAAATGGTCAATTTAACTATTTGAAATAGAGCGATCTCAACACTTGATTTGTAACAATCAAAATCCAATCATTACCGATTGGTACAGGTCGGGAATTGTCAGATTTCGATCGTTACCGCCAGGTACAGACCCTGTATCACTCGATACAAGATTAAGTTATGGTACCACCTGGTAAAGGGTGATTCACGTACTGGTCCCCTGTCGGACCAATATATACCACCCATACCGAGTGGTACGGGTTGGTACTGCAAATCCTGGGTACAATAGTGAGTTTTAATGCATAGCTGACAGCATACTAATGGGATTCATGTTGGAGAGTGTATATGGTATGTTAACAGTATTTGTAAGGTTATACATGTTCTTTTGAGCTTTGGAGGGGTATAGAGGATAATCTAACTCTGCCATGGTTACACAACAAATTTTCTTTTTTTCTCATTGGTTTGAGGAAATGGTTTGTTTCTGAATATATTGTTTCTAAGGATCTTTATATACATATGCAGGAAATTGATGTAGAAGATCTGGCAACTAGTGAAGGCCAATTGCAGTTAACTAAGTATGACTACTCCAGTTCTGGGCATGAAAAATATAATGGTACTTACCACTCTAGTTTTTGTCCATGTCAATCCAAGAAATAGGACAACAACATATGCTTCTTTCAACCAGTACTCTTGTTTTTCTTTTTTATTTTGTTTTGGTCATGTTTTAGATTATGTGTAATTTTGGGAGGTTTCTTACTAGCTGAAACTTTTGGGAAGAACAATAGAAAAAAGTCATCTCATGCTGATGTCAAAGTAGGTTAAGTATCTGAGACCTGCATCTGTTTTCTCCCCTTTTTTATTTAATCTTTCTGCTTACATGGGTCTGTCGCAAAGTCCATCAGCCTTTAGTTGACTCGAACCATCATATTTCACTTGAATTCATGTGCGAAGCCCATTAATACTTTAACCCTTAATCACCTTGAACATGTTCTCTTTTTCATCCATCTTTCGTGTTGGAGGGTGGTAGGTATGTTGGCATTATATGTGATTATGTGGAATTTGGGCCCCTTTTTCTACTAGATTAAACTTTTTGGGAGCACACAATTTGACCTTTTCTTTTTTATTTCCTATTTTCTTGGATCCATTGTTGGCTTAAGTTAACTTATTAGAGTGTAGCAACAAAGCTAACTGGTACTAGTGGCACTGTTCTTTCAGTTCTTGTGGACAAAGTGGTGCTACTCTGATAAGTTCCAACTCTCTCTCTCTCTCTTTCTCTCTCTCTCTCTCTCTCTCTCTCTCTCTCTCTCTCTCAGCTTTGACTATTACTAGACATGCAGATGACACCATTACAATATCAAGCAGCATATGTATGGTTGCTTTTATACTTCTCTAGCATATAATCTTTCTCATAATAACTTCCAATCATTATGCAACTTACTTTAATTGGTTGCATATACTATAGGAAAAATGATTTAGATTTGTATTGCTGACAACTTCTTTAATCATATGATCCTTCCGTGTCACATTTCTAGTTAAGTCATTCATTATTTGGTCAAATATGTTTGAAGAGCTAATGGTGCTTAATTAAAAAAACAATTGGGTAAATTAGGAATTAACTGTCATTTATCTAGAATCTGATGGAATAATTATAACATTAATTATTTGGATTTAGAAACTGAAAATTAAGATAATGTGTTTAACTCTATCAATTTAATAATAATTATCAAAATAAATTGAAGTAGTTGTGGTTTTTCATTTTATACCATACTTGAACTTTTGTTGTCATAAAAGTATATTTTAAATTTCTGTTTTCCTTCCTCATATCTGTCTATTCTGATCAGAGTACAGTACCACTGAATCATCTGATGATGTTGAAAAGCAAGAGCTTGATGAATTGTCGGATGAAGATGAGCTTTCCTTTTTTGACACAAATGAGTGCTTTGGTGATTCTGCAATTACCTGTGCTTCTAAAGTAACAGCCTCAAATGATTTTGATAGGATTTCTGTAATGGAGTATAACCATTTTGATTCAAAGATAATGGATGTTGAGTCACAGCTTGAATATCAGAACATGCTGCTACATATTAGGTGGCGGAAGAAATTACCGGACCCTATTGAGAAGGAGAAAAGTGTTAGCCTTTGGTCAATGATCAAAGATAATGTTGGAAAGGATCTTACAAGAGTATGCCTTCCTGTTTACTTTAATGAACCGTTGTCTTCACTTCAGAAATGCTTTGAAGACTTGGAGTACTCATATCTATTGGATCAAGCATATGAATATGGGAAAAAGGTAGTGCATTACATCCACCTGTCCTTGGAATGAAGTTTTTGTGTTTCTGGATTTTTATATATATTTCAATAATATAAGAGAAATAAGCAAATCCATCCATGAATTCTTTCATTTATTTAGATTGTTTTATCTTTTATCAAAGATATATATGGAAAAGTTCTGCTACTTTACCTTTCTTGAACAAAAATGTGGTAGGTGCAGAAAACTCTATACCGAACTTTATCAGTGTCTTTGTTGACGGGTGAAAAATGGTTTTGATATTGCAAATTCTTATAACTCTTATTTCTTCATTTTTATTGTTTGCTTTTGGACTTTTCACTAGAATATTTTTTTGCAGATTTGAATTTCTAAGAAGAATAATTTCTCAGTATCAACTTTGTATTTGGTAGGATTATGACCGAAAATATAAAATGCGACATTAGACAGGACATGAGAAAAATAAAGGGTATAATTAAAACAAATGTGTGATCATAGTATGTCCTTCAGGTTCCAAAGAAAATTATAGTAGATAGGTCATAGGTGGAGGGCTAGTGATGATTAAATATCAGAATATCGGTTGTTAACAAAACAATATAAAGTAAGTTAATGTTGCCGAGGAGGAGGATGCATGGGATTATTATAAGCATAGAGTAAATAGTGAAAAATTAGATTGAGGATAAAGTAAATTTGTTTAACATGTTATGCCCAAGGAAGACTTATAGATGAGCTTACTGAATAAGATGTATTAATTAGGATTAATGGTGCAAGGATAGCTAGAAGATGATCTAAGGAGACTTTATTGGAATTAAAAAAGTAATTTGATAGCTGTTAGTTTGATCAAAGATATTGTCTTCAACAGAGATCAATATGGTAATAAATGCATTCCCAAAGGATTTGAACATTATGGCTTGTTTTTTCATTGTAATGATTATTTCAGATAGATCATTAATATAGTTCTTCGGAGGGTCATATTAATACTGTTCTTTACATCACAAAAGTTTCCCAATTGAAACATATTAGTAGTAGTCTTTGACAAAGACTTTTGTTGGTGAAGTTTTCTTGAACAGAATTGCTGTTGGAATGACAATTCATGTATTCTTTACATTATAAGATTTGCTCTTATGTATTGTTGATAAATCTAGTTCTTTTGATCTAGAATTTCAAAATTTTCCATCCAGCGGCTCAAAATATTGCAGTCTTGCTAGCAGTTGCAGATGAGCTGATGTTTTCATACACGAGGTTGCTAGATCTAGTGAAGCTTTTAATGGTGCAGTTTTAAGGATCCTTGTTAGACATGTTATAAGATCTGAAAATAAAGATCTTTTTCAATACTAGCACCTTGTTCCCTTGCGTAGTATCAAGTATTTGTTGGAGAAAATTTGGAATTTATTCTCTACACTCTGTAGTGTTTGTCTTTTTACAAGGCCATCTCTAAGTTCAGCCTCAAGCTTCTGGTTAGTTTACTGCCAAAAGATTAAAGTGAATATACTGCATCATCATGCTAGTTAGTCTATCCATGGTTCGTCTAACAGCATGTTGTTACATGACCCTTGGTAAGTGAAACCATGATAATTTAACTTGTGAAATGTGATAAATTTTCTATGATCTTTAGAAAGATCAATCTAGACATTTTCTGGGGTTTAAAGTTTTTGGCCTTTTGCTTTTCTGGTAGCATAGAGGCTTCTGAGGAAACCCAATCAATGCAGGATAACATGTAAAAGCACTGCTCAAGTAAAGCTCACTAAAAATTGTCTGATCTAGTTCTTTTTTTTGCCTGGAGTTTGAAGTCATTTGTGTATCTGCTAATAAGAGACCTTTGAGGACAAGTATCAGAAGAGGAATAAAACATAAAACCAACTAAGTAGAACTTGATAGAGAATTTTGTGTGCATGTAAGCTTCCATGCTAAATGAAATTTGGAGTATTGAAATTTAACCTGGGATTAAAACCATCAAGATATTCTCACATCTAATAAGATGTGCCTGCAAGGGAACAGCTGATCTACAAAATTGTTTGTCCTTGTGAGCTGATCACCTGTAATAGTCAAGCAATTGTTTAGCACTGTGCATGATGATGAGATTGAAGGATCAGAAATATAAAATAACCTACTATAGCATCTCATAGAGAAAGAATATTAATGGTTGAATATTTGGAACATAAGGGATTGGGGATTCCAGAATGAAAAGGTATATTGCTAAGGTTAACTAGAAATGACACTACCAAATATGAAACCAGAAGTAGGTGTACAGCCTCAAGTTAAAAAATGATGATTAGGCCTCAAAGAAAATTCACCAAACGCATATACTAATGTTAAATCAATACCTGATTCAGATGTGTAAACTACACATTTGCAATATGTGATATCTGTGATATAAGTAATATATGCTTTTTTGGTCTTAGTTTGTGAAGTCCATGTACATAAGATAAATGATTATGGGAAATGTACCATTTGTTATGTTTGTTCTTTTTCCTGAGTAAATAAAAACTGATAATGATTCTCTACTACAAAAATTGGAGTTCCATCCTGAAATGGATTTGTAACATGTGCTGTCTGCACTAAGTTTAAAAGATTAAAATCCTAACCTGTATGTACCTGTAGGCAAGATGGTATTTACATGGCTTGTAACTGCAAAGTTCTTGATTAACCTAACATGTTTTTCTTATGCTGAACTTTTGTATTTAGGGGAACAGTCTTATGAGAATTCTGAATGTAGCTGCCTTTGCAGTCTCTGGATATTCTTCTAGTGATGGTCGTCTTTGCAAACCTTTCAATCCTTTGTTAGGAGAAACATATGAAGCAGACTACCCTGAAAAAGGAGTCCGCTTCTTTGCTGAAAAGGTAGGTTTTGGGACTATGATGTAAAGTTCAAGCATTCATCTCGTTGCTTTAATATGCAGCACTATATCTTCATCAATTATATGAGTTTTATCAATCATCAAGATATTATCCAGGCTAACAACAGAGTTCTACATAAGAAACTAAAATCATGCAAGAAAAAAAAAAGCTCATTTGTTATGTTTACAACATGTAACTATCAATGTGGACCACTAGTAACTCTGTTGCATTTCTGATTTGTAGCTTTTTGAAGGAAAACATAGATTACATATAAGATTCATGAGAGTATATACAGTTATTTTTTAGAGTCATGAATAGTCTTGATTGCAAAATTAACAAACTTGGAGGGGATACAAGCATTGTTTACGAGAATACAATTGTGATTTGGAGAATTGGTCAGCTTGGATTAGCATGATTGACATTGTTTGAGAATTAGCAAAAGAAGACAAATTTTATAAAAATAAAAATATTATATGCTAAAAGGTTCCTTGACATTCATATTTTACTAAATATCTAACTCCGTTATTAAACATGGAATTAAAATACAAAAGACAAGTAGCAATGAAATACATTTAAATATAAACACATTGAAATTATTTAATACCATGAACTACGTAAGTGAGTTAGTAGTATTACTATTTTCTTAAAAAAAAGGTGGAATAGGATCCCTCATGTTTACATTTTTAATTTGTAAATAAGAGAAAATTCAAGTTGTCTAGGAGAAAGAGTATAAGGAGTTGCAGACAGTCGACTAGAGTAAAGTGTCCCCAAAATGTTACAGTATACACATTAAAAGTAGAAGAAAAGAAACCCAAAGCATAGAGTTAACTTTGTGTATTGCAATGGTTTCTGCTCACAACTTCATCAACATCCGTTGAATGATCAGGAAAATGATTTCCAGGCTTCTTTCTTTCTGATACCAACAACACCAAGCTATGGTGAGGTCTCTAGTTATTCACTAATGCTTGTTTCTTATTCTATTCTTTTTCTTAGAAACCCTCTTCATCCATCTCATCATCACACTATTTTTTTTTTTTTTATTAACTACTTAACATTCTAATACTGTAATACATAAAATAGAGCAGTCTTGCAATTTATTATCTTAAGAAGCACACAATGATCACAAAAATCTGGTCCTGATAACATCACTCTTTGATTATGTGACCAATATCTTCTACAGTCTATTCTTTTGAAGATTAGATTTAAGATTTTGAATTTTTTGCATTGGAGAATTATTTTGTCTATGTTGTCAATTAACTAAATTTGTGGTTTGCAAATTCAATTATATATTTCACCATCCTTCAAATACTACATCTTGTAAATCTGGTACATTTTGTGCTATTCAACTTTGCTGGTGTCGCTCTAGCCTTAGCTTTAACTGACAGTGTAGGCATGTTATAAGTGGAGCATGGTATCTTTAGCTTAAGGCAAAGAATTGAGGTAAAACTTGTGGGTGAGACAGGAAGCTATATTCTCCTCTCTGGCGAACACTTTAGACTTGCAACAAGATGGAGTCTTCTGCTTTGCTTAGGTGTGTCTTCTCTTGTCCGTTACTGACACAACATAGGAAAGGTATGCAGACAATTGAGATGTTGGGGTGGAGCACTAACTGAGCTTGCTGGAGTTGAGTAATCCATTTTGAATACCTTAGTCGAAGGAATTTAAATATTTCTCCCTGATAAGTTCTGCCCCATTATGTAGGTCAATTCAATTCACCCATGGTTGACACCCTAGTGTCTGGTTTTGGTCTTGGTCTTAGTAGTGATTTAACTCATCACATTTTTTGCCTAGTACAGGCAAAATGGATTAAAACTTAGAATTTATGTTGTGACAGTTTCAGGGGCATATGTGTCTGCATGTTAACTACTCTTTTGAACTATCAATTAATTTATAATATGTATAAGATCTGTTAATTGTTTCTGACTTGTGAACCAGAACCGTTGCTGATTTGGAAGGAGCATGTTTAGCAATTATTTTACTCAAGAAAAAAAAAAGTAGATGAAAATTTTGAGTATGTACTTGTATGCAAATATTCTTCTGAGAAAAAAATCTAGCAGCAGAAGTGTTGCAACATTTGGATCTTCAACTTTTCACAAGCAACTTACTGGATTCACACAACATTGTTGTTCTTTGCTTCCATCAGTCATATTAGCATGTGTTGTATTTGGTATCATGAATATTTTACTCAAGTATGGAATCATGATATGGTGCTTGGCAAGTTTTTTACTTGATAAAAAAATTGGCAAAAAAGTCTTATATCATTTATATGTGAATATTCATCTGTTAAGAAAAAAATCTAGCAACAGTAGTATTTGAAATTTGGATCTCTTTACATTTTAGAAGAAACTTAACTTGATTCACCCAACATTTACTTGCTTATGGAAATGGGCATGACGTGGCATTCTTTGTTTCCCTCAGAATATTAGGATGTGTTGCCTTTGGAATCACTATTCAAACTCTCAGAATTTCATATGTTATTGAAATTTATCTTGAAACAAAATCTAGATATTTTCCCACATCAAGGGTTAAATAAAAATCATCTGGTAGATCTTTTTTAACTTGTTCACATTATGCCTGCTTATTTATTTATGAATTTGGTTAATTTATAAGATGCACCATTGTTTCATCCCATCCCTCATTTGATGTTTTGGTTTCATCTTTCAAATTAGCCAACACAAACATGTGTGCCTAATTCCATGTACGACTTTATTTGATGTTATTTATAAGAGATAAAATGCCTGAAAATGAGGTTGCTCACTAAACTTACTAGGTTAGTCACCATCCTATGCTCATCGCCTGCCATTGTGAAGGCAGAGGTTGGAAATTCTGGGGAGACAGCAACCTCAGGAGTAAATTTTGGGGGCAATCCATACAACTAGATCCTGTTGGTGTATTGACGTTGGAATTTGATGATGGTGAAATTTTTCAATGGAGCAAGGTATGTTCCACGATGCAAAATCATTTTCAAGATCATATTCTTCTGTAAACAATATAGATCCATGTTACCTTGTCAAACATGTTCACAAGTTTTGAAATTTACTTTTCTCTAAAATATTGTATGTTTCTCTTCTCATGCCATCCTACACAAGCTTTGCAAACTACTCATCATCATGAGAAAAGTAATAATACTTTACTGGCCTGTCAAATAAGTTATCTGGTTTCCTGTTTAGGTCACAACAACCATCTATAACCTAATCCTCGGTAAGGTATACTGCAATCACCATGGTACAATGAACATCTTGGGCAACCAGCAATATTCTTGTAAATTGAAGTTCAAAGAGCAGTCACTCCTTGACCGCAACCCTCGCCAGGTAAGGAATGAGATTTTGCTGCATATGATCCAGGCTTATCAAGTTCTTCTAGTGACTGGGGCCACATTCTTCCACAAAGGTGCAAGGCTTTGTTGAGGATATTAAGGGAACAAAAGTTGCTACTTTGTTAGGAAAATGGGATCACAGCATGTACTACTCGCTGAGTGACAAAATCTTGAAGTCCAAGGGCTCTGTTTTGACAGAAAATTCAGCGTTGTTATGGAAAAGGAATAAACCTCCAATTGATCCCACTCGATACAATTTGACATCATTCGCTATTACACTAAACGAGCTGACATCAGAACTGACGGTAGATATCACATGCAATTTTCTTGTTAAATATCTGTTTGTCTTTTCCTTTTGTGCTGATTGGGTGTATCTGATCATGGACTAAGGAAAAACTTCCACCTACTGATTCAAGACTCCGGCCAGATCAGCGATATCTTGAGAATGGGGAGTATGAAAAGGCAAATGCAGAAAAACTACGATTGGAGAATAGGCAACGGATGGTAATATTCCATAGTTTTCTTAAGCTTATACAGTCATATGAATGAGTCTTTGCTGTTTCTTAATCTCTCAATTACTGGGAATTTGACTGTTATCTTTTATGACATGCCATCCAGCTTTACGAGGATTTTTTTTTTTTCCGGCCCAATTCTATGTAAAACGTTTTGACTGCAAGGCTTTCCCTTCTTCCACTAATTGCTTGCTGATAAGACTCCCAACGCCAATTGCCTGGAACTTACCTACAATAAATGTACGAGTTCCTGAGAGTTGAAGTGGTTTCATGTACAAAATGCATTGTGTTCATAGGCACCGTGTTCGTTGAGTTCCGGAAGTTTTAAGTGTAGTGTTAAAACATTGGCACAACATTCACGGTACATTTTATGTTTCCATGCAGTCAAGGAAGTTGCAGGAGAACGGGTGGAAGCCGAGATGGTTTCGAAGGGATAGCGAGCACGAGACGTTCCATTACATAGGTGGATACTGGGAAGCAAGGGAGAAGAACAAATGGGAAGATTGCATGGACATATTTGGTGAGTTCCCCAATGATGCGATGGTTGTACCCTAGCAAGAACGCAGCAATCAGGTTGGTGTCATGTGCTGTTCAATTCACTTGCTTCAGATACAGCACTTACGTGTAGCACAAATCTGCAGATGGCTTGTGAACTTTGTGTGCCAATGGAGATGCTGATTCAGAGTATGCTTATATGTAACTGCTTATTCTTTGGTTGTTTGATTTTGTCATTCAGTTGAGAACAAGCGGACATTCTTTGTAAATCAATTATCTCATCTTAATGCTCCTTTGTGATTAGCACAATTCAATGTTCCATGGCGATCATGCTAAAATATCTTGAAGCTACCTAATACTCCGTTATTTGGTCTTTCTACATTTTGACTTGTATGTCCTCTGCCAGTAAAATCTATGTTATCTGAGATGAAAATAACCAACGAAAGCTCCTTGCGTGGTCCTGTTGATGACTTCTATCCGGATGGGTTTCTTTCATTGCTGCAGTCTAATGCAGAAGTTGACACAGATCTGTAAAGAGAATCCCCCGATGACAGGTAGAAGAAGAATGCCTCCAGATCTTGTCCAAGCAGGCGACATGGGGGTGCTCCAAAGCCGTCCGCACTCTGCCAGCTATACCCTCACATGCCGTTGTCTCACGCTCTTCCTCGCCTTATAAGTACCGCCTGCACACCACACCCGAGCCACCCACCCGGAACACTTGGCACAGTGAGGCCATGGCCGCCACCATGCTCTCGACCTCGGTCGCCTTCTTCCTCGCGCTCAGCCTCCTCTTCCTCACTCTCACCAACGTCCGTGGCTTGTGCCCTATGCCTAGGCCGCCACCGATCCGGAGGCCGCCACCGATCCCGAGGCCGCCACCGATCGTGAGGCCGCCACCGCCCAGTGTTAAATGCCCCGTCGACACCCTCAAGTTTGCCGCCTGCGCCAACGTGCTCAGCGGCTTGATCAACTTCGAGATCGGCACGCCGCCGAAGGAGCCCTGCTGCAGTCTACTGGGAGGGCTCGCCGACGCCGAGGCCGCCCTCTGCCTGTGCACCGCCCTCAAGGCCAACGTCCTCGGCCTCAACCTTAACATACCCATCAGCCTCAGCCTGCTCGTGAACTACTGTGGCAATGGCGTGCCCGCCGGCTTCCAGTGCCCCTAGAAACGTCTCTCAGTCTTCCTGTCAAGTGAATCTTCGTAAGCATTTCTTGTTGCCGTATCTGTTCCTAACCATCTACTCTGGTGTAGCTTTCTTTGTTCTCTTTGCATGTTATCCCAGCAAGCATGTCGCTTGTGATGCATGCGGACTGTGACTCGTGCTTGGTGTGGTAGTGTATTCGTGTTCAAGTGAACGCTCAAGTGTAATAAGACTTGTGCTTCGTTTCATGAAGCTATCTTGTTTCTGTGATTTATACGTGGGAACGAGCTAACTTTGTACGCGTATAAACTTATGGCAAACAAAATATAAGCTAATTAATTTGCATAAAATTATCTATAAATTCATGCAAATAATAGTATAAATGCAGGACTCTCAATGATATGATTTGACTTAACTAAATATAATAATATAAAATTATAAATAAAAATTTAAATAATCTTAACTTAACTAAACATATGACCTTTTTTTTCCTATCTCAACAACGATAAAAGATCCACGTAGTCAAGACTTTATCATTTTAATATTACTCTTATTACTCTTGTGAGATCAAAAAGCTTACTAATGTGAATCAGTAATTATTAAGAACACTATATTCCAAGGGGTGTAAAGGATTTCGCACACGAATGTCATATAAGAGAGAACAAACATTAATAAAGAACATAATTAATTATTATTAAATTTAATTATGCATAATGCATTGCAATTTAGTTCCAAAGATTCTGATTAAGTTATCATCTTTTCCTTAGCATTTTGGAGGCCACAAATATTTTTGCATGCAATTCATCTTGTGTACAAGTACTGCAAAGAGTGAATCAAAGAGGAACACACGTACAGAAAAGAAAAGCATCAAGGAATCCAACAAAAATTGCCCTACAAAGGAGTGCAGGAAGATAGCTATCTAGGGTTTGATATCCGAAAATTTTTCGGAAGGATGGTAATGCTTCAAACTGCTAGAGAGGAGAAATAACAGAGAAGAAGAGAGAGGTGGAGGAATTAAAACTTGTATTTGAAGATGCATTACATTGTCATGTACTTCATAAAGATGCCAAACCAAGAGTTGGGTTCGTAGGTTACGGATAAGAACCAAAATCTTGAACCAATTAGTAATCCTCCGTCAACTCAAACTTTCCTTACACCTAATTTCTTTGGTTTGTATATAATCAACTTTGAGAGAGAGAGAGAGAGAGAGAGGTGCGCTCTTCCACCTGTGACAGTATTGTGGTCCTTTACACCGTGTCCAGTGAGTTGGTACGATTAACTTCGATTCTGATAATATAAGGACGTCATGCGGGTTTCTAAGTAAAGAATGAGAGGACAAGGTCGAGAAGGGGCTAGCGTCTCCTAAGTTGACCTAAAGTAGGGCTTCGATTGTCTCTTCTTTGCACGACAGGTCAGTCAATGTTGGGAGAAAAAAATTTTACTCAATCCCTGTTAAGCTCAAATCTTTTTTTTTTTTGAAGTATTCGAGAACCGATCCCTATGGTTCTGGTCAAGTGATGGATCGAACGTAGGTTGTTAATGGTCGTCGATACTTCGGATAATCGATTTGTATGTTTCGAATGGCGAAAGTTGACCCGTAGGTTCTGCACAATATGGTACCATCTTGTATGATCCTGGGTGGTGCGATTACGACTGTGCATCACTATCAAGTATGTTATGTCACTTCGAAGTCATATTGTATGCAGGTGTCACATCGACTTCAAGGTACCACGTCAATTGCTACCGTAAGGGTGGTACCAAAATATTCTTTATCATTTTCTCCATAGTGCCTTTAGGCAAGTGCAATCCATTATGGTAGGTTTTCTATTCCAAGCTATGCAACCCGAGCACTTATTCCACCGTGAAGGGTCTCTCTTGATCGAGTTGTTGAATCTTAGATTTTGATAATGAAATCAATTGATGAAGTTATGATCTAACAAGAGTTTAAGTGATGTAAGACTAACTCCGATTAGAGAGACAAATTAATTAAAGCAAGAAAAATCAAATGTTGGGCCAAAATAGAGCATGTTAGAGATTGAACGTCGAACTAGAGGATTGGTCGACATGCTAGAAGATAGACTTCATGTTGTGAGTTCGGGCATCGAGTCAAAAGGATCGAACATTATACCAAGAAAATCAGATGTTACGAGAGGTCAACATACTAATAGATCGGGCAATACGTCGAAAGAGAGAACGATGTGCCAAAAGATCAGACAAAGCGTCGGATGAACCAATGGCATGCTGGATAACATAGGATTCATGCTTGTAATCATGTGTATTTTGATCGAAATAGTTTAAGTTATAACTGAGTTAGTTTTTGGTATAACTATGTCAACTCAATTAGAGACCTATTGGGCATGAATCAAGGTTGATTTGGGCCTATTGGAATGCCCATTCAATGACCAATAGTTGGGTCACGTAATGGTACCACCAGACCAGGTGGTGGAACCGCCTATGAGCTAGAACATATGAAGTGTATGTTTTCTGGAAGACTTGGCGATGGTACTAATAGTGCACAGAGTGGCAGGCAGTGGTACCACCCAGTGTAGGCGATGATACTATCGATACCTTCAAAAACCAGGGATTAAATTTTTGGCTCTATTTTTGAAGTCATTTGGGGTCTATAAATACCCTACTTCTTCATGCTTGAGATAGCAAGAAAAAGAGTAAAAATGAGAAAGAATTATTGAGGAAAAAAGAGTTGTATTCTCTCTTGAGTTATTAAGTCTCTTCCTCCTAGAAGTCTTCTAAAAAACGAGTGAGGTCTAATTATAAAATAGAAGTGTGAAGGTTCTCTTTTAAGCCTATGAAAAAGAGAAAGAGTTGTAATAAGGATAGTTGATCTTCGCCTTTTAAAAGAAGATCGTTAGTGAAAGCCGATGGCCTTGACAGAAGAGGAATTGGGAGTGAATGTATATCGCAATGATCAAACCACTATAAATTTGGTTTGTATTTTCCCTTATGTTTTTCATTCCTATTACAAACTGATTTATTTATGTTGAATCTCAGATTTTGATGATAAAATCAATTGATGAAGTTAAGATCTAATGTGTGTTTTAGTAATGCAAGACTAACCTTGATCAAGGAAAGGCAATTCGATTAAATAGGAAGAATCAAACGTTGGGTCGGAGTAGAACATGTTAGAAGACTGGATGTCAGGTCGGAGGAATGGTCAATGTGCTGGAAAGACTTCGTGCCATAAGTTTAGGCATCAGATCGAAGGATCGGACATTGCACCAAAGAGATTGGAAGTTACAGGAGTCAACATGCTGATTGGGCAATGCACCGAAAGAGAGAACTATATGTCGAAGGATTGGACGAATCAATGACATGTCGGACAATATAAGATTCATGCTTGTAAACGTGTGTCTAGATCGAGTTAGTTAGGTCTAATTGAGTTAATTTTAGGTCTAATTAGAGGCCAATTGGGCTTGAATCAAGGCTGAATGGGGCCTGTTATTTGGCCCATTCAGTGACCTATAGTAGAGTCTAGCGGTGGTATCACCTAGATTGGGCAATGGTACTACATAAACATAGTCTCTTAAATTATGTCAGGCGGTAGTACCGTCAAATTGGGTAGTGATACCGCCTAATGTTAGTGTCAGAGTGGATAGTGGTATCACCCGGTGTCAGAATGACAGGCGATGGTATCGCCAGTTGTTAGTCTGGCAAGCGATGCTACCATCAGTACCTTGAAAATTCGGGATGAGATTGTTTTGGCTCTAAATTTAAAGCCATTAGGGCCTATAAATACCACACTCTTTCCTGCATAAAAGAGCACAAAAAGTAAAACCAAAATTCTGTGATTCTAAGGTTGCAAACCATGTTACAAAGTTGAGTTCCCACCTCCATATGCTTAAAGGTTGTTCTAAGGGAGAGTGTGAGAGAATACTTATAATAGAGGGGTGTAAAGGTTTTCTCCTGTGAAAAGGAGAAAGAGTTGTAATGATAGTTGATCTTTGCCCATTGGAAAGAAGATCGGTAATGGAAGCTATTGGCCTTGAGTGAAGAGGAATCGAGAGTATATGCAAGTCATGACGATCAAACCACTGTAATATGCTTTTTTCCTATGCTGCTTATTTTTATTGCTTACTTAGTTGCTCACTTCACTTTACATTTACTCTCGGTCAAACTTAAACACTTTCTGATATGGGCTTTATCGAAATGAATTTTCTACGTTGAATAAGTTTTCAAATCGATATACTTTTTACATAAGCATTAATTCACCACCCCCACCCCCCATTAGTGTTTATTTTGGTCCTAACAACTTGCTCACTAATCTTATGCATGTTTTAAGTTAAACGTACTTTTTATATAGGTTTGATCGAAAGAGTTTTCAAATCAATTTAATATTTTAAAAGTACTAATTCACTCTCGACTCTCTTAGTGCCTTTACGATCATAACTATCATAGTCAAATTCTCTTAGTTGATTTAACACCCAAGAGAGATTAAATGGTTTTTATTAGCAATCGAGAGAGTAACTTTATCACTTGTCCTTTTATGTTTAATGGGATGAACTACTCGTGTTGGAAAACATAAATAAAAATTTTCTTATTTTTTGTGGACTTTAATTTATGGAATATCATGGTTTTCAAAAACTCTCTAAACCAATGAATGAATGGAATGATTTTAAAAAGAAAACGTTTTTGTTAAATTCTAAAGCTATGGATGTTTTTTTTTGTGCTTTAGATAAAAATGAGTTTAATCATATTTCGATTTATGAAACTGCACACAATATTTGGCACACAGTTGAAGTTGTACATAGTTGAAGTTACTCATGAAAGCATAAGTAGAGTAAAAGAATCTAAGATTAATCTTCTGATACATAGTTTTGAATTATTTTGAATGAAGTCAAGCGAAACCATTGGTGACATGTACACCCATTTTATAGATGTTATCAATGGTTTAAAAGCTCTTGGTAAATGTTTTACTAATCTTAAATTTGTTAATAAAATTTTACAATCTCTTCCTAAAAATTAGGATCCAAAGATAACTATTATTCAAGAAACAAAAGATTTAAATAATTTTCCTCTTGAAGAACTCATACGATCATTAATTACCTATGAAATGACTTGTAAGGCACATGATGTGCATGAGAACAATATTTCAAAGAACAAAAAGGATATTACACTTAGAACAAAAGAAAACCACTCGAGCAAAAGCTAAGTGATGATAATGATTTGAAACTTTTGACAAGAAATTTTAAAAAATTCATAAAACAAGAATTTAAGAATAAAAATAAACTTAAAAAGGATACAGTAACTTGCTATGAATATAAAAAACTAGGACACTTCAAAAGTAAATATTTACAACTAAAGAAGAATATACTAGTACAAAAAAAAAAAAGCACTCAATGTGACTTGGGACGAATCAAGTGCATCATAAGATAAAAAGCAAACCAATAAAGGTAAGATGGTGACCTACACTTTGATGGCTTTCGACAACGAAGTATGTAACCCACCTAAAATGTCTTTAACTTACAATGAATTACTTAATGCATTCAATGATTTATATGATGAATTTAAATTAGTTGGTATAAAATTTAAATTTTTAAAAAAGTAATATATTTCTCTCTCTAGTATTAAATATGAAGAGTTAGATTCATACAAAAAGAAAATTTTATCATTATAATAAACTTTAAAAAAAATTAAAATTGATAGTAAATCATTAAATATGATTCTTGCTAATAAATGTTATGTACGTAGAAAGGATAAAATCTTGTGAGTGACACTCAACAAAAGCTAACTACTTTTATCAAATGACCCATATTATATATTTTCCTAAAATTAAATATAATTTTTATAGTAGATGTAGTCATTATACTTATAAATATTCATTTAAAAATTATGGCTTATATAAATTAGTTTGGGTTTCTAAAAAAATCATAAATGATTTAATGTCAAAAGATAAAATAAATAGATCTAATCATGAAGGACCCAAAGTTAAATGGTGCCTAGAATAAACCTATCTTTCTTGTAGATATATCTACAATTGAAAACTAGAAGCAAAAGATAATATCTTAATAACGGATGCTCAAGACATTATGATTGGAGATTCAACATACTTCACAAAGCTCACTAACCGAAACAACAATAATAAAAAGAAGATCATTGGAATTAGAATTATTAGTAACAAATCAAATCTTTTGATTGAAGATATTTTTATTAGTTAATGGTTATACTATTGATCTTGATAATTTTTGTGATGAAACTTATTTTTAATTTTGAAATGATGATATATGGCTTTGGCATAGAAGACTATAGCATGCTTATATAAAATCAATCATATAAATTGAAATTAAAAGAGGAATGTATTTTTCTTGAAAATATCTCTATCCCTAAAGCTTATCAAGTTTTTCAATAAGAGACTCTTAGTCATTAATGAATCTATTTCTGAATCTCTTGAACTAAGAAAATGAATTTGATGATATTTTTAAATTTTATGATTTGATTTCTTCTCTCCAAAGCAATTTGGATATATCTACTTCTAGAAAATCCTTACCCAAGGAATGGAAGTATGTAAATACATATCCTAAGGAGATATATCAAAACATATTCAAACTCGTTCTTCATTGAAAAATATTTATTCAAATACATGAATAAAAAACTTTTACTATTTATTCTCATATGATTCTTTTATTAAAGAAAAGATTATCCTAATGAATCATGTTCTTTCTCTTTATTCCTTGATATTTATAACTTAAGATTTATTTGAATCAGGATTTTTTATTCACCTATGATTCTTTTTACTATTTACTAAAGAAAATATTTATCCAAATGAATCATGATTTTTCTCTTGATTTTTTAAAATTCATAACTTAAGATTTCTTTTGAAGATCTAGGCTAGAAGGATCAAACATTGTGCTGGATGTTATGAGAGATCAACATGCTGATGGATCAAACAATATGCTGAAAGTGAGGGCGATGCGCTGAAGGATTAGATGAACCATCGGATAAACCAAATGACATGTCGGATAATATAGGATCCATGCTTGTAATTGTGTGTATCTTGATCGAAATAGTTTAGATTGTAATTGAGTTAGTTTTGGGTGTAACAATGCCAACTCAATTAGGGGCTCATTGGGCCCGAATCAAAACTAATTTGAGCCTATTGGGAGGCTTATTCAACGACTAATAATTGGGTCAAGCGGTGGCACTGCCAGACCAAATGGTGGAATCATCTATGAGTTGGAATGTACGAAGTGTATGCTTTCTGGAAGACCCGATAGTGATATCGCTAATGCATAGAGTGGCAGGCGGTGGTATTGCCCCGTGCAAATAGTGGTATCATTGATACCCCGAAAAATTAATTATTTAAAATTTTAGCTCTATTTTTGAAGCAATTTGGGGTCTATAAATAACCCACTTATTTTTACTTTGGATAGAAGGAAAAAAAGTAAAAAGGTGAAAGAATTCTTGAGGAAAAAAGAGTTGTAACAACTTTTGAGTTATTAAGTCTCTTCCTTCTATAGTTAAAAGTCTTTTAGAGGAGTGAGGTCTAATTGTAAAGAGACGTGTGAAGGTTCTCTCTATATGAAAAAAGGAAAGAGTTATAACAAGACTTTTGATTTATGAAATATCGTTGAATATGATTTTCAAAAATCCTGTAGACTAATAAATGAATAGAATGATCTAGAGAAGAAATCATTTTCTTTAATTGCTAAGGCTATGAATGCTTTATTTTATACTTTGGACAAAAATGAGTTTAATCGTATTTTCATATATGAAAATATACATGATATTTGACGCAGACACTTGAAGTTACTCATAAAGGCACAAATAGAGTTAAAGAATCTAAGATTAATTTTTTTGTGTATAGTTATAAATTGTTTAAAATGAAACAAAACGAAACCATGGGTGATATGTACACTCGTTTTATAAATATTGTCAATAATTTAAAATTCCTTAATAAATATTTTACTAATCTTAAACTTATTAATAAAATTCTAATTTTTTTTTCTAAAAAGTTAGGATTCAAAGGTAATTACAATTCAAGAAGCAAAAGACATGAACAATTTTTCTCTTGAAGAACTTATAGGATTATTAATAACATATGAAATGACTTGCAATGCACGTAATGAACATGAGAACTTTCCAAAAGAAATGAAGGATATGATACTTAGAACCAAGAAAGATCACTCAAGCGAAATCTCAAGTGATGATGATGACATGACACTCCTCATAATAAAATTTAAAAAGTTTATAAAAAAGAATAAAACAAATCTTATAAAACAAGACTCTAACAACAAAAATAATATAACCATATACTATAAATGTAAGAAGTCGGGGTATTTTAAAAATAAGTGTCTATAATTAAAGAAGAAATTGCTAGCACAAAAAAAAAAAGTACTCAAAAGTGACTTGGGATGAATCAAGTGCATCAAAAGACAAAGAGCAAACCAATGAAGATGAGATGGTGAACTATACTGTGATGGCTCTCAACGACGAGATATGTGACTCAATTAAAACCTTTTTATTTTATGATGAATTATTTAATATATTTCATAATTTATATGATGAATTTAAATATGTTGATAAGAAATATAAATTACTAAAAAATTATCATGTTTCTCTCTCTAATAAATTTGATAAATTAAAAATTGAGTATGATAATTGTATGTTAACTTATTACAATGTGAATAGTTAGACTCAATCAAAAAGGAACTTATTTGTTAAAGGATCATGTTTTTTCTAAAATTAAATATAATTTTTGTGAAAGATATGGTCATTATGTTTATAAATGTTCATTTAAAATATAGTCCATATAAATTAGTTTGAATTCCTAAACGAACCATAAATGACTTAATGTCAATAGTCAAGATAGATAGATCTAATCATAAGAGACTCAAAGTTAAATGGGTACTTAAAGTAAACTCTCATTTCTTATAGATATATCTACAATCAAAAGTTAGGAGTAAGAGATGATATCTTGATAATGGATGCTAAAGGTATATGACCTGAGATTAAATATATTTCTCTAAGCTCACTAACCAAGACGAACGACATTTCACCTTCGGAGACAACAACAAAGAAAAAATTATTGGCAAAAGAAATATAGGTAACAAATCAAACCTCTTGACTGAAGATATTTTATTAATAGATGGTTTAAAATATAACTTACTAAGGTGGGGCAGTTATTGCCAACGGAGCATATCGAGATGCATTATGACATCATTTTAAGATTGGTGACTCAAAGCCGATGACAAATGAATTAACATGGGATAAAATTATCCATATATATCTTTGTTACCTAGACAATAATATCTTCTTTATGGTCTATAATAATAATTTTGAAGATGGTTCGATACCGTGCGACCCATCTTCCTTTGAGTTGAATAATATATGATTGCGAGACCGATCGGCATAAGGTTTTGCCAACTTCAACCAATTCTCTCTTGAATTTGAAAGCAACAACGAGGGATACTATTGATTGGCATGTGGTAGCAGCTTATCTTGACGTATCCAATATGTGTAAGCTTGCACTTCCGGAGATAATCGACATAATAGAAAACCATCAATATATCCAAGAAGATTATAACGAAAAGGAAAGGAATCAAATTATGCCCTCCAGGAAGTATAATTCTTTGAGTTGATTTTGAGGAGTAATTGGGAAGCAGCATTCAAAGAAATCAAGGTGATCTGACTGTTTGAAGGTATCGAAACAACAATAATAGCCTTTTCTGATACTCTCTGATATGACCAAAGAGGCAGAGAACCATAAAGATAGATAATTTATGGAGAACATGAAAATTGTTAATTTACTCCATGTGATTTGTGTTATTATAAGAGCTTAGACTTAATTTTTATTAGTGGAGCTCAAGATTGTTATCCGATATAAAGCTGATTGATTTATGACCAATACATACAGTCGAGGATGTAAAGGGCAACCCAAAGCGTAAATATCGAGTACCTGATTGATTGATTGATTGATTGATTGCTTCCATCTTCACTATTTGTTTTCTGTTCGTTTTCGTGCGAAAGGGGGTAAGTAGGACAGGCGATCGGAGGAACGAGGGAATGAGATGGGACCAGTTGTTTGGACCCTCTCCGATGCCGATAACCTGTTCGACGGAGGTACGCAGAAATAGACAGCAGTAAAAGCTGAGAGGCTCACGGGGCTGTGTTCGTGCGTGCGACAAAGTGTGCCGTCGGAGACGAAGAGGGCGGCCGATCCAGTTGGTGGAGCAACGACAGTTTCACTTCATCCCAAAACCTTCGCCGAGACGTCAAAATCCCTCACTCACTCACACCTCAATCTCTGTTTGTTTGCATATTAATGGACCGGTTATTCCATGTACCGATCGTTCATTACAGGGGTAGATTTGCTTCTCACGTCGAGAGCCGTCGGCAACATCACTTCTCTCCTCCAAAGTCAATCGTGAGTTGACTTGTATACAAACTCGAGCTCAGTCAAAACAGCCTCTCCTTCCTTGTAAAGTCGTTTCTCCACCATGGCAAAAAGTACCTTCTTTTTGGTAGGATAAGAAAGTATGAATGTCTTCTCGTGTATGTACATTAAAAAAATAAATTAAATTCTTTAAATTATAAGATCCTTGATATGAGTTAACATAAACTTAACCATAAATCTCCTTTTATATAATTTCATATAAACATTGAATATTTTACTTATCATCTCTAGATTATTAAAGAAAAAGTATTCTAGGAGCTTTTTAAGTTTTGTTTTTCCTCACAGTATCCTCTCACTAAAACCTAAGAATATATATATATATATATATATATATATATATATATATATATATATATATATAAACATATCAAATCCTAAATTTCACTTTCTATACTTCAAATTCTTATTCTTTGATGAATAGAATACTAGCTTCATTAATTCAAATTTTCTTATTGATATGAGGGAGTTTGACACTCTTATGTTAGACAATCGAAGCTACATTGACATTTACCAACTCACATTTGATGTGTTGGAATTAAAATATTTTGACAAAAATATTGTCCATCACTAAGTGGTTCCGAGGATTATGAATGTGGGCTTGGTTTCCAAGAGTGACCCGAGCTAGTAGGGCTTAGTGATGGGCTAGGCAACAGTAGCTAACTCTATAAACCCTAACCGAGCTCACAAAGTCCAAGTTGAGATAAAGGTCTAAACCTCAGGTCTCTTACCAATATTACAAACATTTTGTATTCGTATCCAACTAGAGATAAAACCAAATATATATAAATAAATAATTATAATTATAATTATATTAAGTCAAATATATTATTTATTCCTTTATTATCATTGATTAATAGAGTCCTTTTTTCAATGTTTAAGCTGGGGAAAATTCTGATCATGGCAATTTGTACATTGAGGTAGTTGGAAGGCTTACTTGATAAGCAAAGCAATCTAATCATATATAATAGTCGAGAATAGTTGAATGTTGATTTTTTTTATAATAATATATAAGTGATTAACATTACCTAATTATATATAAAACTTGATACTTGACATTTCCTTATTATATTCCTTTCATATATACAAGTACTAGTGCAATAAACAACTAAACAAGTAACGGCAATGCCTTTGATAGAGATGAATATTTAAGATTTCCATTTAAAATTTACAATCTTGAATCAATAATGAATTTAAATGTTTTCACTTATCCTGTATTTTTTTTCTTTTTTCTTTACTTTGAGTAGATGTTGGCATGTGACAAATACAAAATATCTCAAACCTAATGAAATTTATTTAAATAACAAAGAAAATATATTGCTCCTACATCAATCAATCGTCAACCCAAACCCTATTATCGTTTAAATATCTTTGTACATTATTAGTCCATTCTCACTCTATAATAATATATACCAAACCGTTAGCCCATGCGCCAAAGTAGCTATCGAATAATTACATGACTTCTTAATGGGCTAATGGAATGTGGCTTTTAATTAAGTGGGACTTCACTTAGAAAGCACACATATACATACACATATAAGCTAGTTAAAAAAATAAAGGCTTTTATGTTTATGTTAGTTTCGTGTCTCTCCTTTTAAAGTTTAGATATAATATATATATATATATGAAAAAAGATATTATATCTAAAAGCCTCTACTTTCTTAACTAGCTTATATCTTTGAAAAATATTTATCAAATAAATTTTTGAGTGAGTTGAGTACACCACCAATACATTAATATCTTAGGTATAAAGTTTATAATATGAATCCTCAATCCTTTAATCATATAAAAGCACACCATCAATTAAAGATTAGATAGGTTTTCATATTAATCATAATTATATAAGACGCTGAGAATTGGTCAAAAAGACATCCACCTATTTTCCTTTGCCTTTACTTATAATTAGATTAATTTTTTCCATATGATTGGTGTTGGAATCACTTTTTATTGTCATTTACGAGCTCATTAAATTTATTTCTCTATAATTGTGTGATCTTTCCTAGTGACATGGCCCATCTGATAAATAAGAAGTATGCAATGAAATAATATACATTTCTAAATTATTAAATTTTATTCTAGACAAGTATATACGGAGATACTTGCATCAATTGCATGATGTGAATCATCAAAATTACTGATACAATGAGAGATAAAGAATTTTTTTATTGCTCTTAGCATGACTAGTCTTTGGATGGATAGATTGAGAGCTAATGATACAAAATCCATAATATTTAACCTTATTGTTTGACTTCACTTTAATATTCATCAAAGAAACTATTCTTCAAAAAAAAAAAAAAAAGATTAGATAATCATGCATCATTCTTGAACAGTCCATGACAGCTCAATTTTCATATAGATTGGTGATTGAAATTAAACTGTATGTTGTAGAATGACTTCCTATTCCTTGTTAATGATATATTGTTCAAGTGCTCCACCAAACGTCGATGTCCTCATTTCTCTTTCACAATCTTATTGTCTCATTAACCATCATGCTACCATCGCACATATGATGCCACTGGTCTTGCTGTTTACACCTCGACGTGAGTCCACAGCCACATCCCTCTTCTACAATGAATGAAGACCCCAATGCCAAACGTCAATCAATCAATATATTTATGTATAAGGATATTAATATGGTTTCAGAGAATTCAACATTAGAATAATTCCTTTTTTTTTTCTTCTTTTTCCCGAGAATCAAGAAGATATAATGCTACCTTTTTATTTTTCCCTAGTAATTAAATTAAATTATACTAAGTGTTTTGATAGTACTGAGACGCACCAGTCTACTCTTCTTAAGCTAGAAAGTGATGTCAATTTTGATCTTTATTGGTATCACAATGTGAGCTATTGAACTAATAAATGGAGCTCTCTTCATTGCTTTGTTGGGAATCAAAGTGTTGCAGTTCATACTTTAAACATCATTGTTTAATTATTAAACATCCTTGTTATGATGCAATGCACCGACAACTTCTCTCTTGGAAGACAAAGACATGATCCCACCTTACCCACATTCACAAGAATGATAAAGAATTAACAAAGAATAGGACTGCTTATGAGTTTGTTATTTTTCAATTTAATTTAATTTAATTTAATGAGAGAATACAATTGAAATATATATCAACTAGCTTAGTTGGTATAGATCTTCATTATTAACATAATAAGATCCAATGAAAGTCTTATTCCACTAATTACATTTGTGTGCTCATACTCACGTTTTATAAAGCTACTAGCTAGCTTAGCTTAGTATGATCCTATGATAAAAATATTTTTGTCTTCACTAGACATTTCTCCAATCAAGGCTCTATTGTTTTCTTGCCCTTTGATAATAAAATGATTTCAAAATAGGTTGAGTGTCTATCCAATACTTATTGATCATAAATTTTTATGATTCAAGAATAAAGTGAATATATATCTATCGGTAGTAAACATTTGAATCGAATAAATGGATCTTCATGAATATCCATACTTTGGAATGATCAGCATCAAAGACTAAATTTATTTGCCATCGCATTTTATTTAACTACCATAATCATGTGTATAGTCAATTGCTCAAATTCCATATAAATTGTTCAGTCTTCTCTACCCCAAGTTTGATCTCTATATTACCTTTTAGAGAGAGATAGAGAGTAGCGTTATTCCTCGTTAAATATTGAAATGTTGTTTTATTTTATAATCTGATTATATATATATATATATTATTTTTTCCTTTTCACTAGGGAGAAATTGAAACCTTGCTTCCTGTCTCTCTACATGTCTCGATGATCTATGAACACCTAAGGAAGTGCCCCTTTCATGCTTATCAATCAGAAAACAAAACAAAACAAAAAATCCAGAAAATATAAGAAAATATTGCTTTGGCCGATGTTTTCTATCATCCAATTTTTAAATAAAAAATGTTCTATGAAAATAAATGAAGCACACTTTAGTCGCTATTATCGGAAAAATATATAGATAAATATAAATGCTTTGTCTGAATTCACAATCAAATAAATTATTAGCTTCTCGATTAAAATATTAATACCGTTATTTTTAGTTTAAAAATCAAACATTATAAATAATAAATATGAAAATATCTACCTTTATAAGTGGTTAAGGATTAAGAACAAATGATATTTCATTATGTATCCATCATCGTTATCAGTTCAAAATTTTATCAAATAATTATTGCTCGAAGCATAATTATAAACCGAGAAACATATATAATATGATAATTATTTGTTGGTGATGATATATTTATAATATATCAATAATGAGAACTTGTTAGCCACCCCACATGAACAATATACAACTATTACATTACGGGTGAAAGGTCTCAATCATGTTCTTCCCAAATAATTCGTACTAAATCATATGCATCAAATTCCATATGAGCTCCGATCCTTATTTTTGACGTGGACAAAAGAACACAGCAGTTGTTAGGTAGAAGCAACTTAAATTGTTCTACTTGCAGCCTTTCTATATCTAATCCACTATTAATATAAATATAGAAATTTTTAGATTGAGGGACAATATATATAATCAAGAGTCTCAAATAATTGAGATATTACCAATTTGAACTAGTGAAGAAAGAAGCCATAGTATATATGGGAAGAGAGATGCAAATCCCTAAATCAATTAGTGTTGGAATTCTTCGAATGAAATCGAAGTCGTATGCGAAATTACTTGTATTTACAAGGCCTGAATACGAACGAGATTGTAGTGGAGATGGCAAAGGAGGCTGATGATTGAATCGTAACAGGGTTGGAGATTGTGAACAAGAATGTCGCCCACATTGCCATCCGCGGGTCACATTGTCTTGTGACCCATCCAAATCATGGTACAATTGTGAATCACGACACATGGCCAGCACCGCGTGATGCATGCACGCATCTTGGCGTGTATAACTGGTGCGGCTGCATTATTAGGACCCACGTGAGACCACCCCCACGATGGTGGCGAACCCGGGTCCGCGCAATAGTTTCCTCCCGGTCCTAGTTATCGACACACACGCTGCCCTACCTGTGTTGTCGTTCGTTGGACGATATCTGGGCCCACTGCTTCAACCCGTTATCAGGAGGGGTAGGTGGAGATATTAGAGATCGCAAAGCGGGGAAAAAAGTTGAGGACCCATTTTTTTTTCCCCATCAAAAAAGCCGCGACGGCCCCCACAACCACACCCCCCACCGCCCACCCCCCGCCCGCGGGTCCGTGTCATCGAGTCAATCGGGGCCGTCCACATCGGTCGCAGTTTCACGGCGGCGTCAAGCGATGACCTGTCTACGTTGGCTGGTGACGCGGGGCCCGCGGATCCGACGGCCTCGGTCTTCGCACCACTGGAGCGGTTCATCCTGTCGACGACACCAAACAGCTTCTCTCACTTGTCTTCGGAGATATCGCCTGAGCCAATCACGCAAAGGTGAGCGGTGAAGAAGTGCCTGTTCTCTGCTCTATGGAGTGTAGCAGATCTTAACCCATGTAATGACCCTACACGGAAGCACAACAGCTTAGTCTCAGATCTAAATTGTACGTGGCGAACCGTGAAATGTCTATGTTACCCCTATAGATTGGCATAGTTAGCCCCAAAGAAACGCGCCCGTCTGTGAAGCCCCCACATGTCTGCCTATTTACGGGTTACCGGCCGCTTCCTGCCGCTTCCTTTAGGGCTGTGATTGTACCGGCGACGGGGCCCACCTGTGGATGCATCGCTTCCCTCAATCAAGAGACAGGTAAGGTGATCGTGCAAAGGCGACGAGGAGAGGAGTTTTGGAGCTCTCTGGATTTCAACCGTTAACGGAACCGCATAACACGTAACGTATCGGATGGACGTGTATCGTATCGGTTCAGGTGCCGCGTCTCGGCGCTTTTAATTCCGTAAAGTGCAACAAAAGGCTGGGTCGTATGAAAGGACGGAAACAGCCTCCACATCTGGGGGAATGAGGGTATTTTGGAGATTCAAGAGAAAGAATGATGGTTATTTTTTATGCGTAGGCCAGCTTTACCCTTTTACCGTATCTATGATTACTTTTGACGGCCCGGATTCCAAGCCACAGTTACTGCAGCGCAAGGCCTTTTGTTATTGCATAGATAAAGAAGAAGAAGAACAAAATATTACATGAATTTAATGGGAGGGAAACTGCACGATGGCAGAAGCCTGGACATGAACATTTTATAGCGAAGAGAGAGAGAGAGAGAGAGAGAGAGAGTTTTGGAGGGAGAAAGAGAGAGGTGGTGGTGGGGGGGCTCACTTCGATCACTTCTTTTTTATGTTGCACGCATCCATGGCAGAAGAGGGAAAGAAAGCAACCTAGAAGAAGAGGAGGAAAAAGAGAGAGACAGAAAAGAGTTTGAGAGGAGTACAGGTTGCTAGTGCTGCTTCCCCTGCTTCTCCCTCTTTCACACAACCCAGCCGGACACACAGCGCATTACCAGAGAAGAGAGAAGATAGGAGAGTAAAAGAAGAAGAATGAGTAAAGCTTAGCTTGCAGTTGTAGGTAGTCGCATTTGTAGACGTATTCTGAGGAGGCAGAACAAAGTAGAGATCTCTCCTTTGTCCAGCTTCTACTGTTTCGGCGCTCAAAATCTTTGTTTTTTATGCCCTTCCTCTCTCTCTTGAAGCGAAGTAAGTAGAGACTTTGATCTGGCTCCTTGCATTAGATGAGGGGTTTGCCCTTTCATGACCAGGGGAAGAGGGGTTTAGAGGCAGTGAATACCATATTAGAAGGGAACCAAGCTCTCTTCTGGGTGAATAAGAGGCCAAAGTTGATAATCCCAGAGGTTGTGGAGCCAAGATCGGTACTTGATCACAGAAGCCCGAGTTCTCCCACCTCCACAGCCACACTGTCTTCTTCTCTAGGAAGCGGCAGCTCCTGCGACACCGCCGGAGTGGCGGCGGTCTCCGGCAACTCCGCCAACAAATGCTCCCTCTCCGACTCCGGCAGAGGTGCGGTCGGGAAGGAGGAGTGGGCGGCTGAGCTGCCGCCGGTACCAGCCGGTCTGGACATGGGCTTCGTTGCAGGAGGTGAAAGGTGCGGACTTGGGGTCGAGGACTGGGAGGTGATGCTCTCGGAGACTTCGGCGGCCTCCCATGGCCGGGAGCAGACCTTTCTCCGGTGGATCATGGGCGATGTCGAAGACCCCTCTGCGGCCGGGCTTAAGCAGCAACAGCTGCAACTGCTCCTCTCTCAGGGGCCAGTGGATTTCCCTGGCAACAATGGCAACTTGGGGTTTGGGATTCTCGACCCGGGTATTGGGCTTGAACCCATTGGAAGGATCCTGGATGATCCCTCCGTCTCGGCGTCCACCGGTAGTTCTTCCCCTTTAGCTTCTAATGTTACTACTGGTGGCGGCTTTTCGCTCGGCAGCAGTGACAGTTGGGTGTCTCAGCCCTTGGCGAGCACCGGCGTCAAAGGGGCCATCTCCGGTGACCAAGCCGGTAGTCAGCTCTTCTCTCCTCAGCCTCCGCCAGGCAGCACCTTCTCGCCGATTCTCTCTCTACCGCCAGGTATGTGCTTCCCGAACGCCATGGACGACAAGCCACAGTTCTTTGGTCCAGAGCTTCTCCTGAACCAGCCATTAGCCAACTCGAGCCCTCCTTTCTTGCTCAATGTGGGGCAGCTGGAGCACCAGCAGCTGTCGCACCTCCTCGCCACCCAACCGAAGCGCCATCGTCCGGTGGTCGACCATGTTCCGCCAAAACTTCCCTTTCTGGAATCTGGCGGGAGCTGGGACCTCTTCCTCCGGCAACAGCAGTCATACCCGCAGCAGCAGCAGAGTCCGAGCTTTCTTCAGCAAAGGTCGGTGAGTCCGAAGGTGGCGGCTCTTGGGGATGATGCTACGGCAGCTATGGCCACACCGCCGCCGCAGCAACAGCAGCTACAAAAGTCGGTTGTTGACCTGCTTTTCGAGGCTGCAAAGATGGTCGAGGCCTGCAATTTCGTTGGCGCGCACGGGATATTGGCGCGGCTCAATCACCAGCTCCCTTCGCCCCTGGGGAAGCCCCTTATCCGCTCTGCTTTTTACTTCAAGGAGGCACTGCAGCTGATCCTCTCGAACAGGTCGAACCCTGTCCTCCCTTCCACTCTGACAGCCCAACATCAGCAGAGCCAGATCTCGACTGCTCCCCTGGCGACTAAATGGGACGTCGTGCACAAGCTCAGTGCTTACAAGGTTTTCTCTGAGGTCTCCCCCATCATCCAATTCTCCAATTTTACCTGCACTCAAGCCCTCCTAGAGGAGCTCGGTGGCTCTGACCGTATTCACATCATCGACTTCGACATTGGTTTTGGTGGCCAATGGTCCTCCTTCATGCAGGAGCTGGCCCAGAGGCGCTGCTCAGCGGCAGGTCCAGTGCGGTTGCTCAAAATTACAGCTTTTGTGCCTTATCGCTCCCAGAGCAACCTTGATCTCTGCCTCGTCCGGGATAACCTCTCCCATTTTGCAAGCAACGTCAACATCCCCCTTGAGTTTAGTGCCCATAGCCTTGATTCGTTTGACCCCTTGAAGCTCCTTGGTGCCGGAGGTGAAGCCATCGCTGTAAACCTCCCTGTAGGTTCTGCGAACCTTTCATTCACAGCTCTCCTCCGTGTTGCAAGGCAGCTGTCCCCGAGGATCGTGGTCTCAGTTGACCAAGGTTGCAATCGGAGTGACCTACCATTCTTGCAGCACTTCATCCATGCTTTTCAGTCCTCCATGGCACTTATGGAGTCCATTGATGCGTGTGGGATCAACCAAGATACGGCTAGCAAGATTGAGAGATTTCTGTTACAACCAAGAATTGAGAGTTCTGTTCTTGGGCGGCACCGTGCAGCTGACAAGATGCTTCCCTGGCGAATGCACTATACAACAACAGGATTTGTCCCCATGCAGTTCAGCGATTTTACAGCGACGCAGGCAGAATGCCTTCTCAAGAGGGTGCAGGTCAGAGGATTTCATGTGGAGAAGTGCCAGGCGTCGCTTTGTCTTTACTGGCAGCACAAGGAGCTCGTCTCTGTATCAGCTTGGAGGTGCTGAAGAACTACCTTCTTACAGGCATGTCATCCTTTGTACCTTCTTCTTGCAAAGTTCTAGCAGAGGTTGGCACATAGGTACTCACACTTTGTTTGGTCTAGATGTTGTCATAATGTAATTTTCTATAGTAACTACCACTTTTGGTGTCCTAATGTTGCCTCTCTACTGATCTCACTGCTTGATTCATTTGGCTCTAGAGGAATTTGCCCTGTGGTAAATTGGCACATTGGAGATCAGTTGGAGTTCTTATGTATCTGTTTCTATTCATGTATGTCCATGCTGATAATTATGCCTAATCGTGTGCCAAGTTATTGTTATTTAGTTAAGATATTAAATGTGATGAGGTACATGCATTTATGAACTTTACATGTTTGAGGATTCATGCATCATGAACTTTTGGTAGATATAAGATATCATGAAAACTCTCGAATTGGTTGCTGATAGTACTCGCATCATCTTAAGCAAAAATGAGAACCAAGTTGCTGAATCTGAAAGAATCAGTACATAGTTATTGCTGATACACCCAAGTTTCATAATGATCATGTTCTTAGACGATGCACAGATACAGGTAGAGTTAGGGCAAAACATAGGATCTGAATCAGTTCTTAGGTTGTAATCAAATAAAAAATTAGAAGAATAGAGAGAAAAATAGATGCATTCCTTGACAGATGAAGATGATGAAGATTTTCACTGTATCAGAGAGAAAAAGCAAAGTACATGTGCCTTTCTTTCAAATCCTCTTACACATTTTCTTTGGGAAAAATCTCTCCTTTTTCTCTCCAAAGATTTCTTGGAAAAAACGCTCTTACAAAATGGTTCTCTCAAAAAACCTAATCACAACATATGTATTTATATGGTCATCCAGAAAAAGGAAACAAAAATTCAAGCCACATCATAACAGGAAGATGTTCATTTAAGACATCAAAATACAGGAGTGTGAATGTCATCTGTCTAGATCCCATGGAGCGAGTGGTGCCTGTTATAACTAGTGGTTGACAATAGAGAGTATCAATTCTTTTTTTGTAATTGTTTGTGTAAAACTGTGATAAAATTAGAGATTCTTATTCTGCAGGTGTAGTCTAAAATGTCTAGGTTATCATGCTATATCTTTTTATTAACTCATGTTCAATTATGCGTAAGTTCATTTCTGCTTCTTTAAATTTTTGTTTCATGGTCTTTTTACTTTATAATCTTGATTGCAATATAGGGTCCTTTGGTGCAAATTTTCTTATTCGGACTGATCACTCATGGAATCACATTGGTGAGCAATTAGCTAAAATTAATGACCCATCCTGATCAGTTTGCATGAGGCAGCTGGTCCTTTTTTAGCTATAGTTCCAACTACAATGATGCATCTGAAATGTAAATTATATTATCCTTTGTAGTTCGGTTGTGTCCCCTTGAGTTGTTTCAGTGCCATAAAGCCATGACTGCTGGAATGAAATAATTTATCAATGCATTCTCTGAACCTTAATGGTATTACTTGAAAGATTTGTTCTTTCCGAGGTCCGTGGGTTCTAATTTAGTCTCTCACTACTAGTTTATTTCATTGAGCTATAAATTACTAGTTGATGTATTCTTGTGAATAAACGCCAAATAGAAACACTAAATATCTGCTAACTATAAAAACCAAGTCAAAATTACCCTGAAGTTCAGATTGTTCTAGAATATATGTCATGCATATGTGTATCGTTCCTGTCTTGTAAATTTTATTTGACTCCGCTCCAGTTGATTGTCTTCAGGTCATAGTCACCTGAAACATGAAACTTTTTTTCTGCCAATTTATTTGTCTCAAATTGAGTTGATTTGTAAATCTAAATGATGTCAAAAACACTCCTACAAAAGTAGTTTTGGGGTGCAAAATTATCATAAATCAGGATGAAGAATCCTGATCATGGTTGTCAAAGTTTGATGGAACCTGGTATCTTACACATCACATATTACAAGCAAAGTAATATCTTCCTAATTGACTGGAATCGTCAAAGTCTATGTGGTCCTATGTTTTACCCAGTTTATGTTACTGACGAAGATATATACCTGGATTGATGTCTTCATAAGTGTGATCTTTTTTCCTGGTGAAAGTTCAGGCATATGTTAAGATGTTTCAACAAGTGACTAGCATATTGACTTGCATGTTTGTAAAAAATGCAATCTTGTTTAGAAGTCTCAGTCGAGAAGCGCTATTATAGTTCCTATTTGTCATTCTTGCATATGTGGTCATGTTTGCTTTTGTTTGTACAGTTTGATATTTGTATATTCTCAGTGTTGGCATGCTGTCTTCTTGTGCACTGAATTTTGGTGGATCTAAACAGGAAGTGACATCCATGCTCGAACGTCTGCACATGGTGTACGCGGTCCAGTAGATGACAGAGGCTGCTGGGTGGTGACCTGCCACTCACTGATGTGGGTCCAAAGCCCATGTTTCCATGCATGAATGGCAGGTACAATCTTGCTCTTGATGTAATGATTCATTGCATGCAGGGCTAACACCAGACAAAATCGTCTAATCACGGTTCATCAGACTAAATTAATGCTTTCCTTGTTGATCCATCACATGGTCACTGTATCCTTCCACATGATACTCAAGGTATAGCTACTTTTTTTTTATGAACTCCTGTCCTTCAGCTATGCCCTTCATCACTTTGTTTATTTCCTCAGTTCCTCCATTAGTTGAAAAGCAGGTTTACTTTCGGTTTATGTGGACTGGAGTTTGTCTTCCCTTGTGTGATATATAAACTATGCATGTTGTAACATAGATTCATCCTTTTTGTAGTAGGCTAAGCTCCTTCACAGCCACCCAGGACGACCACAAGTGATGGCCTCTATTAATCTGGTTTACTTGCAAGAATTGTGTTTGTTGTCATCCTTTGTTTGATGTTTCAGTGGACACTGCCACTTTTTGTTTCTCTCTCAACATCCATTGCGAGTCTAAGCTTTCACAGTGGTGGACAAATGGGTCAGAGCAAGGAATACAGCCAGGGAGTTCCATTGGCACAACAGTGTTGACAACTTGTTACATTGTAACATACTGTCGACTGATCCACTGATTGGGGCCAGGTTGTGTTTCTGGATGGTGACAGTGCCATTGCTGCTGCACCAAACTGATCAGTCTTTTTCAGGAAAGATGAGGGCAGAGGACCATTCTGTCATGCACAGCATATCTACACATTCCGGTGCAAAAAGAGATGTGGTCGAGGGATTAAACCTTTCCAAGGACTCTTTTGAACGCATTGTGGGCGAGGAGGGATTCTGGCGGTCCTTTCTGCAGTCGCAGAGCTAAAATACTGGGGTAGGATTTCGATCAGTCCGTCTCTGGATAAAGGTTTGGGACAGAAAATAAAGTGCATGAAGAAATGCCCCCTTGGGTCGCAACTCACCATGAGTTGATGCTCATCAAGTATTGGGTAACCCAAAGCAAGGTCACATCACCGATCAACCACTTGAAAGGTGATTGGTTTAGGTTTCACCACATCTTCCATCCTTTCTCCTCCGTCACATCACTTTCTATACTTGAAAGCCTGCGTACAACCAACGCTTATCCTTCTTTTCCACACCTTTAGATGCACTAACGCCCCAAAGAAGGGTTGCACTCATGATATATGCCGAGTCTTCTCCTTGGATATTTTGAGTCTTCAACCACAAGTAGATAATGCTAGGCGTTGTAGTTGCCGGTGAGAAGTTGACCCCACAAGTGTGGAAATGATTGACTCGACTTTGGTGGCTTCCAAAGCAGGAGTTCCAAAGCTTTATTCTTTTTCTTCCCCCCAAGCTTCTAGTTAAGAGAAAATAGGGTCAACTCTAACCATCACTGCCTATGTCTCTTTCATGGGCTTCTCACTGCTTCTTTCTTTGAGCTTGATCATGTCTGTTTCACCATGGCAGATCTTTTATTAGGCTTTATGGCTTAAGATGGAGATTGGAAGGATGGATGCAAAGTGTTATAGAGCCTCACTCTTCCGTCGTCTCCTTGCCTCTATCACTTTCTACCACCCCTGGAAAGCTGATTTTGAGATAAGGATGGGAGGGTGATAGACTTTTCTTAGAGTTGGTGGCGGGACTAAGGTGGGCCACTCTACTGGGTCCCTTGTGGCCTTGCACATACTGGTCGTCAAGATCAACCTTGCTACAATTGAAAGATAGTTCCTACATGACAAAGGTAAGTGCCATGTAGATGATGTGCTTAGGAGGGATGCACCTTTACATCGATTACCATTTAGTTATATAATACATTCTTAACATTCCAACATGTTGACCTGCCTTTTACATTATTTTGGAACACTAGAGTGAGGGATGCACCTTTACATTTGATGGTGTCTTAGTTGATCGATATTGCTTTGATTTTGGGTGTTCCAAACTGTGAATGAATGAAAGCCGCTGAATCAACGGCTGCAAATTATGTTTGAAAAATACCTTAGAGATTAGCTATCGAATAGACAAAATATAGAAGATATGATGTGTAGACTAGTTTCGAGTGATAGTGTCAACATCACCGACATTTGTTGGTTATATATTTTGTACAATTTTGGTTGTATTATATTTTTATCAAACAAACTATATTTTAGCTCTTGTATTACTATCTTTTGTCAACGATTTGGATTTGTTGACAAACTGAAATTGTTGATGGTTGTCCATTCTTACATCATCGTTAAGATTCCGACTATCGATGCCCATATAAAGAAATTAAAGTTGGATGGTAGCACCAAAATGATTGGATATCTCATTGAGTGGTAGCAAGCTAAATCTCATTGTGATGTATATATGATAAGCCCAATACAGCTTATTTTTGAATCTTATGTTTACTAATATTTTTTGCACAATCTCATTATTTGAATCACCCTTGACTATGGAGATGGAGTAGTCGAGTGAAAGTTGAAGTTGATAACTAAGGACAAAGTAACTATTTATTTATAAATAGCCATTAGATATGAACATGTGTTTTATAATTATATATATATATATATATATATATATATAGGTGTGTCAAGTGCTCACTTTGACTCCTACTGAATCTTATCCAATTTTAATTAAGAATATCATCGAGGTATAATAATTTAATTTTTATTTATATATTTAAAATATAATATTTTATTTAATATATTATTATATTTGCATAACACACTTATTGGTGAAAAACAAGAACAAGTGTAAAAAGTACCTTAATAAAATCAAAAGATTGCATTAGATATTTGAAGATAATGGACTTATCATCTTGTGATGTGGATATTGATATCTTCAACGATGACCTATTGCATTGCCTTCCATAGTATATTCTATCACACCTAACATCAGGGATAATCAAGGGTTATTTCGTTAAATACCCATAGATCGTATAGAATTAAAATATATTAAGTTTTAAACATAACCTATATTTTCTTAGGAATAAAAAATTAATTAAAGAAATATATGACATTAGACGTTGGCGATGGTTAGGCTAGGACTTCGTAATGCACTGTTACGATTAAGGTGAGTGTGATGCACCATTGATCACCGAGACTTCTTAAGGCTCCTTCTGATTCAGTGAATTATCATCCCATGATGATTCAGTGAATTATCATCTCATGATAATTCACTCAACTTATCGGCTATGGTGCTGTCAGGCCCATATGAAATCTACTCGAGCCTCGCTCTAATCAGATTCTCTCGGAGAACTCATCCCCTTTTAATTCGAATGACTCTAACTAGGGATTTGCTTAAGCGAGAACACATGAGATATTTCTCTCATGATACTAAGAGCAAATTATCCTATATTGATACTCAATTACTCGTAAGGTTGGCTACCACTCACAATGTTTGGTTGTGCTAGATTTGAAACTTCCATACCTATAATTCTGATATCAAAAAGTGGAGTCCTCATATAGGGTATCATTGGTATCTCAAGTCTAAGGACCAAATGCATAACTAGGATTAAGGAACCGTTATTTAATGATGCGGTATTATTAATCATCCAATATTCTTAGAGTAGATCATTTAGTGAACTCATTATTTAATGAGCATCTACACTATATCTCTAGTGTCCTCACACAAGCAGCTATGAGATCAATTGCTTCTATCATATGGACGAGTATATAGTATACCGGTCTATCTAGTTATCTCGATGTCCCTCTCGAGCAACCTATGACCGAAAATATTTAGGGTATGTGTTTATAGGTCAATTAGTCTCATTATCATGATCTCATCACGATCCAATTCCTATTATACAGATTCAAGGACATCACAATATATTTATCATCAATATAAAGTATGAATATACCATAATAATAATAACAAAAAAGATTGTGCAACATGTCACACGTGTCATTACTCACGTGATTGACTTGCATGACACTTATAACTTACAATCTCTCATTTGACCTAAATTCAATCATATATATATCTGATCTCCAACAAACCCTTGTGATGCTCAAAAACACTTATAACTTATAATACAATCTTTTAGATGGAACTCTTTCCACTGCTACATCACCATGGGCTACGATCTCTCTAATCAAGTGGAATATCTTCAAAGCGTGATTGGACTTCTGATAAGACATGAGTTCCTTCGCTTGAGCAATTACCCCGTTGTTATCGCAATATAAGGGAATTAACTCCTTGCTGCTCGAGTCAACTCCCAGATCTGCGATGAACTTCTTCATCCAAACTCCCTCCGTTGTTACTTCTGTCACGACAATATACTCTGCCTCTATGGTTGAGTCTATAGTATCTTGCTTGAAACTCTTCTAACTTGTTGCTCCTCTATTTATGGTGAACACATACCGTGAGTTAGACTTACTATCATCGACATCGGACTAGAAACTTGAGTCTATGTTACCCTCAAACTTGAGATTATTTCCTTAATATACCAATAAAAGATCCTTAGTCTTTCTCGAGTACTTAAACATACACTTTACTACCTTTTAATATTCCAAACCTGGATATGCCTGATACCTACTCATAACAATTAGAGCATACGTTATATCAGACTTGATAGATAGCATAGCATATATGATAGATCATATCGCTGAGGCATAAGGCATCATATCCATGTCTGCCTTTTTTTCAAGTATCTTTAGGGATATACTTCTAGAAAGTGATATTTCATGTCTTATCGATATGAGACATCTCTTGGAATTTTCTATGTCAAACCTTTTGACAATAGTGTCTATGTACTTGGACTAGGAAAAGCCAAGCATCCTCTTAGATCTATCTTTATAGATCTGAATCCCCAAGATGTAAGATGCTTCCCCTAAGTCCTTCACAAAGAAGTGTCTAGATAACTAAGTTTTAACTATGGAGAGCATTCCTTCATCATTACCAATAATTATGATGTCATTCACATCTAGCACTAAGAAGGTGATGACGCTCCCACTTACTTTCCTGTATACACAAGGCTCATCTTCGTTCTTAACGAAGTCATCTGATTACCTCATCAAATCTTATGTTCTAACTTCGGAAAGCTTGCTTTAGTCAATATATGGATCTAAGCAATCTGCACACCTTATTTGGACTCTTCTTGGATACGAATCTCTCAGGTTGTATCATATACATCTCATCTTCGAGGTTGCTATTGAGGAATGCAGTTTTCACATCCATCTGTCAGATCTTATAATCATGGAATGATGTAATAGCCAATAGAATTTGGATAAATTTTAGTATGATTACGGGTGAGAAGGTTTCATCATAGTTAACTCTTTATCTTTGACGATACCCTTTTGCCACTAGCTTTGTCATATAGGTCTCCACCTTTCTATCTACTCTGATCTTCTTCTTGAAGATTCACTTACAACCAATGGGTATGATACTCTCAAGTGCATCAACTAAGTTCTAAACCTTATTGGAGTACATAGAATCCATCTCAGAACTCATGGCCTCTTACCACTTCCTAGAGTCTATACTCATAATAGCTTCATTGTAAGTCTGATGATCAACATCCTCAATGTCCTCTTCTTTGATATGTCCTACATATCTTTCAAAAGGGTGAGCACTCTGTTGGATCTATGTAAAGTTGGAACTTGTGTGCTAGATATATGAATAGACTCGGCTGCAGAATGATGCTTGAGCTAGGTTTCCGCTATTGCTCAACTCTATCACACTCCCACTATTTCCACCAAGAATATATTATTTCTCAAGAAACACTGCCCTCCTAGTAACAATGAATTTTTAGTCCTCTGGGTGATAGAAATAATACTCATAAATTTCCTTAGGGTATCCCACGAACTTGTACTATACTATCTTTAATTCAAACTTGTCGGGGTTGTATCTTCTAATATGGGCAAGGCAGCCCCAAATCTTAACAGTCTTAAGATCAAGCTTCTTTCCTTTCCATATCTTATATGGTGTAGACACTATCAATTTAATTAGAACTCTATTCAGAAGGTAAGCTATGGACTCTAAGATATATTCCCAGAATGAAATGGGTAGGTCGATGAAACTCATAATGGACCGCACTATATTTAATAGCGTGTGATTTCTCCTTTCCAATACACCATTGAGCTGAGGTGTATAAGGAGGAGTCCATTGAGACAAAATCTCATGGTCTTTGAGGAACTATGTAAACTTTATACTTAAGTACTCATATCATCGATCTGATCGAAGAGTCTTGATACTCTTTCTAATATGGTTTTCTATCTTATTCTTATATTTCCTAAATTTCTCAAAGGTCTCAGACTTAAACTTCATCAAATATATATGTTCATACCTAGATAAGTCATCAGTAAATTTAGTGAAGTAAAAATAACATTCTATGACCTGAATTAACATGGGACCATATACATCACTATGTATGAGTTGTAGCAACTCAGTGGCTCTCTCTTCAATTCCACTAAATAGAGAGTTGGTCAATTTCCCTTAAAGGCAAGACTCACTAGTTGCATTTGATTTATAATCAAATGGATCTAAGTATTTATCCTTTAGCAACTTTTGGATTCTTCTTTTGTGGATATGACTCAGCCTACAATGTCATAGGTATACATTATTCACCTCATCTTGCTTTCTCTTAGGCATACTTATATTCATGACATGTGAAGCATCATCTAATATGAATAAACTATTATTTAATATTCCTCTACTAGTGATCTCGTCATCTAGAATAAATAAACAACTATTATTCTCAAAAACTAATATATATCTATTATTTGTCAAACAAGGAATTGAAATAATATTTCTGATAATTGAAGGAATAAAATAGCAAGTATCTAATGCTAAAAGAGCTCCACCAACCAATTCTATGGTGACCTCGCCAATAGCAACAACGTTAACTTTTGCGTCATTCTCTATCCTGATGTCTACCTCACCTCTTGCCAATCTCTTAGGCATTACTAGAACCTATAATGAATTACAATTATGAGATGCACTATCGGTATCCAATATCTATGCATTATCATAATTTTCTAACAAATGGAGATCAATCATCAACGTACCTGAAGCTTCTCCAAGCTTCTCCAAGCTTTTATTTCTACAAGGTACTCTTTACAGTTCCTCTTCTAATGTATGTCTTTGCCGTAATGGAAGCACCGGCCTTTGTCTCTTGTCGGATCCTTCTTAGCAACCTTTGCTATGTCTGATTTGCCCTTACCCTTGCTCTTCTTACGACTTCTCTACCTTCCTTTTCTTTTTGGCCTCACCAGCATAGAGAATTGGTTTCTCTTTCTTGATGGTGCTCTCAGCCTCCCTCAATATATTAAAGAGCTTAGGGAGAGTCACATCAAGTTTTTTTATATTAAAATTTATTAAGAACCATGGAAAGGAATCTGAGAGGGACTGAAATATAAGATCCACACATAGGTTATCCTTTAGGATCATTCCTAGACCCGTGAGATTTTTTATCCATTCAATCATCTTAAGGACAGTTCTGAACTGATATCCCCTTAGTTATCATAATTGCAAAAGAAACTCCTTGATATCTCATATTGTTGAGTTCCTTCTTGTTCCTCAAATAATTTACAAAGATGTATGAGTATGGATCTAGTATCCATCTTTTCATGCTGCCTCTACAACTCGGGACTTATAGAGCCCAACATATAATATTAAGTATGAGTGGAGTCATCTATGTACTTTACATAGCAAGCAATCTCATCATCACTTGCCCCTTCCTCGGGCGTGGGCATCATTATGTTACGGATATACATGATTTTCTTCTCCATGAGAATAATTCTCAGATTGTGGAGCTAATATGTGTAGTTTGGACTAGTGAGATGGTTGACATTAAATATACCATGTTAGGGATTTGAAAATAATATTTTTATAAAAAACAAAGATGTAGTAGAAAAATAAATAATGTAGATTTTAAATTTTTTGAAATAATCTAATCGGCGTCTTACTATGACCTTAAGAGACTCGACCAATCACACTAAGCTTAAATGGTATGAAACTTTTGCCAGTCTTAATTTTTTATGATTTCGTCCTGTTCGACCTTCGAATCATCATGGTCTCGAAGGACTCGACTAACTATGTTGCTTGGTTAAGCTAGCACTATTATTACAAGATGAGTCTGATTCGATGATATACTCTTGAGGGACTCGACTAAGTATATCATATCCTCATGTCATCAGTGACATCTCTATGTCATAAGTAAACTATCAAATCCAAATATAGACAAGCCTTGAGGGACTCAACTAACTTAGCCTATGTCAAAAAGAGATTTCTGCTTATAATAATGGAAGGTCACATAGATCACTTTTATTATCTCATGTTGAGCATCTTAATTTATTTTAGAGGGATTTTTCTAATTCAATTTGGTCTCGTGGTTAAATATAATGTGTCACACACATATATCTAACATATATTTATATCGCATACAAATATACATATACCTAGTAAGTGTAAAAATATTTATCATATATATACAAACATATCCACACCAGATGTTCATAGACTAGAGCCTAAGTGATCAAGTCTGAGCTAAAGGCTTGATCACGAACAAATGGATCTAAGTGTGTCTCGGTGCATCTCCATGCATGATGATTATCCGTCTCGATGCATCTTCATGCCCGATAATCATCCGCCTCATCCTCCTGGGTTCTGGTAGCATCTTGATGCTTCCATCGTGCATTCTCATATAATTTCAACTTAATTATAGGCACGTAGACTCATAAATATATATATTATATAATGAGAAGCCTTGATCTCAATCAAGGATAGTTATAACACTGAGGGAGATAGAATTACATGCCAAATATAATGAGGGAGAGAGGCGGCTCACAGGCCCTAATAATAATAATCACATACACATATTATCACATTACATGACCCATGATTATCTGTCAACATTATACATCACATATACACAAATATGTAAGACTATTGGATAATAATTAATTAAATTATTTAATTAATTATATAGTGTAACCTTCAAACTATTTGGAACTCCTATTAAAAATTCTTGGCTAGGTGTCCTTAATAGTCAGGAAATCCTAACCGCTAGGGTTACTGTTGCGGCCAGGAGTCCTTGGCCATAAGGCTGCCTTGGGTGGCTAGAAAACCCTAGCCACCAAGGTTGCCCTTGCGTCTATGACTCTCTGGTTGTAGCTACCTTGGGTAGTTAGGAAAAACTAGCCGCCTAGTTGCCCCAACGACAACGAGTCCCTAGTTATAGGATTACCATAAGCGGTTAGCAAAACCTAGCCATCATGGTTCCCCTTATGGCCAGGAATCCCTAGCTACAAGGGCTTTGCTCAACCTGGCTGCTCTCAACCATGCAACCCTTGGCTAGGCAGAGAGTAGCCAGAACAACAAGTGCTACTCTTGGCTAACGCTATAAGCAGCCTTCTGCCAATGCTGTAGGGTTGCAACATTGGCTGCCCTTTTTTCCTAGTTTTCTGTCAACTATTTTGATGACAAACTAGTGACTAATGTGGCCTTTCAAGTGCAAATGCAATAATTTTATGCTAAAATCGATTCTACGTTATTTGATATAACATGTAATAGCACATGCAGTTTATAACCAATCATCACATGAATAACCTAGCTATGATACTACTATTAGGAAACTTGGGAGAGCATTACATGCGTAGCGAAAAAAATAGAATGAAAATCAGTTTTCCAAAAATATATTTATATTAAATCGTATGCGATGATTGGGAGCGAAAAACTCATGAAACCGAAAAATTATGTAAGATTTGTGAGGCGCTCTTACCCAAGGGAACTCGTATATCCCTAATCTACAAATATCAGTTTGTGGATGAAGGAGATCTCATGTTCTCCTCTCTAGCATTGATCCACATAGCGGATGAAGCGGTGACGCACCTTCTCTCGTGATGTATTCTTTTCTTGCTTTCACGTACCACCACCACACAACAGGGGCAATCCTCTTCTTACTGCCCTCTCACACCAGAGAGGGGGCAATCAGCTAAGGCAAAAGTATGGGAGAAGTTAGGGAGGTGTGGCTAAGGGAGAAGTATGGGGGCAATCTAGCCTTATAACCCTTTTAGTCTCACTTCTGTTTTTATAGAGAGCTCATACTGCTAGCCCTAATGGATCCTGCCCTATTGGGTATTAGATTCCTATCCAATTACCTAGCATATTGGATATTGGATCTTCATCCAATTATCTCTAGCTTAATGAAAATTGAATCTCTATCCAATTATCCACTTTAAGCTCTTATTGGGTCTCACCCAATGGATCCAATAAAATATAGGCTTATTAGATATCATATATTTAATTCTTTATTTGTTACATCATCCCTCGTATGTGTGTGACCCTCTAGGTTCAATACCGAGCTGACCATGAGTTACACCTATCAGAACTCCTTCTGACTTGGAACTCCTTCTAATTTAATGAATTATCATCTCATGATAATTCACTCAACTCATTGACTATAGAAGTACTAGGTCACTATACCATAGTCCCTAGATAGTACAGGAGGATCTAATATATTGGACTTATCTACCCTCAATTATCATGTATCTATAGTCTTTCATCCATCTAATATCTCAAAGATCATATACCAAGTATAGTACTATCAAACCCATACAGTATTTACTCGAGCCTTGCTCTAATTAGATTCTCCTAAAGAACTCTTTCTCTCTCAATCCAAATGACCCTGGCTAGGAATTTGCTTGAGCGAAAACACATGAGACATTTCTTTCAAGACACCGAGAGTGGATGATCCTCTATTAACACTCAATTACTCTCGTAAGTTTGGCTATTACTCCCGATGACCGATTGTGCTAGGTCTGAAACTTTCAGACATATAAGTTCGACATCAAAGAGTGAACTACTAATACATCACATCCTTAATATCTCAAGTCTAAGGATCAAATATACAATTAGGACTACAGAACTATTATTTGATGATAATGTATCATTAACCATCCAACATTCTGTAAGTGGATCATTCAATGAACTCATTCTCCAATGAGCACTTACATTATATCCCTAATGTCCTCGCATAAGTAGCTATAAGATTAGTTGCCTCCATCATATGGATGGGTATATAGTACATCAGTCTATCTGATTATCTCAATGTCCCTCTCAAGTAACCTATGACCGAAAAGATTTAGGATCTATGTTTGTAGGCGAATTGGTCTCATTATCATGATTTCATCATGATCCAATTCTCATTACACAGATTCAAGAATATCATAATATATTTATCATCCAATATAAAGTGCTAAAATACTATAATAATAATAACAAAAAATACTATGCAATGTGTCCAACGTGTCACATATGCGATCACTCACGTAATTGGCTTGTAGGGCACATATAACTAACACCCTCAAGTTTTGTAATATAATAACATTGGTGCTATTCCCTCCTACATGAAGAACCGTCGTAAGCAACATAATCTTAACCGTGAGGTTTGCTATGACATCATGTAGGTGCTACATTAAGTCTTTGGTGTCTTCTATTAATCGATCAACTTATGATTCGACCTTATCGATCCGAGATTCTATCTTCTTTTGTAAGTTCTTTATCTAAGAAGTCTTGTTTGGCTTTGGTAAAGTTCCTCTAAACCTACTTTGAGGATATTAAGGTAGGTTTCCAAAGCTGCAAGTCTCTCCTTATGCCTTTTCTTTTAGGTTAATTCTTTGGATTATGCATTTCCTACTTGTAGAAAATAGTCAACTTCTCTCTTGTCATTTTTACTACCGCACTCCTCTTGAGTAGTTCTAAAAACTTGAGAGCAAGTTTGTACTTACAGCCCACATGCGGTTGGATAGAGCAATGGTCCAACTTACCATGTTTTGCTCAATTTGTCACGGTGCTTCACCATGGTGGGATTACGAACTTTTGTTGTTTGTTTGAATCGTTTGTCTGCTTTGATACCAAATGCTATGAACTTAGTAGGAATTACAAATTAGGTTGACCCTTTGTGGACGAATATCATAAGGGTGCCTCACAACATATGTAATTCCTACTAAGTTCATAACATTTGGTATCAAAGCAAGCAAACGATTCAAACAAACAACAAAAGTTCGTAATCCCACCATGATAAAAAAAGGTCATTTTTACCACTTATTTACCACCCTTATGATAAATAAGTTTTTTTGTCGGACAGAGGGGGTAGCTTTATAAGCAATTTAATAAATAGTTGATGTGCAAGAGATAAAAAAGAGAAAGGAAAAAAAATAAAAACTCTAGAAGACAAACGAATAGTTACAAGTCCACAAATGATTGTTTATCAAGTGTCGGGTGCATTGACAAGTCTCTATAAGCTTTACATGTAAACTTGTAAATTCAATTAACACCCAATACTACCCCAATCCATTATTCAGTTTTGTGCCACCTAGGTGGTTTCAAGGGGTTGAGATGATTGACAATTTGTTTCGTATTATAACATGCAAAAAATAGGTCATGACATATAAAAACTAAGCTATTTTAAGATAATTTTAAGCTATTTTAAGATAGTTTTATCTATTCTAATGAGCGGTTACTCTATAAATATGTAAATTATTCTTGCTTATAGTTTTGAAGTAAAAATACATAAAAATAAGATAAAACACGCTATCAAATGAATGTACAAATAAACAAAAACGATGAATAGTCTATTGATAAAGGCATTGCGAGCGCCCAATAGTCGTTCGTTACATAGCAAGAAGGAGGATGCCTACAATGGCAACGAGCGAGGATGTTGTGATGGTGAGGCTAGGGCTCCATTAGACCGCTGGGATTAGATTGACACAATCGAAAGGAATAGTTATCATTGCCAACCTCCTCCATTACTCTGCTTAGATGTTTTGATGGCGACGATGACAACAACAACCAACGATAAAGAGGAGGTTGGTGACAACGATGGGCTGGAACTTTCCTATTCCATTCCTCAATTGATAATGCAGGATAATTTAAGGGGAATCAAAGGACAATCTAGGCTCAAATGAACCAAATCAAATAGTTAGGTTTTAGTGGAATCAATTTGATCCGATTCATCTAAAAGACTCAGTTTAAGTCTAAAAAATTAAGTCAAACTAAGTCAAAAGATATTTATTATATTTTATAATTTTATTGAGCATATTTTGATCAAAATTAGAAAAAAAAAAAAGAACACCCCTAGAAAAAACCAAATATGGGGCACCATATGTTGAAAGCCCATTACTAGGGTTTCTTTTTCTGGTAAATGATCTTCTTCTTTTTTTTTTCAATACATGTGGCTGTGACTGTCTTGGTAAAATTAATAACACAAATATGCAATTATCGAACTTGGCAAGCATAAAGATGTAAGAACACCACCCATAAAGGTGTGTGATTCGGGAGTCTGCACGCAGAAACAGAGGCCACGGCTTAATTGAACCCGACATATTTGAGCCGGCCCAAATGCTTGTGCCGTTATATAATTTTGGGCCGCTCTCCGTTGCGGCAGCCTGCACGCAGAAACAGAGGCCACGGCTTAATTGAACCCGACATGTTTGAACCGGCCCAAATGCTTGTGCCGTGCTACAATTTTGGGCCGCTCTCCGTTGCGGCTCTGCCACTCCCTAATACCAAAGGAGACCGTTAACCGGACATCGTTGTTCCCAAATGGGAGAAGCATCGAAGGCGGACGAAGGCCGTGGCGGACCGATGCCCGAGTACGAGCGGCAAAGGCTCTCCAGGATACGAGAAAACCGATCGAGGCTCGAAGCCCTCGGCATCTCGGGACTCGCTTCCTCCCTCCTCAGCCCTCCTCCTCCTCCTCCCTCGAAGCTCCAGGAAAGGAGGGAGAAGGCGATGAAAGGAGCAGGCCGGGGAAGAGCCGTCGGCGACGAGGATGACGACGATTACTTACCCTCTGATGCTGATCAAGACGATGGGGGAGAAGGCGGTGGGGAGAGTTCTTCCTTGGGCGAAGAGGAGGAGGAGGAACAAGCGGAAAAGAAGCCTTCTTCTGTCTCGCGGGGAAAGGTGCACCCTTGATCTGTTATGCTTTGATGTTAGCTTTTCTGGAATACCTATTAATGCGATCTTTGTGAACGTCTAATCCACTTGCTTAAGTCTTATTCTGTCAGTACTTTCTATCTACTTGATAGTGTGATTCACATTCTCAGCGATTTAAAAAAACTTCATATTTATGATGTTCACCATAATCCGTATGATGTTATCCTATGAACAAATATAGGAGCTTATAGTTTCTCTTATCACAAAAAGTGGTGCTAAGAGAAATTAATTAAGTGGCTTGCTTGTGATCTTGCTTGTTGGGCATAGGATTTCGGTTAGAAAAGCAAAGCAGAAGAGAACCTTTGACATAGAAGAATATTGCATTAAGCACAAATCATGATATAGAAGAATAGTTCTGAAATTGTTGAAACTTCTTGTTGTTATACACTACTCATGATTTAGCACATTGCACATTCTGATATCATGAACCAACTAATCGTACTACCACATATATGAACCAACTAAAGCTACATACCCCATCGTTGCTTCCATATTGAGTATCTGGAATGCTCAATGTTCTTAGTAGTCATGCTTCCACTGGTAGCTGTGGTTGATAGACTGTCTCATGGCTTCCACCATTCAGTTATTAGTTGTCTGCCTTGTTCATTGACAAATGTTTCTCTGTTATTTACTATGAATTTCAACACTATGTAGAAAAAAATGAAGTGCACCTTTTTTCCCATGCTTATTCTCTGTAGTAAGTTGTTTGGCATGTAGCGTTATGGAATTTGGTCATCTTTATCATTGTTGTTTTTTGTTTTAGGGAAAGAAAAGCGGTTCTTCAAAAGCAGCAAAAGTTATGAAAAAAGGTAAAACAGAACCTAACGATTTGACTGACAGTGATACAGCCTTAAAGCAGGTATATGTTAAGAAAAAATTTATATGCCATTCATTAGTAGTATATAACTAATATATTTGAGGCAAGATTTGTTGCGAAAGCTTTATTAGATTTCCATATGCAGGCAATTGCTCTTTCATTGGGAGAACACATGGATCCAAATGAAGCTGTTGGTGGGATTCCTCAAAATTCTGGCAGTAGTGTAGCTGATTTTGGTCCTTATAGGAAAGATAAATCCAGTGCACATGGACCTGCCGGGAGAAGGAAGAGCAAGATTGTGGTAGGTTATTCTGCATATACTGACAAACATTATGGTAGCTCGGGTATCTTCATGATGCCATCTATATTTCCTTGTGTTGCAGAACAAGAGCAGAGTGCAACTAACTGAAGATGAAGTGGATGCTTACTTCTTTTCATTTGATGGTAGGTATTCTTCCACGATATGTTGCATGTTTGTGAATAATGTTTTTGGTATTCATTAACATCCATCTGAAGGTTGCTTAAACTGGTCATATATTATTCTGACTCTTCTTTCTGTAGTGAGAATGTTGTATTAGTTCATACTTTCTCTTAATGCTTGTTGTTTCTGTTGGTACATCTATATTTGTTAGTATTCAAGCTTTAGAAAAATAGGTATACTTTACATGACTGATTTTAGAATATAATCTTATACCTGTTGTGGCTTCTGAATTTTATATATGAGCTTGACTCTTTTTTTTTTATTGAGTGAATTCCATAGAAAAGCCCCACTTTTCCTAATAATACTAAATTCCCCATGACTTCCTGCCACATTTTTACTGACATTATTTGGTTTTGCGTATTGCTATGTGTAATGGGTCTAGAATGGTTGATTTAAATCAGTTTAACCAGGGTCACTTCAGAACACCATTCTGGTTTAATCTGTCTCAGCTTCGCCAAAGCCTTCATATCGAACTTAATCCTCATGGAGCCACGGCAAGCCCTAAACATCATGCATCATTCTTTTCTTTGAATCTTAACCCTCCTTTGCTGAAAAATGAAAGCCAAAGTTCTCGAGACAGAAAGAGAAGAAATGGCAATTTTGAAGAATTAACCATAGTTTATTTCTTGTTTACTTGTTATTAAAATAACTTCTTGATATATCTTTTTGACTAATTTTGAAACACATGTTTGCAATTCCAGCTGCTGATAAATTTGAATCATTTGCTAAAATTGAATCATTACAATTTGATGCCTATTTCAAGAAAAAAGGCTATCCAAATTGGATTGTAATCAATCATAGCTTTATCGATCATTTCAGGCACATATTTCCAATGCCAATTAGGTGCAGTAGAGGTCAGATGATTTCTATAGTCCTGAGATCATGCCCTTTGGAGATTCTGCGACAGACTTTTGTTGAACATTTTATCGAGATCCTTGGTATCCTAGCTTCCTGGAAATTTCTATCATTAGTGATGGGATGAATATTATAACTCTATAATCAACGGGGCTTAATTTATTTTCCTCAATCAGTGATGTTTCTCTTTGTAACAAACAAAGTATATCAAATTGATTTAAAAACTGAGACATGCAGGTATCTTTTTGGTAAGCATTTCTCAATGAAAGCATCAACTTGAATTCAATTGGAAGAGTTGATGATGTCATTGCACTTGGTTGATCAAGATAAAGTTGTGGAGGATTTTTGCCGAATGTATATATTATACATTTTTGCTTGTATTTTATTTTTTCTGAGTCATTTTTGGTCACTATTATCGTTATTGTTATTAGTTGTTCATCTTTTGACTTTGACTAACTACAACTGGTGGAATTGCCTCATTCCTTCATTTTAGAGAAAATCTTAATTATTAGAGATAGAATTCAATGAGTGAAGCGTGAAGAGAGTGATCGTTGGTTATCTGAAACAGTGCTTAACCTTATTGGCAGTAAGTTGGTTAACTATAGTTTCATTTAATTATAATTTTTAATTTTATTTTAATATCATTGCTATTAATCTTAATTTGTTCTTTGATCAGGTTGGTTATGTGAGAAAGTAACCCACTTTAAGTCGGTAGGGCATGTAAAAACTGCACGCTTATTGAAATGGTTGACACATGCATGACATTGGAAAACAATTAAATATAGTTATTGAAGATCTCATCAGAAGGTGCAAATATATGTGCCATTAAATATAATTAATGGATGACTTGTTTATGGTATTAATTATTGAATATTGTACTTTTAAATTATTCAGGGGATATGTCCTCTACCATTTGAGGCTTCATTATTGGCAGATTTAGATCATTCAGGAGAACCACATTTAAATGAGGTTACTTGTGTTGTAAGTAAAATCAGTGTAACTTAGAGCCAAAGGTAAAATCTTTGCCCTATTAATTATTGAATATTGTTCTTTTAGATCATTTAAGAGATATGTCCTCTACCATTTGAGGCTTCATTATTGGCAGATTTAGATCATTCAGGAGAACCACATTTGAATGAGGTTACTTGTGTCTTCAGTAAATCAGTGTACTTGCTTAAAATCAGTGTAACTTCAAACCAAAGGTAAGATCTTTACCCAAGAGGCTTCCACACCTCTCTATAAGGATATTGACAAGTATTTTAATGGAATAAGAGCAAAGCCAAAAAATAGGATGTATTTGGTAAAGGAAATAAAATTGGCATACTTTCAGCTATTAAGAGCTTTAAAAAAATTTAAAAAAAAACCATCCTAAAATTACCCATCTAGAGCTTTAAAAAAAACTTGAAAACTACACAATCCTCCTAAAACTAATTTATAGGAGTTCTGGATCAATTAAAAGCGGTTTAGTAGGATTTTAGTAAAACTAATTTATAAGAGTTCTAGATCAATTAAGAGGTGGTTTAATAGGGCTTTAGTAACACTGTTCTTGAATGATGTTACATTGATCTTCTGCATTGAGCAATATCAGTGTAATATAGTTGGAAGATCAATGTAACAATCTACAAAACCAGATCTAACCCTTTAGTTAAACCAGTCTGGACTTCTTAAATCGGTTTTGAAAACTCTTTCCAAACTAGTCACGAACTTGCTTCAAACTGAGACTGTCCTGAATGGGATTTTCAGCAAGGAAAATTGAGGGGTACAGTACATGGGCATTTATTTAAAGGGGCAAAAGGTCAGGCCCTTTGTCGAAATTTTAGAATGGGAAGTGCTCTCCAGAAAAACTGGAAAATTGGGGCTTTTAGAGAATTCACCTTTTTTTTCATCTGTATCCATGATTTGATGACCAACATATGTAACTAAGAGTTTGCTACTTCTTTTTCTTGCTGTAAGTTTACATGTTTTTATGTTTTAACATGCAGAAGTTGGTAAAGGCTACATCACGCAACAAGATCTACAGAAAATGGCCATTGCTCATGATTTTAGTTGGACAAAGAGTGAGATTTTCAATATGATCCATTGCTTTGACAGTGATGGAGATGGAAAGGTACTATTTGAATTAATTTTCAACTAGACCATCTACATGATGAATGCATATGATTTTTTAAACTTTTGGATGAAATGAGGAAACATGGAACTGATAATATCATTGATTGATCACCAATATGCACTTGAGCATTTGGGTTTGTCATCTGTGAAAAATCAAAGAACATCTGATTAAATTGTTGTAAGAGAGAGGGGCTTGCCGCTGGATATAGGCTTGATTTGATGAAATACTAAATGAACATGGATTCTAAGTAGCAAAATTTCTCCAAGTTGTTTTGTTTTGTCACCACATTTGTCGTGATTTGGGTGACAATGGGCTGGGCTGGTGTGCTAGCTTGACAGGCCTAGCCTGTCCTAAGGAGGATTCGGTTGACTGCCATAGCTCAGTTGACATTGTTAAAGATTCACAGGCCATTTATGGTCTCAACCTTGGCCCTGCCTGGGGGTCTTATAGCATTTCATCGTGTATTAATGACTTTATTTCTTTGAAAAAATGTTATATTTATGAAGTCACTATGATCCTAGATATAAATGTCAGGATTTTGTAGATTTAATTGCTGTTATGCAACAAGATGCACAAGTTATGTTGGTTAAAACTATATTCTATAATGCCTTTCAGTTCACAAAATTTTATCAAATGAAAACTTATTCTTCGTATGCTTGAATACTTATTGCTAAGGCACTTAGATTCCTGATCAAGTGACACTATAAAAGCTTATCCAGAATGGACCATAAGCTGAACAAATTTTATGATGGAAGTCTTACTGTTTCCGACTGGCTTTTAACTTTGTGTCATAATAACAATTACCTCTGCGTTCGTATGCTGATGTTTCAATTTGTGGATTTTGCAGCTAAGTCTGAAGGACTTCCGAGCCATTGTATGTCGATGCAAGATGATTAAAGATGCCACAAAACATTGATTTTGGCCGACACTTGTAATTATCTAGATCAAGTAATTTGTCATGTATATCTTACTCATGGATCATTACTTTTCCAGGTCTTTTGGTGTCCAAGACTCTTCTTTCTTCTAACTCGTTAAAAATGTGCATTTGTGCAAAGTGGTGGATAGAAGAAAATGGAAGAAGGGAACAATTTTGGCCTTCCCTATTCTTTCAGTATCTTAAGAGATCCTGGATGGCAAGTTGGGATCATCATACGGTTTAAATGACATCTTATCTATTTATACATGTACTCTCTCTCAAGGTTCGCAATACCGTACCGTATCGATGTTTCGACCTGGGCTCGGTACCGGTACGGTACAGTATATCGAGCGATATACCCAAGTGTATCGAGCGGTATACTCAGGTATGCCGAGTACTTTAGCTCTGCTATAGTGTACTCGGACCGGTAACAAATGGTTCGTGTATCGATAATTTATCGGATCGGTATGTACCGCTCATACTGAGCGGTACAGTTTGGTACTACAGACCATGCCGAGTACTATAGTGTACTCGGACCGGTAACAAATGGTTCGCGTACCGATAATTTATTGGATCGGTATGTACCTCTCTTTCTCTCTCTCTCTCTCTCTGATGATGTAAGAGAATCCAAAAAGGGAAAATGAAAATTAAGAAACTCAATCAAAATGTTAATGATTATTATTTTTTATTTTTAATATAAAATATTGATTTATCGATATGTTTTTGTCCGATGATGAAAAACCGAACATTGTTGGGAGGCCTATGTAACGATGGCCTATGTGGTTTTCTATTGAGCACTGATGCATGCTGCTTCGTCAACCCCAATCATCCTCCACCTTCTCGTTCTCACCGACTATTAATTTGATGAACGTTCACAAGAGGATGACTCGTCTATCGATTGTATTGAGGTATTTATCAATTGTCTCGAGATTGATACTTAATCGATATTTTATTTTTTGCTCCTATGGATGCAGCATATTAACCATATACTCGTTTCTTTTGTTCAACCAAAGATTAAAAAAAATAAAGAATAGAAGGAAAAGGTTCAGTAATTACGGTTCCTTCCTTTTAAATAAATGCACAGGCACTCGTCAGCCCAACTCTAGTAGAGTTCCACAATCATTTTGAGCATATGTTTCTTTGATTTAATTTCACATTCATACAATTAATTCAATCACATCCATACAAATAAGTATTTTTGATCGATAGTGATTCATATTCGATAAGGTAACGAACGACACAAATCAATGACACATGTATTCAACCACTTGTTATTGTCACATCACATTGTCTGATTTAAACGTTGAAGTTTCAGAAAAAAAATGAGAAGCTTGACATGGCATTGACGTTTGCTCCTCACAACAAAGATTCAAAGTACAAAACAAAAAAGAAGCCAAGTACTGAAATCACACACTCACAGTTATAGATGTTACACCAACTAAGATGCGGATGAACAGTCATAGAACCCATCAGGACCTTAGGTGAGCTAGCTCTCTGATAACTGATCCTAACATGAATCTACCAGTCAAATCGAAGCGAGTACCCGACTGAGGCTACGACTGATTGTTACTTCTTCAACACGCACCCCAGAAAAATTCCGAGCAGGGCAATGATCACCACAAACAGGAACGAGAACCCTCCTTGCTGCTTGCTGACTTCTCGCCTCACCAGTTCCTGCATCCAACGACATCAAAGAATTGTTGTTTCAGAAAAATCTGCATCGTACTGGGATTTTATTTACCCACCCCCTCCATTCTAAAAGTGACTGTTAATACAATTCCCACAGTTTGAAACATAGGAGGTAAATGACAATGCGGTTTCCCAAAGTGTTGAATGTCTAAGTTCCTTATGCTCATAAGTTTTCCAGGAAGAACATTTCAGATGATAATAAATGAGGTCATAAATCTAGACTTACAAGTTACTATAATTACAAACAAATGAAAAGAACCTCTTTGTATACTCTTTTACAAATTCAGGATAGACAGATGTTTTGTCAAATGAGTATGCTTGTTATAGTTGAACTTTGGCTGTTACCAAGCAAAACACACAGAATATGTTACACGATTTGCTCTGCTTTATAACTAAAAAGAGGCTTCCACCAATTAGTTAATTATCTTAACCATTAAGATATTAGAAACATAGTTGTGGCAAAATCTGATTACGATCATAGGGCAGAAGGAGAGCAAAGATAGCTCCGGCCATTCATTAGGAGTGAGGTCAGGACAAGGGATCAACTTTGTGGCAATACTACAGAATGACGTTAGGAAATACTTAAAAATTACCAGGACATGGGACCGACTTTTCAAATGCATGTTTTTAAGGTGATTTCGAAAAGGTCAACTTGCAAAAGTGCACAGTTCTTTTTGGGACACGCAAACACATATAAAATTAAACTGCTAATACTGTCAAAATACATTTCAGATTATATTAGAAAATTGATTACAGGCAGTTCACAGCCTTCTCAGGTCATAGTAGTGAAACCAGGTTTTGCACAAGCTGAACCAGAGAGATTAAATATCCACAACTACTTGTGATTTACTTTCTCTTTTTCCTTTTTGCAAAAGAGAATATTAACTTTTATTAAGAAAAAAAGCACAGACACCCATCTCCTCTCCTAAGGAAACACATCATACCAGAGTTCATTACAATGGTTCAACCTTCCAAAATTTGCTAACCATGTGCAATACAATTAGCTTCTCTAAAAATGTGTGTTATCCTATATTCAGTGAAATGTTGCAGCAATCCAAAAATATCTGTTATCATTGCTATTCAACATAAACATGTGAAATGGAGGACATCAAGAACCTTTGTAATAGCCACTAGCCTTTGCAACTGGAATCAGTCAGCCGAAAAGATTTTACCTGTGCATAAGGTGACAAACTACGCAACTATAAATAATGGGATGAGTGGCATATTACAGCAGCAACTAAGGGTGACAAAATCTCGAGTTTGTAAAACTTGAAGTACCAAGAAAAATGGGTATTGTATAAACAGGAAGTAAAACTTGAAGGTGCACAGAAAAGTTCAGAATGTTCCATCTTAATGCTGTACAAACTTCTTAAAAGAACCCAAGTGATCAAAATCATTTTTTATCATTACTAACTCACACCATAATATATGTAGCATGCTACAAAATTTCATTTAACAGTATGAGAATTACTAGTCCTGTCACATCATTAGCCAGGCTAGTGCTTACCAATTCTTGTTGAAGCTTATTGTTCTGCTGAATAGCAGTATTCTTGTCCTCAGTCAACCTTGAAATTAGAGTCAAATTCTGGAGGAGAAAAGGTCAAGTAAATTATTCCTTGAAATAGACAGATGTCCGAAATATCTTGTAAAGCATAAAAGCTGAGTATTTAAATGCATGACCACAGACAAGCATCAGATGGGGACAGCAAACTGTAAAGCACCAACTTGAATTTGGCTGTACATAAAGAAGAAATACTTTCAAAGTAAGAAATATTACGACAGTAGAGAGTACAAAGACAATGGCCAACATTTATGCATTCAGATGAAATGTATAATTAGAAAAAGCACCACAGTCAGAGCTTCTTAGATTGGTTTGTCAGAAAAACCAAAAGACAAACTAACTTGTTTAAGTTAAGATAACTTGCTCAAGTGGTAGGTCCACTGTTGGAACTTATGCATAAATTGAAGTTAAGGTTACTTCATTAATTAGAAGGAATTAGTCTATGAAAAAAAATGATCTATGCAGATTTCAGTCATACATGACTCTATGATGTTTTCACAGATTAGGATGTTGGCACACAACTTCGACCAAAGATCCCTTTAAGTAGAAGGCTATATCTGCCCTGGGAACATTAACTTGACTATGTGAACCTAGAATCAAGTTAATAGTATATTTCAACTTGGCATGACATGACATGACCGGACTACATAAACTCAATTAGAATTTGTTGGTTAACCAAAATTTCAAGTTATAAAGAAACCAAAAGCAATCTCCTCCAAGGATATCATTATCTTCCAATTTTTTATCAGTTGTTTTGACTGATACGATCTGAGGAGCTCATCTGTTTCCCCGCATCTGACATGAGGGATTTAGGACTGGCTCATTAGCATTTCTGTACTCGAAGTTAACACTCCACAATGCATCATTTCCATGGAAAACATGAGTATGATGATGCCCTCATCTACTCTTCAGGAAGAAGATTAAGAAATAAGTACATAAATCAAAAGATATGGGATTTATAATTGACAAGACAAATCTCAATTGTTTGGCAAACATTTTTTCAGTGCCCAGATCAATGGAGGGATTAGGGTTTGCATTAACCTCAGAGACATGAATAATGCATTCCAAGGAAAATTTTCCTCTGCGATCGTTGAAACCATGATAGACAACGCTTGCAGATAGGAACATGCCTTTCATGTTTTGCTTGTTTGGTTGCAAAATATAAAATATAATATCATGTACCATAATCTAATTTATATTATGAAATAACAAGGGTATACTACGAGACAGTATGAAATAACTAATAGAAGCTGTAAAATACAAATTTATGATAAATAGAATAAATCGTACCATATCATAAGATCATATAAAAAGGTGACCCTCAGCATCAAAGTAAGGTTGCTCCATGGCAATCTAGGTGACTGGGTAACCAGTCACAGAAAAAACCTTTTGCTTGCAAGGATAAGGTTGCTTAAATTGACCATCCCTAAACAACTTATAGATGGAAATCATGTGCATTAGGTCATCCTTTTTAATAAGATCATAATAATAGAAAATATATCGATTTAAAGATTTATGTAGTAGTCATGAACGTTGTTAAAAACGCTAAGTGCTCAAAGACACCAAGGTTCCAAAATGCCCACTCACTGATATAAAGATTATAAAAAATATATTTACTCACTGATGAGCAAACTGCATCCTCAAGCAACATCCCCGAGTTTCTGGATCGAATGTAGTATCTATGACAAGATAGGAGATGGAGATTAACCTCAAACGGATGCAGTTGGATCGTAATCATAGGAGAACAGGGAGTCGAAGATGTAATTAGCACAACATCGCGACCGTCGAAGAAGAGGTCGAAAGTCATCTAAGGTAGGGTCAAAGTAGGGTTTCGAGCACAAACATGGCTGCCTAGGTCCCTTTGGGTTTTTGCTAAGTGGGAGTTTATACCTAGCTGATGAGATTGAACCATGGTTTGATGCATCAACTGACACGGACAGTACCTTATTAGGGGTAGCATGCCTATTGTATTTCCTTACCGAACAATACGAATCAGTAATGGTCGGGGGTTTCGACCGTATCAATCTCCTCTTTGGTCAAACTAGGTCACAACAATCAAATTGACCTTTGGGCCCTGTTTTGGCCCTTTAAATCCTCATCTGTTCCACCTCTTTCACTCTCATTCTCATTCTTATTCAGTTTGTTATCCATATAATCAAGAATTTCTAGTCATTTATGGCTTAGATACATTTTGTTCTTATATAAATATAATTTATATACCAAGAAATTATGAGAAAAAAAAATCCTAAAATGTTTTTTGAATTTTGACCCATTTTCCATTTTTCAGCCCCTTTTCAGAACACCTATACATCCAGAGGTACCGACAAACAATATGCCAATAATGACTAGTATCTACTAGTCTGATCAACGACTGAAACAACTGGTCGACACAGCACAATGTTCCTTAGATTGAACCACTTCATTTTGATTTGGATCAATCTCAAGTCTTGGTCCAATCAGATCAACTAATGCGTCTAGCATAAGCCTAGGTTAGCCTGAGATATATCGTTGCTTAGGCTGGGCTAGGCAAGCTTATGGGTCACCCATGCCAAACTTAGGCACTAGTTAGGCGACGTCAAGGCTCAGGTGATGGCTGGGAAGGCACTCAGTCAATGGCAACTTGCCAAGTCTGTTCAAGGTTCTTGAGGCTAGCCATGTCTGGCTTGACTGTCTGCACGAGCGGCCAAGTTCCTGGTGACTTCAATGGTAATCACATCATGAAAATTTCCATAATAGCCATTAAAAAACTTAAATGCTAGCTCTTCAAATTGAAATTTGAAACTAAACTGTAACAATTACTTGAAAAGTTGAAAAACCCTAAACCCGATTCTTCGATTAGTATCGTCAAATTCGATCAATATGATCCTAAAATATTTTGATGACTGATCCCTTTTTCCATCCTTAATTTTGGAACACAGAGTTTCATTTGGGTTAAATTACATGCCTTTTGGAACACGGTTCATCATCTCAGAAAAATAAAATGGCAAATGATCTAAAACATGGATGCTTGAGCCATGGATGTCACATTGTTGGAACTTCAACAGCAGAGCTTCAACTGTATTCAATGTGTTCCACATGTCTAATATTACATACAGAACACAACATGCACCTATGCCCAATTTGATACCCAAACACATCACATGTGATAACCAACAATGGATCACGTGAAAGGTATGCCAGTCCTTGATGGATTGATAAATTGTGTACGAGGGACGACACAGTAGTATGCGCAATACACACATAAGCTTGATAAAATGAATATATTTGTTACATTTATTTAGTCTTATTATATTTTTTTCTACACTAGTCTTTCTCAACTTTAAAGTATTACCAACTTTGGATTGTTTGCATATCATACCAAGGATTTAATTTCGGTCTGATACTGGTTTATGTAACCTACTGAACTGACACAGTACTAGTATATTTGAGTGGTATATCAACTATTGATAAAATAATAAAATAATAAAAAATGATATATGGCTTTTATTAAGCTTTTCGAAAATGTTTGCTCAAATGATTATTTTGTTAGGAAAGTCTAGGTAACACTACTAGCAAAAGCATATAAACCATCTTTCAAGATGAAAGGTCCAACATCACATTATCCATTGCTTTAATTGTAAGTTCATCAAAACTCCAAAATGAAAATAACAAACCCACCTCAGAAGATTTTCCTTGCTGAATATCTTCAGCATATGCTCTTGTCGCCTACGTTCATATTACAATCAAAATCCTCCATGTCAAAAGAGCATGCTAAAGGTAATCTGTGCATAAACAAATCATTCGAATACTCACAGCAAGTAGCTCTGAGGCATTCGAATTTCCATTATCCGAAACAGAAGGCCTGGGTGATGAGTCCTCGTCAGATCCCTCAGGAACTGGTGAGGGTGGTTGAGGTGGTGACACATAGAGAACTCGCAACTTCACCTCATCCACCACATTCCCGGACTCCTTTGCAAACTAGAACAACATCGAATATATTTATCAATTTTCAAAAGGATTTGCATATAACACGTAACCGCATGCAAAAGTTCGATATCAGATTGCTGGAGACAAGAAGTACCATTTCCTGCGTGATGTCTTTCACTGTAACACCTTGGTTAACCACGACACTTTGGAGAAGAAACTTGTCTTTGCATTGCATGTCCGGCGGAGCTTCACGCTGTGCTTGCATTGTGACTGAAGCAAATTGTTGCCTTTTCAGATACAAACTTTCTGTCAGATTACCTGAATCTACGGCAGAGACAAGATTAGCATACCAATAACATCGCATGTGGATCGAGGCTGAACGATCCCAGCATTGGGCCTGACACAGTACTTCTTCGGGCTCGTCGTCTTGACCTATCACACCAATCGAATTCTACAAATCAAAGGCTCAAACTTGACACGAAAAAATCCATTTCAATCTTCTAGGGTTTCACGAAATGCAGGATGACGAACGAGAAAGAGAAAGAGGGAAGACCTAAATCGATTACCTTGAACCCAACGTAATCATCGGACTTGTTGGTCAGTTGAATCGAGCACGAGATCTGCTTCTTCAGTTCGACTTCACCCATCAAATCACGAAAATTCAAGGATAAGAAAAGAAACGCAACAATTTACATAGGGAAAGGGGGAATCGGGCTTACAAGGGAATTTGAGCTCCAGGGGATGGATTTCGAGCAACTCTCGGGAACTCATCTCGAAATCGCCTTCTCGCCGTCTAGTGGCCGCAAAGAGGGAAGAGGAGAAGAGGAAGAAAGGAAGAGGGCGAACAAGTACAGGAAAAGAAAGGCAAATGCCGGAAAAGGAAGTCGGGATCTTCCGTGTTCGTGGATGCAGAGTTGCCGATGAAGGCAAGGCGAACGTGGAAATAGGTAAAGGTGGGTTTCCATTCTTACCTTAATAGGGTACGAGGCAAGCCTAATTTTAATATAATTGAGCGTCTTATTTTATAAAATTAATGCATAAGAATTTCTAATGAAAGATTAAAAAAAATATTAATTAATGAACGAATTCTTAGAGAGAAAAAAAATGTTAACTTTGGTTTTTTTTTTTTGTTTTTGCTACAAAGTTTCTACTTTGAATTCTTAGAAACAAAAAAAAAAAAAAAAAAAAAATTCTTTTCCTAGCAACATGCTTTATATTTTATTCATTTATCCTTGCATAGCTAAGTCATTGTTTTTCCACTAAGAACAATGGCTTTTGGAGCATCGATTTAGTAAGGTTTTATTGATCGATTCGGACTGAGACGATTCACTACTACTGATTTAACATTTTAACTCTGTTTAGGAGACGTACAAAATGGATGGTACAGTATACAGTAAGCTGCTGGGTTCTAAGAAGCAAAACAAAACTTCTTTTTTTCTTCTTCTTGAATCGATATAAAAAACATCATGCAAGTATATTGATGTTTTTGAAAAAAATATTTGTTTCGTATTATACTTTCATGGAAGCCAATGTGTTATAACTCATTTTACTGTTATTTTTGTTCATTGATTTTGAAAAATTATTTATTTAACTCCGATGATCTCATTGTAGTAGCGAGGGATGAAGTATTTTTAGTTCACGATAATATTTATAGACAAACATTAGGTGAGACGTTATGATGTTTGGGTAAAGATCATTTGCTTAAGTTTTGAAACTCTTTCCATAGATTTAAATGACCCATTTTATTGTAACGAAGAAGACGATAATAATAATGATGTCTTCGAAGATGAATTAGTTGAAAAAAATTATAAGAAGAGATCGAAGATGATATAAACTATAATATTTATGATGCATTAAATATTGTTGTTTAACGAGTTATTTTAAATCAGGATATGTATGATAATATTAAACAAATACTTATTGAATATGATTGTAATCAAAATGATGATGTGTTAGTTTCTTTGAAGATGATATATGTTTGTACAATGATCTGTTTGTTGGTCAGGTATGATATTTAAATGATATTAAAGTTATTATGTCATATTATATATATTATTTTGTAACCAAAATAATATTTTTGTATATGTGTTTCGAGATAGAGTTCAATTTCAAATATCATTGAAAGACTATCATTCCATGAAAATTTAAGATTAAATATGTTGCAACTACAAGTTATAAGATAAAAGCAAAATGTAAAGTTTTTTATTATCAATGGATGATAGTAGCTCATGGTGGAATATATAGTTTTCGAATTACTAAGTTTCACAAAGAGCATGATTATAATTTGCTAGGATTGAATAAGGATCATAAGAAATTCAATAGTTCTTTTATTGTAAATTAAATCAAAGATCAAGTGATGACAAATATTGATTATACTCCAAAGATGATTATTATTGATATTAAAAAAAATTTAGGATTATTATTGACATATTTTGCATGGGAGATTATACTTCGACTAGTTATATATTAATATAATTTTATTTTTAAGAAAGTTAAAACCTTATGATTATGAGACTTATATGTTCAAATGATAGTTTCATTAGAAATTTATTTTCAAATAATATTTTGGGCTTTCCAAGTTTACCTTAGAAGTTTCAAATTATATATGCAACTTATTTTTTATATCGATATTGTACATCTATTAAGCAAATATCTCGATGTTTTGATGACTATAGCTATTGATGGTTATAATAAATTATTTCTAATTGTATTTATTGTGACAAAGATTTGAGTGTAGGGATTCACGTTCTTGTATCAATTGAGAATATGTATTATGTGATTCAAAAATTTAACTATTGTTAATGACCAAAATCTAATAATTCTTTTAGTTGTGAAAGAGATCTTCCTAATAGAATATCATGATTATTAGTGATATGTGAGATAAAAAGGTTACAAATCTATTTTGAGCTATTGCTAGATCCACTACTAGATACAAACTTAATGAATACATGCATAAGTTAAGAAACAACATAGAAAGTTTCATATATATATATATAAATATATATATATATATATATATATATATATGTATATATATATATATACATATATATATATACATATATATATATATATATATACATATACATATATATATATATATATATCTGAAATTGAGATGGAGAAATAGGCTTATGCGTATTTTCCTAACCGTCGTAACACAATGCTCACCACAAATGAATTAGAAAGTATAAATTCATTACCGAAGGATGTTCATCAACACATAATAACAAAAAGAAAAAAATTCAAATATCAATAATTTGGACATAATCATCGATTATATAAATTTCCACCGGTATCATCAGCTTGTGTGGGAAATGACATTTAGATAGGAATTGTAGCAGCTTATTAAAGATTAAATTGTAATTTCAAATAGGCTTAGTGAAAACTTATTTTAAGTGACCTATATATTTATAATTTAATATGTTTTAATTTATTTTAATTGTTTGATTGTTCAAAGTTGATGCAAAGCGTAGTTTCAGTAGATTTACTATTTATAATACATTTTATTTTACATGTTGAAAAATTTTAATAAATTTGAGATTGACTTTTGGGGTTGAGTTTTCCGATCTAAATTTTTACAAGATATTTTGGATTAATTTACAACCTAAATGTTAAAAAACATTGCATGGATCCATGATATTTTTATGAAGATATAAAGAAGAAGAAAAAAAGGCCAAAAATAAAAATGGCACACGATTCACAAGCTAAATAATTAAAAAAAATCAAAAAATTTATAAAATAAAAAACTAGTGACATATATCCATTGGAGTCTAATTCAAATCTTTCCTAAAAATTTCAGGTTATTCGGACCTGTCCTTTAATACGGTGCACTATCTTTTGATTTTGGAAAGAAAATAGTACATCCAATATTGGGAAAAGTTTTCTCTTGCCCAAATTTTTACCAAGTGTTTTCAATCAATTTAGAAGCTTAAGTATAAAAAAAATACATAGAACCATGATATTACTATAGAAATGAAAAAAATAAGTCAAAAATAAAAAACAACATATAGTTCACAAGTTGAATAATTCATAAAAATATAGAATAATTTTTTAAAAAAATTAGAAAACTAATGACATATGCCCATTAAGGTCTAATTAAAGCCTTCTAAAATTTTTAGGTCTATTGAATCAATCCTTCCTGATGCATTATTTTTGGATTTTGAGCAAAAATAATATATCACATATTAAAAAATATTTTCTTTGACTCAAATTTTTATCATATATTTTGAACAAATATGGAAGCTCAAATGTAAAAAAAAATTACATGGATCTATGATATTCTATGGAAATAAGAAACAAAAGCCAAAAATAAAAAATAACACATAGTTCATAAGTTGAATAATTTATAAATTATAAAAAAAATCTTAAAATAGAAAACCAATGGCATATGTCCATTTGGGTTCAAATGAAGCATTTCCTAAAATTTTCAAGTCTATTGGACTAGTCCTTCTATGCATTACACTATTTTTTAGTTTTTAGGCAAAAAAAGTGCATCACATATTAGAAAATATTTTCTTTAACCCAAATTTTTATCAAGTATTTTAGACTAATTTAAAAGCTCAAAGGTCAAAAAAACATTATATGGATCTATGATATTTCTATGGAAATGGAAAGAACTGGCCAAAAATAGAAAATGGCACACAGTTTACATAGTTTTCTATTTTAATTTTTTTGATATTTTTTATGAATTATTAACTTATAAACTATGTGTCTTTTTTATTTTTTATTTTTTTTATTTTCATAGAAATATCATGGATCCATACTATGCTTTTTTGACATTTGAGATTCTAAATTGGTCCAAAACACATAAAAATTTTTGGGTTTGATAAAATATTTTTTAATATGTGATGCACTATTTTTGTCTAAAATCCAAAAATAGTGCATCACATTAAAGGATTGATCCAAATAATCTAAAAATTTTAGAAAATATTTGAATTGGACTCAGTTAATATGTGATGTAACTATTTTCTCATTTTAAAGATTTTTTTAATATTTTTATACATATATCTATCTAAGTCCAATTTAAACCTGTCTTAAAATTTTTAGATTATTTGGACCAATCCTTCAATGTGATGCACTCTTTTTTTAAATTTTGAGCAAAAATAATGCATTACATATTAGAAAATATTTTCTCCAATTCAAACTTTTGATAGATTTAGAAGCAAAAATGATAGAAAATATTTTATGGATCCAAAATATTCATGTGGATTTAGGAAAAAGTTGCCTAAAAATAAAAAATGACACAAAGTTTACAAGTTGAACAATTTATAAAAATATCGAAAATAATTTTAAATGGAAAATTATGACATATGCCCATCTGAATCTAATTCAAATCAATCCCAAAATTTTTAGATCATTTAGACTAATCCTTTGATAAGATGCACTATTTTTTAGATTTTGGACAAAAATTATACATTGTATATTAGAAAACATTTTTTTACCTAATTTTTTAACAGATGTTTTGGACCAATTTAGAAGTTCAAATGTCAAAAAATATTACATGGATCTATGATATTATGTGGAAATGAGAAAAAGTTGGTCAAAAAAAAAAAAAAAGATACATAGTTCACAAGCTAAATAATTCATAAAAATATCAAATAAATTTCCTAAAATTAAAAACCAGTGAAATGTCCATTTGGATCCAATAGAAGTCTTTCCTAAAATTTTTAGGTCTATTAGACCAGTCCTATGCAATGTTTTTTGGATTTTAGGAAAAAATAATGCATCACATATTAGGAAATATTTTCTTTGAACCAAACTTTTATAAGATATTTTGGACCAATTTAGATGCTTAAATATCAAAAAACATTATATAGATCCATGATATTATATAAAAACAAGAAAAAAGTTAACCAAAAATGAAAAATGACACAAGGTTCAAAAGTTAATAATTCATAAAAATATCAAAAAATTTTGAATAAAAATCAATGATATATGTCTATTTGGGTCTAATTGAAGTTTTTCCTAAAATTTTTAGGTCTATTAGACTAGTCTTTTAATGCATTGCATAGATTTTGATAAAAATAGTGCACATATATTAGAAAATATTTTCTCTAATCCAAATTTTTATTCGATATTTTGGACCAATTTAGAAACTAAATTGTCAAAAAATATTACTTGGATCCATGATATTATGTGAAAATTAAAAAAAACCAAAAATAAAAAATAACACATAGTTCACAAGTTTAATAATTCATAAAAATATCAAAAAATATTTAAAATGAAAAATAGCGTGATGCATTGTTTTTGAATTTTTGGCAAAAATAATGCATCACATATTAAAAATATTTTCTCTGACATAAACTTTTATCAGGTATTTTAGATCAATTTAGAAGCTCAAATGTTGAAAAAAATGACTGGATTCATAAAGTTTCTATTAAAATGAGAAAAAGTTGGTCAAAAATAAAAAATAGCATACAGTTCATAAGTTGAATAATTCATAAAAATATAAAAAATTTCTAAAATGAAAAACTAATGAATATGTCCATTTGGGTCTAATTGAAGTACTTTGTGAAGTTTTTAGGACTATTGAACGGTACTTTTATAAAAATAAGAAAAAATTAGCCGGTAACAAAAAATAGCACACAATTCACAAGCTGAATAATTCATAAAAATATCAAATAAATTTTCTAAAATAAAAAAACTAGTGACATGTCCATTTGATTTAATTGAAGTATTTTCTAAATTTTTTTAGGTATATTAGACTAGTCCTTTAATGCTATGTACTATATTAGACTAGTCTTCTTCTTCGACCACTTCCTTTGGCGGTCGAGGTTAGTGTTGGGGATGAAGGAGGAAGGAAAAAATAGAATACAATGATACAAGTAAAAAGAATCATTTCGATTCAAGAAAATTGATGTAGTATTTAAAACAAGAGGATTGACATAGAATACTTACAAGATATTCCCAAGTGTATTCTCCTTCTATATTGCATCATGAACTACAGTCTTATTTATAGGATTTAGTGGTAACTACCCATATCACCATATCACCCAGAGGTAGTTATTGAAACTACCCTATAACTTCTAGATCATGGTAACTACCTAGATAACTACTATGAATCAATTCTCAACACTCCCCCTTGATTCATAGTTACATACATCGATTTGCGACATGAAATAAACATGCTTTTGAACCGGAAGCGACTTGGTGAGGATATTTGCAACTTGCTCATCTGTTCCACAATACTTCATTGCTATGACTCCACTTGCTACAAGTTCCCGGATGAAATGATAATGTATCTCTATATACTTCGTTCTTCCATGAAATTTTGGATTCTTGGTCATTACAATTGTGGATTTGTTGTCACAAAATATTTCTATTGCTTCTTTTTTTTCTTAATAAAAATCTTCAATAAGTCTTCTAAGCCATATTGCTTGACAAGTTGCTGATGTTGCGGCTACATATTCTGCTTCTGATGTCGATAATGCAGTTGTTGCTTGTTTTTTTTGAACTCCAAGATATAGCTCCTAATCTGAGGCTAAAAATATTGCTTGAAGTATTCTTTCTATCATCTAAAGCTCTTGCCTAATCACTATCAGTAAAACCAAATAATTTATATTTAAAATTATGAGAATACTAAATATCATAATTTGTAGTTCCAACAATATAACACATAATTCTTTTAACAGCACCAAGATGATGTTTGCTTGGGCTATGCATAAACCTGGATACTACACCAACAGAGAATGTAATATCTCTAGTATGAGTTAGATAAATCAAACCTCCAACCAAACTTCTTTAGTATCTTGCATTTGTCAAACGTGTACCATCTTCAAGTTTCAGTTTCTTATTTACATTCATGGGTGTTGCTGTAGCTTTGTAATTAATCATATTAGATTTTTTGAGTAAATCCATTACATACTTTCTTTGTGAAATAAAAATTTCATCTGATCTTTACTTCACTTCCAACCCAAGAAAATAGTGTAGTAGACCTAGATCTGACGTTTCAAACTTATTCATCATATATTTTTAAAATTCTGTCACAAAAAAGTTAGATGAACCCATATATATATAATATCATCAATATAGAGGCAAACCATTAGAATATTATGTTCACATTTCTTCTTTAGATAAAGAGTAGGTTCATTATTACTCTTCTTTAATCCATTTTGATAAAAATAATAATTAATTTTGCTATATCATGCCCTTTAACAAAAAAGTTAGGAGTTTGTTTAAGCTCATAAAGAGCTTTTCTTAGCTTATATATCTTTTCTTCATGTCCTTTAACAAAAAAACCTTCAGGTTGAGCAACAAAAATCTCTTCGTGTAAATCTCTATTTAAAAACGCAGATTTCATATCAAATTGATAAACAGTCTAACTCAAGTGAGCAACTAAAGTCAAGAAAGTTCTCATGGTTTCGAATCTAGCAACCGGAGAAAAAGTGTCATCAAAATAAATACCTTGTTGCTGTGAATATCCTTTTGCTATAAGCCGAGCCTTATGCATTTGGATACTTCTATCTGCATTAAACTTTGTTTTGAACACCTATTTTAATCCAATAGCCTTCTTTTCTTTCGATAGATCCATTAGTTCTCAAGTTTCATTCTTCTCAATTGACTTGATTTCCTCCTTCATTACTTTTCTTCATTCATCTTT